>NW_028322261.1:320512-641024 GCF_059928025.1 Delphinapterus leucas
AGTGTATTGCAAATATAATTCTATTACTACTACTGCTGATGCTGCTACTACTGCTACTACTAATATCAATAGTACCAGCCAATTTCATGGCAAACCTACTACTACTCTTGCTATTGCTGCTGCTGCTACTACTACTGCTAAACCAGTGCATGGCAGATGCTACTACTATTACCACTACTGCTGCTGCTGCTGCTACTACTGCTGCTAATAGTAGTCCAGTGCGTGGCAAATACTACTAATATTACCACTACTGACGCTGCTACTACTTCTACTACTACTATGAATATTACTAGCCCTTTGCAAGGCAAATCTACTATTTCTACTGCTATTCCTAACACTTTTACTACTACTACTGGCCCAGTGCAGGGAAAATCTGCTGCTACTTCTAGTGCTGCCCCTGCCACTTCTATTGCTGCTGCTACAGCTACTACTATTACAACTATTGACTAGTGCATCAACAATACTACTACTATTAATATTACTGCTGCTTCTGGTGCTACTACTGCTACTACTATTTGTCCAGTAAATGGCAAATACTACTACTCTTACTACTGCTTCTGATGCTGTTACTACTGCTACTGCTACCATAAATACTACTAGCCCAATCTATTACTCCTACTGCTATTGCTGCTTCTTGTCCTACTACTACTGCCAACTGCAGTG
Source organism: Delphinapterus leucas (assembly GCF_059928025.1). Classification (NCBI taxonomy): domain Eukaryota; kingdom Metazoa; phylum Chordata; class Mammalia; order Artiodactyla; family Monodontidae; genus Delphinapterus; species Delphinapterus leucas. Next base: position 321,176 of record NW_028322261.1, read on the forward strand.
CAAGTTAGCTGCTACTACTACTGTTGCTGCTGTCACATCTACTGATGCTGATCCCACTACTACTACTACGACGACTAGTCCAGTGCATGGCAAATACTACTACAATTACCACTACTGGTTCTACTACAGCAGCTGCTATTTCTACTGCTGCTGCTACTACTAGTGTACTACCAGCCCAGTGCATGTCAAATATACTACTAATACTGCTATTCCTGCTTCCGCTACTATTACTACTGGCCCACTGCAGGGCAAATCTTCTGCTACTACTACTGCTTCTGCTGTCCGTTCTACTGCTGCTGCTTCCACTACTACTACAACTTCTACTAGTAGCCCAGCGCATGGCCAATACTACTACTATGATGATTACTGCTGCTACTACTAGTACTGCTGATGCTAATTTGATTGCTGCTGCTACTACTACTACTATTAGTTCAGTGTATGTCAAATGCTAGTACTATTACTACTACCGCAGCTGCTGCTACTTCTGATACTACTTCTGCTACTACAGGTAGTGCAGTGAATGGCAAATACTATTAACACTACTGCTCAGGCTGCTGCTACTACTGCTACTACTACTGCTACTACTACTAGCACTGTTGCTGCTAATTCTACTGATGCTGCTGCTCTATGTGCTGCTACTACTACTACTAGTCAATGCATGGCAAATACTACTACTATTACTGCTTCTGCTGCTACTACTTCTGCTACTACTGCTACTATTAGTAGTCCAGTGTATATCAAATACTACTAGTATCACCACGACTGCTGCTACTACTTCGACTGCCGCTGCTACTTCTCCTGCTGCTCGTATTACTACAGCTACTACTAGCCCAGTGCGTGGTAAATACTACTACTATTACTACCACTGCTGCTTCTGCAGCTACTATTGCTACTACTACAAGTCCAGTGCATTGCAAACACATTGCTATTACTAGTAGTGCATTGCATTTAAAATACTACTATAATTACTACGTCTGCTGCTACTACTGTTACTACTAGTAGTACAGTGCATGGTAAATACAACTACAATTAATACTAATGCTGCTGCTGCTACCACTGCTACTACTAGTAGTAAATTGCATGGCAAATACAACTAATATTACTACAACTGCTGTTGCTACTACTGCTACTACTAATATGAATACCACTAGGCCAGAGCATGGCAAATCTACTACTACAATTGCTATTGCTGCTACTGCTACTACTACTACTTACCCAGGGCGTGCCAAATACAACTACTGTTACCACTACTGCTGCTACTACTGCTGCAACTACTACTGCTACTGTTTCTAATTCTACTGCTTTTGCTACTACTACTACTATCCCAGGGCATGGCAAATAATACTACTATTATTACTACTGCTGCTGCTGCTGCTACTACGGCTACTACTGCTATCAATACTACTAGCCAGTGCATGGCAAGTCTACTACTACTACTGCTATTGCTGCTACTTCCACTCCTACTACTGGCCAACTGCCAGGCAAATCTTCTACCACTTCTGCTGCTGCGATCACTGGTACTACTACAAATACTAGCCTATTGCATATCAAATACTACTAGTATTAACACTACTGCTGCTACTCCTCCTACTGCTGCTACGACTACTGCTGCTGCTACTTTTTCTCTTAGTAGCCCAGTGCATGGAATATAGTACTTCTATAACTATGCTTATGTCTGCAGTTTATATTACTGCTACTACAACTGCTACTCCTAGTAGAGCAGTGCATGGCAAATACTACTACTACTACTACTTCTGCTGCTGCTGATACTACTGCTACTACTTCTGCTAGTACTAGTAGTCCAGTGCATGGCAAATACTACAACTATTACTACTACTGCTGCTGCTGATACTACTGCTACTACTACCATCAATACTACTAGCTCAGTGCATGGCAAATCTACTACTACTACTGCTATTGCTGCTACTTCCACTCCTACTACTGGCCCACTGCCAGGCAAATCTTCTACCACTTCTACTGCTGGTGCGACCACTAGTACTACTACAAATACTAGCCTATTGCATTGCAAATACTACTACTATTAACACTACTGCTGCTACTCCCACTACTGCTGCTACTCCTACTACTGCTGCTACTTGTACCCTTAGTAGCTCAGTGCATGGAGAATACTACTTGTATAACTACTCCTGTGTCTACTGTTTCTATTACTGCTACCACTGCAGCTACTACTAGTAGACCATTGCATGGCAAATACTACTACTATTACTACTGCTGCTGCTGCTGATTCTACTGCTACTACTTCTGCTAGTACTAGCAGTCCAGTGCATGGCAAATACTACTTCTATTATTACTACTGCTGCTACTGCTACTACTATCCATCCTACTAGCTCAGTGCATGGCAAATCTACTACTAGTACTTCTATTGCTACTACTGCTACTACTCCTAATGTCACACTGCAGGGCAACTCTGGTGCTACTACGACTGCTGCTGCGGTCAATTCTAATGCTATTGCTCCCATTATTACTACTGCTACTACTAGTAGTCCAGTGCATGGCAAATACTACTAATATTACTACTGCTGCTGCTGCTGATTCTACTGCTACTACTTCTGCTAGTACTAGCAGTCCAGTGCATGGCAAATACTACTTCTATTATTACTACTGCTGCTACTGCTACTACTATCCATCCTACTAGCTCAGTGCATGGCAAATCTAGTACTAGTACTTCTATTGCTACTACTGCTACTACACCTAATGTCACACTGCAGGGCAACTCTGGTGCTACTACTACTGCTGCTGCGGTCAATTCTAATGCTGTTGCTCCCATTATTACTACTGCTACTACTAGTAGTCCAGTGCATGGCAAATACTACTACTATTACCACAACTGCTGCTACTACTACTGCTGCTGCTATTTCTACTACTACTACTAGTCCAGTGCATGGCAAACACTAGTGCTATTACTAATACTGCTGCTGCTGCTCCTCCTACTTCTACTATTACTGCTACTACTAGCAGTCCTTTGCATTGTAAATACTACTACTATTACTACTACTGCTGCTAGTACGGCTACTACAATGATCTATAATACTAACCCAGTGCATGACAAATCTACTATTCCTACTTCTATTGCGGCTACTGCTACTACTACTGCTAGACCAGTGCATGGCAGATACTACTACTATTACCACTATTGCTTCTACTTCTAGTACTGCTGCTTCTACTACGTCTGCTGCTTCTTCTACAGCTGCTGCTGCTACTACTACTCATCCTAGCTCTGTTCGTGGAAAATACTGCTACTACAACTGATGCTGATGCTGCTGCTACTACTGCCACTACTAATACCAATACTACTCGACCAGTGCATGGTAAATCTACTACTACCCTTGCTAGTGCTGTGACTGCTCCTACTAGTAGCAGCCCAGTGAATAGCAAATACTACTACTATTACCACTACTGCTGCTGCTATTACTACTGCAGCAACTAGTAGTGCTGCTGCTGCTGCTGCTACTACTACTATCTCCGTGCATGGCAAATACTTCTACTATTACTACTACTGCTGCTGCTGCTGCTACTACTACTACTCCTGCTACTGATAGTAGTGCAGTGCATGGCAAGTACTACTACTGTTTCTACTACTGCTGCTGCCACTTTTATTGCTGTCACTACCACTACTGCTACTACTAGTACTCCAGTGTATGGCAAATACTGCTTCTATTACTACTACTGCTGCCGTTGCTGCTACTGCTACTACTACTGCTACAACTTGCACCCAGTAAATTGCAAACATTACAACTATTACTTCTACTGCTGCTGCTGCTTCTACTGATACTACTGCTACTGCTTCTACTTCTCCTGCTGCTGCTTCTACTACTACCACTACTAGTCCCAGTTCAAGGTAAATAATACGATTATTACGACTACTGCTGCTTCTGCTAATACTGCTGCTACTACTGCTACTACTGGTAGTCCAGTGCATGAAAAATACTATTACTACTACTGCTGCAGCTGCTGCTACTACTGCTGCTACTACTGCTACTACTAGTGATCCAGTGCATGGCAAATACAACAAATATTACTACTACTGATGTTGCCTCTACTACTGCTAATACTACTATCAATGCTACTAGCCAGTGCATGGCAAATATACTACTACTGCTGCTATTGCTGCTACTTCCACTACTACTACTGGCCCACTGCTGGGCAAATCATCTGCCACTTCTACTGCTGCTGCTGCTACAACTACTACTACTACTACTACTACTAGCCCATTGCATCTCAAATACTACTACTATTACCACTACTGCTGTTAGTCCTACTACTCCTGCTAGTCCTATTACTGCTGCTACTTGTACTATTACTATCCCAGTGCACGGAATGTACTACTAGTAAAGCGACTCCTACGTCTGCTTTTTCTACTACTGCTTCTGCTACTGCTACTACTAGTAGACCAGTGTGTGGCAAATACTACTACTATTACTACTACTGCTGCTGCTGCTACTACTGCTACTACTACTGCTATTACTAGTAGTCCAGGGAATGGCAAATACTACTACTACTATCACTACTACTGCTGCTGCTGCTACTACTACTGCTCCTTCTACTGCAACTACTAGTAGTCCAGTCCTTGGCAAATACTACTACTATGACTATGACTGCTGCTAATGCTACCACTGCTACTACTACTAATCCTGTCCGTGGCAAATGCTACTCTATTACTACTACTGCTGCAGCAGCGGCTACTGCTACTACTAATATCAATACTACGAGCCCAGTGCATGGCAAGTCTACCTCTACTGTTACTATTGCTGCTACTGCTACTACTACATCTTACCCAGTGCATGGCAGATACTACTTCTATTACCACTGCTGCTGCTACCTCTACTGCTGCTGCAGCTACATCTACTGCTGCTGCTATTACTATTACTACTTCTACTACTAGCACAGTGCGTGGCAAATAGTACTAATATTACTACTACCGCTGCTGCTGTTGCTATGACTTCTAGTACTACTGCTACTACTAGTAATCCAGTGTGTCGCAAATACTATTCATACTACTACTGCTGCTGTTGCTACTACTACTATCAATACTACTAGCCCAGTGCATGGCCAATATACTACTACTACTGCTATAGCTGCTACTGCTACTACTACTAGTGGCCCACTGCAGGGCATATCTGCTGCTACTCTTACTGCTGCTTATGCCATTTCTATTCCTGGTGCTACCTCTACTACTGCTGCTACTACTAGTAGTCTAGTGCATGGCAAATACTACTATTACTACTACTTCTGCTGCTGCTACTACTGCTACTACTAGTATCAATACTACTATCCCAGTGCATGGCAAATCTACTAGTACTACACCTATTAGTGCTAATGCTAATACTGCTACTTGCACACTGCAGGGCCAATCTGCTGCTACTACTACCGACGTTGCTGCTAATTCTACTTCTGCTGCTACCAATACAACTACTACTCCTAGTACCCCAGTGCATTTCAAATACTACCAATATTACCAGTACTGTTGCTACTACTACTGCTGCTGCTACTAGTACTATTACTAGCCCAGTCCATGCCAAATACTACGACTATTACCACTGCTGCTACTTCTGCTACTATTACTGCTCTTGCTCTTACGACTACTTCTGCTACTACTACTGCTACCGCTTCTAATTCTACTGTTGCTGCTACTACTACTAGCCCAGGGCATGGCAAATACTACTACTATTATTACTACTGCTGCTGCTGCTACTACTTCTACTAGTACTTCTATTACTTGTAGTCTAGTGCATGGGAAATACTACTTCTATTACTACTCCTGCTGCTGCTGCTAATACTGCTACTACTACTACCAATACTACTAGCTTAGTGCATGGGAAATCTGCTACTACTACTGCTGTATCTGCTACCGCTACTACTACTACTACTGGCCAGCTCCAGGGCAAATCTGCTGCTACTACTTCTGTTGCTGCTGCCACTTCTACTGCTCTTGCTACAACTACTACTACTGCTACTACTAGTAGTCCAGTGTATGGTAAATCCTAATACTACTAGTACTACTGCTGATGCAGCTTCTAGTGTTACTGCTACTACTGCTACTACTGCTAGTCCAGTGTATTGCAAATATAATTCTATTACTACTACTGCTGATGCTGCTACGACTGCTACTACTAATATCAATAGTACCAGCCAATTTCATGGCAAACCTACTACTACTCTTGCTATTGCTGCTGCTGCTACTACTACTGCTAACCCAGTGCATGGCAGATGCTACTACTATTACCACTACTGCTGCTGCTGCTGCTACTACTGCTGCCAATAGTAGTCCAGTGCGTGGCAAATACTACTAATATTACCACTACTGCCTCTGCTACTACTTCTACTACTACTATGAATATTACTAGCCCATTGCAAGGCAAATCTACTATTTCTACTTCTATTCCTAACACTTTTACTACTACTACTGGCCCAGTGCAGGGAAAATCTGCTGCTACTTCTAGTGCTGCCCCTGCCACTTCTATTGCTGCTGCTACAGCTACTACTATTACAACTATTGACTAGTGCATCAACAATACTACTACTATTAATATTACTGCTGCTTCTGGTGCTACTCCTGCTACTACTATTTGTCCAGTAAATGGCAAATACTACTACTCTTACTACTGCTTCTGATGCTGTTACTACTGCTACTGCTACCATCAATACTACTAGCCCAATCTATTACTCCTACTGCTATTGCTGCTTCTTGTCCTACTACTACTGCCAACTGCAGTGCAAGTTAGCTGCTACTACTACTGTTGCTGCTGTCACATCTACTGATGCTGATCCCACTACTACTACTACGACGACTAGTCCAGTGCATGGCAAATACTACTACAATTACCACTACTGGTTCTACTACAGCAGCTGCTATTTCTACTGCTGCTGCTACTACTAGCGTACTACTAGCCCAGTGCATGGCAAATGGTACTACTATTATTACTACTGCTGCTTCTGCTACTACTACTGCTAGTACTAGCAGTCCAGTGCATTTAAAATTCTACTACTATTTCTATTACTGCTGCTGCTACTACTGATGCTCCTACTACTGCTACTACTAGTAATCCAGTGCATGGCAAATATTATTAATAGTAATACTGCTGCTGCTGCTACTACTACTATAAATACTACTAGCCCAGTGCATGTCAAATATACTACTAATACTGCTATTCCTGCTTCCGCTACTATTACTACTGGCCCACTGCAGGGCAAATCTTCTGCTACTACTACTGCTTCTGCTGTCCGTTCTACTGCTGCTGCTTCCACTACTACTACAACTTCTACTAGTAGCCCAGCGCATGGCCAATACTACTACTATGATGATTACTGCTGCTACTACTAGTACTGCTGATGCTAATTTGATTGCTGCTGCTACTACTACTACTATTAGTTCAGTGTATGTCAAATACTAGTACTATTACTACTACCGCAGCTGCTGCTACTTCTGATACTACTTCTGCTACTACAGGTAGTGCAGTGAATGGCAAATACTATTAATACTACTGCTCAGGCTGCTGCTACTACTGCTACTACTACTGCTACTACTACTAGCACTGTTGCTGCTAATTCTACTGATGCTGCTGCTCTATGTGCTGCTACTACTACTACTAGTCAATGCATGGCAAATACTACTACTATTACTGCTTCTGCTGCTACTACTTCTGCTACTACTGCTACTATTAGTAGTCCAGTGTATATCAAATACTACTAGTATCACCACGACTGCTGCTGCTCGTATTACTACAGCAACTACTAGCCCAGTGCGTGGTAAATACTACTATTACTACCACTTCTGCTTCTGCAGCTACTATTGCTACTACTACAAGTCCAGTGCATTGCAAACACATTGCTATTACTAGTAGTGCATTGCATTTAAAATACTACTATAATTACTACGTCTGCTGCTACTACTGTTACTACTAGTAGTACAGTGCATGGTAAATACAACTACAATTAATACTAATGCTGCTGCTGCTACCACTGCTACTACTAGTAGTAAATTGCATGGCAAATACAACTAATATTACTACAACTGCTGTTGCTACTACTGCTACTACTAATATGAATACCACTAGGCCAGAGCATGGCAAATCTACTACTACAATTGCTATTGCTGCTACTGCTACTACTACTACTTACCCAGGGCGTGCCAAATACAACTACTGTTACCACTACTGCTGCTACTACTGCTGCAACTACTACTGCTACTGTTTCTAATTCTACTGCTTTTGCTACTACTACTACTACTACTATCCCAGGGCACGGCAAATAATATTACTATTATTACTACTGCTGCTGCTGCTGCTACTACGGCTACTACTGCTATCAATACTACTAGCCAGTGCATGGCAAGTCTACTACTACTACTGCTATTGCTGCTACTTCCACTCCTACTACTGGCCAACTGCCAGGCAAATCTTCTACCACTTCTGCTGCTGCGATCACTGGTACTACTACAAATACTAGCCTATTGCATATCAAATACTACTAGTATTAACACTACTGCTGCTACTCCTCCTACTGCTGCTACGACTACTACTGCTGCTACTTTTTCTCTTAGTAGCCCAGTGCATGGAATATAGTACTTCTATAACTACGCTTATGTCTGCAGTTTATATTACTGCTACTACAACTGCTACTCCTAGTAGAGCAGTGCATGGCAAATACTACTACTACTACTACTTCTGCTGCTGCTGATACTACTGCTACTACTTCTGCTAGTACTAGTAGTCCAGTGCATGGCAAATACTACAACTATTACTACTACTGCTGCTGCTGATACTACTGCTACTACTACCATCAATACTACTAGCTCAGTGCATGGCAAATCTACTACTACTACTGCTATTGCTGCTACTTCCACTCCTACTACTGGCCCACTGCCAGGCAAATCTTCTACCACTTCTACTGCTGGTGCGACCACTAGTACTACTACAAATACTAGCCTATTGCATTGCAAATACTACTACTATTAACACTACTGCTGCTACTCCCACTACTGCTGCTACTCCTACTACTGCTGCTACTTGTACCCTTAGTAGCTCAGTGCATGGAGAATACTACTTGTATAACTACTCCTGTGTCTACTGTTTCTATTACTGCTACCACTGCAGCTACTACTAGTAGACCATTGCATGGCAAATACTACTACTATTACTACTGCTGCTGCTGCTGATACTTCTGCTACTACTTCTGCTAGTACTAGTAGTCCAGTGCATGGCAAATACTACTTCTATTATTACTACTGCTGCTACTGCTACTACTATCCATCCTACTAGCTCAGTGCATGGCAAATCTACTACTAGTACTTCTATTGCTACTACTGCTACTACTCCTAATGTCACACTGCAGGGCAACTCTGGTGCTACTACTACTGCTGCTGCGGTCAATTCTAATGCTGTTGCTCCCATTATTACTACTGCTACTACTAGTAGTCCAGTGCATGGCAAATACTACTACTATTACCACAACTGCTGCTACTACTACTGCTGCTGCTATTTCTACTACTACTACTAGTCCAGTGCATGGCAAACACTAGTGCTATTACTAATACTGCTGCTGCTGCTCCTCCTACTTCTACTATTACTGCTACTACTAGCAGTCCTTTGCATTGTAAATACTACTACTATTACTACTACTGCTGCTAGTACGGCTACTACAATGATCTATAATACTAACCCAGTGCATGGCAAATCTACTATTACTACTTCTATTGCGGCTACTGCTACTACTACTGCTAGACCAGTGCATGGCAGATACTACTACTATTACCACTATTGCTTCTACTTCTAGTACTGCTGCTTCTACTACGGCTGCTGCTTCTTCTACAGCTGCTGCTGCTACTACTACTCATCCTAGCTCTGTTCGTGGAAAATACTGCTACTACAACTGATGCTGATGCTGCTGCTACTACTGCCACTACTAATACCAATACTACTCGACCAGTGCATGGTAAATCTACTACTACCCTTGCTAGTGCTGCGACTGCTCCTACTAGTAGCAGCCCAGTGAATAGCAAATACTACTACTATTACCACTACTGCTGCTGCTATTACTACTGCAGCAACTAGTAGTGCTGCTGCTGCTGCTGCTACTACTACTATCTCCGTGCATGGCAAATACTTCTACTATTACTACTACTGCTGCTGCTGCTGCTACTACTACTACTACTCCTGCTACTGATAGTAGTGCAGTGCATGGCAAGTACTACTACTGTTTCTACTACTGCTGCTGCCACTTTTATTGCTGTCACTACCACTACTGCTACTACTAGTACTCCAGTGTATGGCAAATACTGCTTCTATTACTACTACTGCTGCCGTTGCTGCTACTGCTACTACTACTGCTACAACTTGCACCCAGTAAATTGCAAACATTACAACTATTACTTCTACTGCTGCTGCTGCTTCTACTGATACTACTGCTACTGCTTCTACTTCTCCTGCTGCTGCTTCTACTACTACCACTACTAGTCCCAGTGCAAGGTAAATAATACGATTATTACGACTACTGCTGCTTCTGCTAGTACTGCTGCTACTACTGCTACTACTGGTAGTCCAGTGCATGAAAAATACTCTTACTACTACTGCTGCAGCTGCTGCTACTACTGCTGCTACTACTGCTACTACTAGTGATCCAGTGCATGGCAAATACAACAAATATTACTACTACTGATGTTGCCTCTACTACTGCTAATACTACTATCAATGCTACTAGCCAGTGCATGGCAAATATACTACTACTGCTGCTATTGCTGCTACTTCCACTACTACTACTGGCCCACTGCTGGGCAAATCATCTGCCACTTCTACTGCTGCTGCTGCTACAACTACTACTACTACTACTACTACTAGCCCATTGCATCTCAAATACTACTACTATTACCACTACTGCTGTTAGTCCTACTACTGCTGCTAGTCCTATTACAGCCGCTACTTGTACTACTACTATCCCAGTGCACGGAATGTACTACTAGTAAAGCGACTCCTACGTCTGCTTTTTCTACTACTGCTTCTGCTACTGCTACTACTAGTAGACCAGTGTGTGGCAAATACTACTACTATTACTACTACTGCTGCTGCTGCTACTACTGCTACTACTACTGCTATTACTAGTAGTCCAGGGAATGGCAAATACTACTACTACTATCACTACTACTGCTGCTGCTGCTACTACTACTGCTCCTTCTACTGCAACTACTAGTAGTCCAGTCCTTGGCAAATACTACTACTATGACTATGACTGCTGCTAATGCTACCACTGCTACTACTACTAATCCTGTCCGTGGCAAATGCTACTCTATTACTACTACTGCTGCAGCAGCGGCTACTGCTACTACTAATATCAATACTACGAGCCCAGTGCATGGCAAGTCTACCTCTACTGTTACTATTGCTGCTACTGCTACTACTACTTCTTACCCAGTGCATGGCAGATACTACTTCTATTACCACTGCTGCTGCTACCTCTACTGCTGCTGCAGCTACATCTACTGCTGCTGCTATTACTATTACTACTTCTACTACTAGCACAGTGCGTGGCAAATAGTACTAATATTACTACTACCGCTGCTGCTGTTGCTATGACTTCTAGTACTACTGCTACTACTAGTAATCCAGTGTGTCGCAAATACTATTCATACTACTACTGCTGCTGTTGCTACTACTACTATCAATACTACTAGCCCAGTGCATGGCCAATATACTACTACTACTGCTATAGCTGCTACTGCTACTACTACTAGTGGCCCACTGCAGGGCATATCTGCTGCTACTCTTACTGCTGCTTATGCCATTTCTATTCCTGGTGCTACCTCTACTACTGCTGCTACTACTAGTAGTCTAGTGCATGGCAAATACTACTATTACTACTACTTCTGCTGCTGCTACTACTGCTACTACTAGTATCAATACTACTATCCCAGTGCATGGCAAATCTACTAGTACTACACCTATTAGTGCTAATGCTAATACTGCTACTTGCACACTGCAGGGCCAATCTGCTGCTACTACTACCGACGTTGCTGCTAATTCTACTTCTGCTGCTACCAATACAACTACTACTCCTAGTACCCCAGTGCATTTCAAATACTACCAATATTACCAGTACTGTTGCTACTACTACTGCTGCTGCTACTAGTACTATTACTAGCCCAGTCCATGCCAAATACTACGACTATTACCACTGCTGCTACTTCTGCTACTATTACTGCTCTTGCTCTTACGACTACTTCTGCTACTACTACTGCTACCGCTTCTAATTCTACTGTTGCTGCTACTACTACTAGCCCAGGGCATGGCAAATACTACTACTATTATTACTACTGCTGCTGCTGCTACTACTTCTACTAGTACTTCTATTACTTGTAGTCTAGTGCATGGGAAATACTACTTCTATTACTACTCCTGCTGCTGCTGCTACTACTGCTACTACTACTACCAATACTACTAGCTTAGTGCATGGGAAATCTGCTACTACTACTGCTGTATCTGCTACCGCTACTACTACTACTACTGGCCAGCTCCAGGGCAAATCTGCTGCTACTACTTCTGTTGCTGCTGCCACTTCTACTGCTCTTGCTACAACTACTACTACTGCTACTACTAGTAGTCCAGTGTATGGTAAATCCTAATACTACTAGTACTACTGCTGATGCAGCTTCTAGTGTTACTGCTACTACTGCTACTACTGCTAGTCCAGTGTATTGCAAATATTATTCTAATACTACTACTGCTGATGCTGCTACTACTGCTACTACTAATATCAATAGTACCAGCCAATTTCATGGCAAACCTACTACTACTCTTGCTATTGCTGCTGCTGCTACTACTACTGCTAACCCAGTGCATGGCAGATGCTACTACTATTACCACTACTGCTGCTGCTGCTGCTACTACTGCTGCTAATAGTAGTCCAGTGCGTTTCAAATACTACTAATATTACCACTACTGCCGCTGCTACTACTTCTACTACTACTATGAATATTACTAGCCCATTGCAAGGCAAATCTACTATTTCTACTTCTATTCCTAACACTTTTACTACTACTACTGGCCCAGTGCAGGGAAAATCTGCTGCTACTTCTAGTGCTGCCCCTGCCACTTCTATTGCTGCTGCTACAGCTACTACTATTACAACTATTGACTAGTGCATCAACAATACTACTACTATTAATATTACTGCTGCTTCTGGTGCTACTACTGCTACTACTATTTGTCCAGTAAATGGCAAATACTACTACTCTTACTACTGCTTCTGATGCTGTTACTACTGCTACTACTACCATCAATACTACTAGTCCAATCTATTACTCCTACTGCTATTGCTGCTTCTTGTCCTACTACTACTGCCAACTGCAGTGCAAGTTAGCTGCTACTACTACTGTTGCTGCTGTCACATCTACTGATGCTGATCCCACTACTACTACTACGACGACTAGTCCAGTGCATGGCAAATACTACTACAATTTCCACTACTGGTTCTACTACAGCAGCTGCTATTTCTACTGCTGCTGCTACTACTAGTGTACTACTAGCCCAGTGCATGGCAAATGGTACTACTATTATTACTACTGCTACTTCTGCTACTACTACTGCTAGTACTAGCAGTCCAGTGCATTTAAAATTCTACTACTATTTCTATTACTGCTGCTGCTACTACTGATGCTCCTACTACTGCTACTACTAGTAATCCAGTGCATGGCAAATATTATTAATAGTAATACTGCTGCTGCTGCTACTACTACTATAAATACTACTAGCCCAGTGCATGTCAAATATACTACTAATACTGCTATTCCTGCTTCCGCTACTATTACTACTGGCCCACTGCAGGGCAAATCTTCTGCTACTACTACTGCTTCTGCTGTCCGTTCTACTGCTGCTGCTTCCACTACTACTACAACTTCTACTAGTAGCCCAGCGCATGGCCAATACTACTACTATGATGATTACTGCTGCTACTACTAGTACTGCTGATGCTAATTTGATTGCTGCTGCTACTACTACTACTATTAGTTCAGTGTATGTCAAATGCTAGTACTATTACTACTACCGCAGCTGCTGCTACTTCTGATACTACTTCTGCTACTACAGGTAGTGCAGTGAATGGCAAATACTATTAACACTACTGCTCAGGCTGCTGCTACTACTGCTACTACTACTGCTACTACTACTAGCACTGTTGCTGCTAATTCTACTGATGCTGCTGCTCTATGTGCTGCTACTACTACTACTAGTCAATGCATGGCAAATACTACTACTATTACTGCTTCTGCTGCTACTACTTCTGCTACTACTGCTACTATTAGTAGTCCAGTGTATATCAAATACTACTAGTATCACCACGACTGCTGCTACTACTTCGACTGCCGCTGCTACTTCTCCTGCTGCTCGTATTACTACAGCTACTACTAGCCCAGTGCGTGGTAAATACTACTACTATTACTACCACTGCTGCTTCTGCAGCTACTATTGCTACTACTACAAGTCCAGTGCATTGCAAACACATTGCTATTACTAGTAGTGCATTGCATTTAAAATACTACTATAATTACTACGTCTGCTGCTACTACTGTTACTACTAGTAGTACAGTGCATGGTAAATACAACTACAATTAATACTAATGCTGCTGCTGCTACCACTGCTACTACTAGTAGTAAATTGCATGGCAAATACAACTAATATTACTACAACTGCTGTTGCTACTACTGCTACTACTAATATGAATACCACTAGGCCAGAGCATGGCAAATCTACTACTACAATTGCTATTGCTGCTACTGCTACTACTACTACTTACCCAGGGCGTGCCAAATACAACTACTGTTACCACTACTGCTGCTACTACTGCTGCAACTACTACTGCTACTGTTTCTAATTCTACTGCTTTTACTACTACTACTACTACTACTACTATCCCAGGGCACGGCAAATAATACTACTATTATTACTACTGCTGCTGCTGCTGCTACTACGGCTACTACTGCTATCAATACTACTAGCCAGTGCATGGCAAGTCTACTACTACTACTGCTATTGCTGCTACTTCCACTCCTACTACTGGCCAACTGCCAGGCAAATCTTCTACCACTTCTGCTGCTGCAATCACTGGTACTACTACAAATACTAGCCTATTGCATATCAAATACTACTAGTATTAACACTACTGCTGCTACTCCTCCTACTGCTGCTACGACTACTACTGCTGCTACTTTTTCTCTTAGTAGCCCAGTGCATGGAATATAGTACTTCTATAACTATGCTTATGTCTGCAGTTTATATTACTGCTACTACAACTGCTACTCCTAGTAGAGCAGTGCATGGCAAATACTACTACTACTACTACTTCTGCTGCTGCTGATACTACTGCTACTACTTCTGCTAGTACTAGTAGTCCAGTGCATGGCAAATACTACAACTATTACTACTACTGCTGCTGCTGATACTACTGCTACTACTACCATCAATACTACTAGCTCAGTGCATGGCAAATCTACTACTACTACTGCTATTGCTGCTACTTCCACTCCTACTACTGGCCCACTGCCAGGCAAATCTTCTACCACTTCTACTGCTGGTGCGACCACTAGTACTACTACAAATACTAGCCTATTGCATTGCAAATATTACTACTATTAACACTACTGCTGCTACTCCCACTACTGCTGCTACTCCTACTACTGCTGCTACTTGTACCCTTAGTAGCTCAGTGCATGGAGAATACTACTTGTATAACTACTCCTGTGTCTACTGTTTCTATTACTGCTACCACTGCAGCTACTACTAGTAGACCATTGCATGGCAAATACTACTACTATTACTACTGCTGCTGCTGCTGATACTTCTGCTACTACTTCTGCTAGTACTAGTAGTCCAGTGCATGGCAAATACTACTTCTATTATTACTACTGCTGCTACTGCTACTACTATCCATCCTACTAGCTCAGTGCATGGCAAATCTACTACTAGTACTTCTATTGCTACTACTGCTACTACTCCTAATGTCACACTGCAGGGCAACTCTGGTGCTACTACTACTGCTGCTGCGGTCAATTCTAATGCTGTTGCTCCCATTATTACTACTGCTACTACTAGTAGTCCAGTGCATGGCAAATACTACTACTATTACCACAACTGCTGCTACTACTACTGCTGCTGCTATTTCTACTACTACTACTAGTCCAGTGCATGGCAAACACTAGTGCTATTACTAATACTGCTGCTGCTGCTCCTCCTACTTCTACTATTACTGCTACTACTAGCAGTCCTTTGCATTGTAAATACTACTACTATTACTACTACTGCTGCTAGTACGGCTACTACAATGATCTATAATACTAACCCAGTGCATGACAAATCTACTATTCCTACTTCTATTGCGGCTACTGCTACTACTACTGCTAGACCAGTGCATGGCAGATACTACTACTATTACCACTATTGCTTCTACTTCTAGTACTGCTGCTTCTACTACGTCTGCTGCTTCTTCTACAGCTGCTGCTGCTACTACTACTCATCCTAGCTCTGTTCGTGGAAAATACTGCTACTACAACTGATGCTGATGCTGCTGCTACTACTGCCACTACTAATACCAATACTACTCGACCAGTGCATGGTAAATCTACTACTACCCTTGCTAGTGCTGTGACTGCTCCTACTAGTAGCAGCCCAGTGAAGAGCAAATACTACTACTATTACCACTACTGCTGCTGCTATTACTACTGCAGCAACTAGTAGTGCTGCTGCTGCTGCTGCTACTACTACTATCTCCGTGCATGGCAAATACTTCTACTATTACTACTACTGCTGCTGCTGCTGCTACTACTACTACTACTCCTGCTACTGATAGTAGTGCAGTGCATGGCAAGTACTACTACTGTTTCTACTACTGCTGCTGCCACTTTTATTGCTGTCACTACCACTACTGCTACTACTAGTACTCCAGTGTATGGCAAATACTGCTTCTATTACTACTACTGCTGCCGTTGCTGCTACTGCTACTACTACTGCTACAACTTGCACCCAGTAAATTGCAAACATTACAACTATTACTTCTACTGCTGCTGCTGCTTCTACTGATACTACTGCTACTGCTTCTACTTCTCCTGCTGCTGCTTCTACTACTACCACTACTAGTCCCAGTGCAAGGTAAATAATACGATTATTACGACTACTGCTGCTTCTGCTAGTACTGCTGCTACTACTGCTACTACTGGTAGTCCAGTGCATGAAAAATACTATTACTACTACTGCTGCAGCTGCTGCTACTACTGCTGCTACTACTGCTACTACTAGTGATCCAGTGCATGGCAAATACAACAAATATTACTACTACTGATGTTGCCTCTACTACTGCTAATACTACTATCAATGCTACTAGCCAGTGCATGGCAAATATACTACTACTGCTGCTATTGCTGCTACTTCCACTACTACTACTGGCCCACTGCTGGGCAAATCATCTGCCACTTCTACTGCTGCTGCTGCTACAACTACTACTACTACTACTACTACTAGCCCATTGCATCTCAAATACTACTACTATTACCACTACTGCTGTTAGTCCTACTACTCCTGCTAGTCCTATTACTGCTGCTACTTGTACTATTACTATCCCAGTGCACGGAATGTACTACTAGTAAAGCTACTCCTACGTCTGCTTTTTCTACTACTGCTTCTGCTACTGCTACTACTAGTAGACCAGTGTGTGGCAAATACTACTACTATTACTACTACTGCTGCTGCTGCTACTACTGCTACTACTACTGCTATTACTAGTAGTCCAGGGAATGGCAAATACTACTACTACTATCACTACTACTGCTGCTGCTGCTACTACTACTGCTCCTTCTACTGCAACTACTAGTAGTCCAGTCCTTGGCAAATACTACTACTATGACTATGACTGCTGCTAATGCTACCACTGCTACTACTACTAATCCTGTCCGTGGCAAATGCTACTCTATTACTACTACTGCTGCAGCAGCGGCTACTGCTACTACTAATATCAATACTACGAGCCCAGTGCATGGCAAGTCTACCTCTACTGTTACTATTGCTGCTACTGCTACTACTACTTCTTACCCAGTGCATGGCAGATACTACTTCTATTACCACTGCTGCTGCTACCTCTACTGCTGCTGCAGCTACATCTACTGCTGCTGCTATTACTATTACTACTTCTACTACTAGCACAGTGCGTGGCAAATAGTACTAATATTACTACTACCGCTGCTGCTGTTGCTATGACTTCTAGTACTACTGCTACTACTAGTAATCCAGTGTGTCGCAAATACTATTCATACTACTACTGCTGCTGTTGCTACTACTACTATCAATACTACTAGCCCAGTGCATGGCCAATATACTACTACTACTGCTATAGCTGCTACTGCTACTACTACTAGTGGCCCACTGCAGGGCATATCTGCTGCTACTCTTACTGCTGCTTATGCCATTTCTATTCCTGGTGCTACCTCTACTACTGCTGCTACTACTAGTAGTCTAGTGCATGGCAAATACTACTATTACTACTACTTCTGCTGCTGCTACTACTGCTACTACTAGTATCAATACTACTATCCCAGTGCATGGCAAATCTACTAGTACTACACCTATTAGTGCTAATGCTAATACTGCTACTTGCACACTGCAGGGCCAATCTGCTGCTACTACTACCGACGTTGCTGCTAATTCTACTTCTGCTGCTACCAATACAACTACTACTCCTAGTACCCCAGTGCATTTCAAATACTACCAATATTACCAGTACTGTTGCTACTACTACTGCTGCTGCTACTAGTACTATTACTAGCCCAGTCCATGCCAAATACTACGACTATTACCACTGCTGCTACTTCTGCTACTATTACTGCTCTTGCTCTTACGACTACTTCTGCTACTACTACTGCTACCGCTTCTAATTCTACTGTTGCTGCTACTACTACTAGCCCAGGGCATGGCAAATACTACTACTATTATTACTACTGCTGCTGCTGCTACTACTTCTACTAGTACTTCTATTACTTGTAGTCTAGTGCATGGGAAATACTACTTCTATTACTACTCCTGCTGCTGCTGCTAATACTGCTACTACTACTCCCAATACTACTAGCTTAGTGCATGGGAAATCTGCTACTACTACTGCTGTATCTGCTACCGCTACTACTACTACTACTGGCCAGCTCCAGGGCAAATCTGCTGCTACTACTTCTGTTGCTGCTGCCACTTCTACTGCTCTTGCTACAACTACTACTACTGCTACTACTAGTAGTCCAGTGTATGGTAAATCCTAATACTACTAGTACTACTGCTGATGCAGCTTCTAGTGTTACTGCTACTACTGCTACTACTGCTAGTCCAGTGTATTGCAAATATTATTCTATTACTACTACTGCTGATGCTGCTACTACTGCTACTACTAATATCAATAGTACCAGCCAATTTCATGGCAAACCTACTACTACTCTTGCTATTGCTGCTGCTGCTACTACTACTGCTAACCCAGTGCATGGCAGATGCTACTACTATTACCACTACTGCTGCTGCTGCTGCTACTACTGCTGCTAATAGTAGTCCAGTGCGTTTCAAATACTACTAATATTACCACTACTGCCGCTGCTACTACTTCTACTACTACTATGAATATTACTAGCCCATTGCAAGGCAAATCTACTATTTCTACTTCTATTCCTAACACTTTTACTACTACTACTGGCCCAGTGCAGGGAAAATCTGCTGCTACTTCTAGTGCTGCCCCTGCCACTTCTATTGCTGCTGCTACAGCTACTACTATTACAACTATTGACTAGTGCATCAACAATACTACTACTATTAATATTACTGCTGCTTCTGGTGCTACTACTGCTACTACTATTTGTCCAGTAAATGGCAAATACTACTACTCTTACTACTGCTTCTGATGCTGTTACTACTGCTACTACTACCATCAATACTACTAGTCCAATCTATTACTCCTACTGCTATTGCTGCTTCTTGTCCTACTACTACTGCCAACTGCAGTGCAAGTTAGCTGCTACTACTACTGTTGCTGCTGTCACATCTACTGATGCTGATCCCACTACTACTACTACGACGACTAGTCCAGTGCATGGCAAATACTACTACAATTTCCACTACTGGTTCTACTACAGCAGCTGCTATTTCTACTGCTGCTGCTACTACTAGTGTACTACTAGCCCAGTGCATGGCAAATGGTACTACTATTATTACTACTGCTACTTCTGCTACTGCTACTGCTAGTACTAGCAGTCCAGTGCATTTAAAATTCTACTACTATTTCTATTACTGCTGCTGCTACTACTGATGCTCCTACTACTGCTACTACTAGTAATCCAGTGCATGGCAAATATTATTAATAGTAATACTGCTGCTGCTGCTACTACTACTATAAATACTACTAGCCCAGTGCATGTCAAATATACTACTAATACTGCTATTCCTGCTTCCGCTACTATTACTACTGGCCCACTGCAGGGCAAATCTTCTGCTACTACTACTGCTTCTGCTGTCCGTTCTACTGCTGCTGCTTCCACTACTACTACAACTTCTACTAGTAGCCCAGCGCATGGCCAATACTACTACTATGATGATTACTGCTGCTACTACTAGTACTGCTGATGCTAATTTGATTGCTGCTGCTACTACTACTACTATTAGTTCAGTGTATGTCAAATGCTAGTACTATTACTACTACCGCAGCTGCTGCTACTTCTGATACTACTTCTGCTACTACAGGTAGTGCAGTGAATGGCAAATACTATTAACACTACTGCTCAGGCTGCTGCTACTACTGCTACTACTACTGCTACTACTACTAGCACTGTTGCTGCTAATTCTACTGATGCTGCTGCTCTATGTGCTGCTACTACTACTACTAGTCAATGCATGGCAAATACTACTACTATTACTGCTTCTGCTGCTACTACTTCTGCTACTACTGCTACTATTAGTAGTCCAGTGTATATCAAATACTACTAGTATCACCACGACTGCTGCTACTACTTCGACTGCCGCTGCTACTTCTCCTGCTGCTCGTATTACTACAGCTACTACTAGCCCAGTGCGTGGTAAATACTACTACTATTACTACCACTGCTGCTTCTGCAGCTACTATTGCTACTACTACAAGTCCAGTGCATTGCAAACACATTGCTATTACTAGTAGTGCATTGCATTTAAAATACTACTATAATTACTACGTCTGCTGCTACTACTGTTACTACTAGTAGTACAGTGCATGGTAAATACAACTACAATTAATACTAATGCTGCTGCTGCTACCACTGCTACTACTAGTAGTAAATTGCATGGCAAATACAACTAATATTACTACAACTGCTGTTGCTACTACTGCTACTACTAATATGAATACCACTAGGCCAGAGCATGGCAAATCTACTACTACAATTGCTATTGCTGCTACTGCTACTACTACTACTTACCCAGGGCGTGCCAAATACAACTACTGTTACCACTACTGCTGCTACTACTGCTGCAACTACTACTGCTACTGTTTCTAATTCTACTGCTTTTACTACTACTACTACTACTACTACTATCCCAGGGCACGGCAAATAATACTACTATTATTACTACTGCTGCTGCTGCTGCTACTACGGCTACTACTGCTATCAATACTACTAGCCAGTGCATGGCAAGTCTACTACTACTACTGCTATTGCTGCTACTTCCACTCCTACTACTGGCCAACTGCCAGGCAAATCTTCTACCACTTCTGCTGCTGCAATCACTGGTACTACTACAAATACTAGCCTATTGCATATCAAATACTACTAGTATTAACACTACTGCTGCTACTCCTCCTACTGCTGCTACGACTACTACTGCTGCTACTTTTTCTCTTAGTAGCCCAGTGCATGGAATATAGTACTTCTATAACTATGCTTATGTCTGCAGTTTATATTACTGCTACTACAACTGCTACTCCTAGTAGACCAGTGCATGGCAAATACTACTACTACTACTACTTCTGCTGCTGCTGATACTACTGCTACTACTTCTGCTAGTACTAGTAGTCCAGTGCATGGCAAATACTACAACTATTACTACTACTGCTGCTGCTGATACTACTGCTACTACTACCATCAATACTACTAGCTCAGTGCATGGCAAATCTACTACTACTACTGCTATTGCTGCTACTTCCACTCCTACTACTGGCCCACTGCCAGGCAAATCTTCTACCACTTCTACTGCTGGTGCGACCACTAGTACTACTACAAATACTAGCCTATTGCATTGCAAATATTACTACTATTAACACTACTGCTGCTACTCCCACTACTGCTGCTACTCCTACTACTGCTGCTACTTGTACCCTTAGTAGCTCAGTGCATGGAGAATACTACTTGTATAACTACTCCTGTGTCTACTGTTTCTATTACTGCTACCACTGCAGCTACTACTAGTAGACCATTGCATGGCAAATACTACTACTATTACTACTGCTGCTGCTGCTGATACTTCTGCTACTACTTCTGCTAGTACTAGTAGTCCAGTGCATGGCAAATACTACTTCTATTATTACTACTGCTGCTACTGCTACTACTATCCATCCTACTAGCTCAGTGCATGGCAAATCTACTACTAGTACTTCTATTGCTACTACTGCTACTACTCCTAATGTCACACTGCAGGGCAACTCTGGTGCTACTACTACTGCTGCTGCGGTCAATTCTAATGCTGTTGCTCCCATTATTACTACTGCTACTACTAGTAGTCCAGTGCATGGCAAATACTACTACTATTACCACAACTGCTGCTACTACTACTGCTGCTGCTATTTCTACTACTACTACTAGTCCAGTGCATGGCAAACACTAGTGCTATTACTAATACTGCTGCTGCTGCTCCTCCTACTTCTACTATTACTGCTACTACTAGCAGTCCTTTGCATTGTAAATACTACTACTATTACTACTACTGCTGCTAGTACGGCTACTACAATGATCTATAATACTAACCCAGTGCATGACAAATCTACTATTCCTACTTCTATTGCGGCTACTGCTACTACTACTGCTAGACCAGTGCATGGCAGATACTACTACTATTACCACTATTGCTTCTACTTCTAGTACTGCTGCTTCTACTACGTCTGCTGCTTCTTCTACAGCTGCTGCTGCTACTACTACTCATCCTAGCTCTGTTCGTGGAAAATACTGCTACTACAACTGATGCTGATGCTGCTGCTACTACTGCCACTACTAATACCAATACTACTCGACCAGTGCATGGTAAATCTACTACTACCCTTGCTAGTGCTGTGACTGCTCCTACTAGTAGCAGCCCAGTGAATAGCAAATACTACTACTATTACCACTACTGCTGCTGCTATTACTACTGCAGCAACTAGTAGTGCTGCTGCTGCTGCTGCTACTACTACTATCTCCGTGCATGGCAAATACTTCTACTATTACTACTACTGCTGCTGCTGCTGCTACTACTACTACTACTACTCCTGCCACTGATAGTAGTGCAGTGCATGGCAAGTACTACTACTGTTTCTACTACTGCTGCTGCCACTTTTATTGCTGTCACTACCACTACTGCTACTACTAGTACTCCAGTGTATGGCAAATACTGCTTCTATTACTACTACTGCTGCCGTTGCTGCTACTGCTACTACTACTGCTACAACTTGCACCCAGTAAATTGCAAACATTACAACTATTACTTCTACTGCTGCTGCTGCTTCTACTGATACTACTGCTACTGCTTCTACTTCTCCTGCTGCTGCTTCTACTACTACCACTACTAGTCCCAGTGCAAGGTAAATAATACGATTATTACGACTACTGCTGCTTCTGCTAGTACTGCTGCTACTACTGCTACTACTGGTAGTCCAGTGCATGAAAAATACTATTACTACTACTGCTGCAGCTGCTGCTACTACTGCTGCTACTACTGCTACTACTAGTGATCCAGTGCATGGCAAATACAACAAATATTACTACTACTGATGTTGCCTCTACTACTGCTAATACTACTATCAATGCTACTAGCCAGTGCATGGCAAATATACTACTACTGCTGCTATTGCTGCTACTTCCACTACTACTACTGGCCCACTGCTGGGCAAATCATCTGCCACTTCTACTGCTGCTGCTGCTACAACTACTACTACTACTACTACTACTACTAGCCCATTGCATCTCAAATACTACTACTATTACCACTACTGCTGTTAGTCCTACTACTGCTGCTAGTCCTATTACAGCTGCTACTTGTACTATTACTATCCCAGTGCACGGAATGTACTACTAGTAAAGCTACTCCTACGTCTGCTTTTTCTACTACTGCTTCTGCTACTGCTACTACTAGTAGACCAGTGTGTGGCAAATACTACTACTATTACTACTACTGCTGCTGCTGCTACTACTGCTACTACTACTGCTATTACTAGTAGTCCAGGGAATGGCAAATACTACTACTACTATCACTACTACTGCTGCTGCTGCTACTACTACTGCTCCTTCTACTGCAACTACTAGTAGTCCAGTCCTTGGCAAATACTACTACTATGACTATGACTGCTGCTAATGCTACCACTGCTACTACTACTAATCCTGTCCGTGGCAAATGCTACTCTATTACTACTACTGCTGCAGCAGCGGCTACTGCTACTACTAATATCAATACTACGAGCCCAGTGCATGGCAAGTCTACCTCTACTGTTACTATTGCTGCTACTGCTACTACTACTTCTTACCCAGTGCATGGCAGATACTACTTCTATTACCACTGCTGCTGCTACCTCTACTGCTGCTGCAGCTACATCTACTGCTGCTGCTATTACTATTACTACTTCTACTACTAGCACAGTGCGTGGCAAATAGTACTAATATTACTACTACCGCTGCTGCTGTTGCTATGACTTCTAGTACTACTGCTACTACTAGTAATCCAGTGTGTCGCAAATACTATTCATACTACTACTGCTGCTGTTGCTACTACTACTATCAATACTACTAGCCCAGTGCATGGCCAATATACTACTACTACTGCTATAGCTGCTACTGCTACTACTACTAGTGGCCCACTGCAGGGCATATCTGCTGCTACTCTTACTGCTGCTTATGCCATTTCTATTCCTGGTGCTACCTCTACTACTGCTGCTACTACTAGTAGTCTAGTGCATGGCAAATACTACTATTACTACTACTTCTGCTGCTGCTACTACTGCTACTACTAGTATCAATACTACTATCCCAGTGCATGGCAAATCTACTAGTACTACACCTATTAGTGCTAATGCTAATACTGCTACTTGCACACTGCAGGGCCAATCTGCTGCTACTACTACCGACGTTGCTGCTAATTCTACTTCTGCTGCTACCAATACAACTACTACTCCTAGTACCCCAGTGCATTTCAAATACTACCAATATTACCAGTACTGTTGCTACTACTACTGCTGCTGCTACTAGTACTATTACTAGCCCAGTCCATGCCAAATACTACGACTATTACCACTGCTGCTACTTCTGCTACTATTACTGCTCTTGCTCTTACGACTACTTCTGCTACTACTACTGCTACCGCTTCTAATTCTACTGTTGCTGCTACTACTACTAGCCCAGGGCATGGCAAATACTACTACTATTATTACTACTGCTGCTGCTGCTACTACTTCTACTAGTACTTCTATTACTTGTAGTCTAGTGCATGGGAAATACTACTTCTATTACTACTCCTGTTGCTGCTGCTAATACTGCTACTACTACTCCCAATACTACTAGCTTAGTGCATGGGAAATCTGCTACTACTACTGCTGTATCTGCTACCGCTACTACTACTACTACTGGCCAGCTCCAGGGCAAATCTGCTGCTACTACTTCTGTTGCTGCTGCCACTTCTACTGCTCTTGCTACAACTACTACTACTGCTACTACTAGTAGTCCAGTGTATGGTAAATCCTAATACTACTAGTACTACTGCTGATGCAGCTTCTAGTGTTACTGCTACTACTGCTACTACTGCTAGTCCAGTGTATTGCAAATATAATTCTATTACTACTACTGCTGATGCTGCTACTACTGCTACTACTAATATCAATAGTACCAGCCAATTTCATGGCAAACCTACTACTACTCTTGCTATTGCTGCTGCTGCTACTACTACTGCTAAACCAGTGCATGGCAGATGCTACTACTATTACCACTACTGCTGCTGCTGCTGCTACTACTGCTGCTAATAGTAGTCCAGTGCGTGGCAAATACTACTAATATTACCACTACTGACGCTGCTACTACTTCTACTACTACTATGAATATTACTAGCCCATTGCAAGGCAAATCTACTATTTCTACTGCTATTCCTAACACTTTTACTACTACTACTGGCCCAGTGCAGGGAAAATCTGCTGCTACTTCTAGTGCTGCCCCTGCCACTTCTATTGCTGCTGCTACAGCTACTACTATTACAACTATTGACTAGTGCATCAACAATACTACTACTATTAATATTACTGCTGCTTCTGGTGCTACTACTGCTACTACTATTTGTCCAGTAAATGGCAAATACTACTACTCTTACTACTGCTTCTGATGCTGTTACTACTGCTACTGCTACCATAAATACTACTAGCCCAATCTATTACTCCTACTGCTATTGCTGCTTCTTGTCCTACTACTACTGCCAACTGCAGTGCAAGTTAGCTGCTACTACTACTGTTGCTGCTGTCACATCTACTGATGCTGATCCCACTACTACTACTACGACGACTAGTCCAGTGCATGGCAAATACTACTACAATTACCACTACTGGTTCTACTACAGCAGCTGCTATTTCTACTGCTGCTGCTACTACTAGTGTACTACTAGCCCAGTGCATGTCAAATATACTACTAATACTGCTATTCCTGCTTCCGCTACTATTACTACTGGCCCACTGCAGGGCAAATCTTCTGCTACTACTACTGCTTCTGCTGTCCGTTCTACTGCTGCTGCTTCCACTACTACTACAACTTCTACTAGTAGCCCAGCGCATGGCCAATACTACTACTATGATGATTACTGCTGCTACTACTAGTACTGCTGATGCTAATTTGATTGCTGCTGCTACTACTACTACTATTAGTTCAGTGTATGTCAAATGCTAGTACTATTACTACTACCGCAGCTGCTGCTACTTCTGATACTACTTCTGCTACTACAGGTAGTGCAGTGAATGGCAAATACTATTAACACTACTGCTCAGGCTGCTGCTACTACTGCTACTACTACTGCTACTACTACTAGCACTGTTGCTGCTAATTCTACTGATGCTGCTGCTCTATGTGCTGCTACTACTACTACTAGTCAATGCATGGCAAATACTACTACTATTACTGCTTCTGCTGCTACTACTTCTGCTACTACTGCTACTATTAGTAGTCCAGTGTATATCAAATACTACTAGTATCACCACGACTGCTGCTACTACTTCGACTGCCGCTGCTACTTCTCCTGCTGCTCGTATTACTACAGCTACTACTAGCCCAGTGCGTGGTAAATACTACTACTATTACTACCACTGCTGCTTCTGCAGCTACTATTGCTACTACTACAAGTCCAGTGCATTGCAAACACATTGCTATTACTAGTAGTGCATTGCATTTAAAATACTACTATAATTACTACGTCTGCTGCTACTACTGTTACTACTAGTAGTACAGTGCATGGTAAATACAACTACAATTAATACTAATGCTGCTGCTGCTACCACTGCTACTACTAGTAGTAAATTGCATGGCAAATACAACTAATATTACTACAACTGCTGTTGCTACTACTGCTACTACTAATATGAATACCACTAGGCCAGAGCATGGCAAATCTACTACTACAATTGCTATTGCTGCTACTGCTACTACTACTACTTACCCAGGGCGTGCCAAATACAACTACTGTTACCACTACTGCTGCTACTACTGCTGCAACTACTACTGCTACTGTTTCTAATTCTACTGCTTTTACTACTACTACTACTACTACTACTATCCCAGGGCACGGCAAATAATACTACTATTATTACTACTGCTGCTGCTGCTGCTACTACGGCTACTACTGCTATCAATACTACTAGCCAGTGCATGGCAAGTCTACTACTACTACTGCTATTGCTGCTACTTCCACTCCTACTACTGGCCAACTGCCAGGCAAATCTTCTACCACTTCTGCTGCTGCAATCACTGGTACTACTACAAATACTAGCCTATTGCATATCAAATACTACTAGTATTAACACTACTGCTGCTACTCCTCCTACTGCTGCTACGACTACTACTGCTGCTACTTTTTCTCTTAGTAGCCCAGTGCATGGAATATAGTACTTCTATAACTATGCTTATGTCTGCAGTTTATATTACTGCTACTACAACTGCTACTCCTAGTAGACCAGTGCATGGCAAATACTACTACTACTACTACTTCTGCTGCTGCTGATACTACTGCTACTACTTCTGCTAGTACTAGTAGTCCAGTGCATGGCAAATACTACAACTATTACTACTACTGCTGCTGCTGATACTACTGCTACTACTACCATCAATACTACTAGCTCAGTGCATGGCAAATCTACTACTACTACTGCTATTGCTGCTACTTCCACTCCTACTACTGGCCCACTGCCAGGCAAATCTTCTACCACTTCTACTGCTGGTGCGACCACTAGTACTACTACAAATACTAGCCTATTGCATTGCAAATATTACTACTATTAACACTACTGCTGCTACTCCCACTACTGCTGCTACTCCTACTACTGCTGCTACTTGTACCCTTAGTAGCTCAGTGCATGGAGAATACTACTTGTATAACTACTCCTGTGTCTACTGTTTCTATTACTGCTACCACTGCAGCTACTACTAGTAGACCATTGCATGGCAAATACTACTACTATTACTACTGCTGCTGCTGCTGATACTTCTGCTACTACTTCTGCTAGTACTAGTAGTCCAGTGCATGGCAAATACTACTTCTATTATTACTACTGCTGCTACTGCTACTACTATCCATCCTACTAGCTCAGTGCATGGCAAATCTACTACTAGTACTTCTATTGCTACTACTGCTACTACTCCTAATGTCACACTGCAGGGCAACTCTGGTGCTACTACTACTGCTGCTGCGGTCAATTCTAATGCTGTTGCTCCCATTATTACTACTGCTACTACTAGTAGTCCAGTGCATGGCAAATACTACTACTATTACCACAACTGCTGCTACTACTACTGCTGCTGCTATTTCTACTACTACTACTAGTCCAGTGCATGGCAAACACTAGTGCTATTACTAATACTGCTGCTGCTGCTCCTCCTACTTCTACTATTACTGCTACTACTAGCAGTCCTTTGCATTGTAAATACTACTACTATTACTACTACTGCTGCTAGTACGGCTACTACAATGATCTATAATACTAACCCAGTGCATGACAAATCTACTATTCCTACTTCTATTGCGGCTACTGCTACTACTACTGCTAGACCAGTGCATGGCAGATACTACTACTATTAACACTATTGCTTCTACTTCTAGTACTGCTGCTTCTACTACGGCTGCTGCTTCTTCTACAGCTGCTGCTGCTACTACTACTCATCCTAGCTCTGTTCGTGGAAAATACTGCTACTACAACTGATGCTGATGCTGCTGCTACTACTGCCACTACTAATACCAATACTACTCGACCAGTGCATGGTAAATCTACTACTACCCTTGCTAGTGCTGTGACTGCTCCTACTAGTAGCAGCCCAGTGAAGAGCAAATACTACTACTATTACCACTACTGCTGCTGCTATTACTACTGCAGCAACTAGTAGTGCTGCTGCTGCTGCTGCTACTACTACTATCTCCGTGCATGGCAAATACTTCTACTATTACTACTACTGCTGCTGCTGCTGCTACTACTACTACTACTCCTGCTACTGATAGTAGTGCAGTGCATGGCAAGTACTACTACTGTTTCTACTACTGCTGCTGCCACTTTTATTGCTGTCACTACCACTACTGCTACTACTAGTACTCCAGTGTATGGCAAATACTGCTTCTATTACTACTACTGCTGCCGTTGCTGCTACTGCTACTACTACTGCTACAACTTGCACCCAGTAAATTGCAAACATTACAACTATTACTTCTACTGCTGCTGCTGCTTCTACTGATACTACTGCTACTGCTTCTACTTCTCCTGCTGCTGCTTCTACTACTACCACTACTAGTCCCAGTGCAAGGTAAATAATACGATTATTACGACTACTGCTGCTTCTGCTAGTACTGCTGCTACTACTGCTACTACTGGTAGTCCAGTGCATGAAAAATACTATTACTACTACTGCTGCAGCTGCTGCTACTACTGCTGCTACTACTGCTACTACTAGTGATCCAGTGCATGGCAAATACAACAAATATTACTACTACTGATGTTGCCTCTACTACTGCTAATACTACTATCAATGCTACTAGCCAGTGCATGGCAAATATACTACTACTGCTGCTATTGCTGCTACTTCCACTACTACTACTGGCCCACTGCTGGGCAAATCATCTGCCACTTCTACTGCTGCTGCTGCTACAACTACTACTACTACTACTACTACTAGCCCATTGCATCTCAAATACTACTACTATTACCACTACTGCTGTTAGTCCTACTACTCCTGCTAGTCCTATTACTGCTGCTACTTGTACTATTACTATCCCAGTGCACGGAATGTACTACTAGTAAAGCTACTCCTACGTCTGCTTTTTCTACTACTGCTTCTGCTACTGCTACTACTAGTAGACCAGTGTGTGGCAAATACTACTACTATTACTACTACTGCTGCTGCTGCTACTACTGCTACTACTACTGCTATTACTAGTAGTCCAGGGAATGGCAAATACTACTACTACTATCACTACTACTGCTGCTGCTGCTACTACTACTGCTCCTTCTACTGCAACTACTAGTAGTCCAGTCCTTGGCAAATACTACTACTATGACTATGACTGCTGCTAATGCTACCACTGCTACTACTACTAATCCTGTCCGTGGCAAATGCTACTCTATTACTACTACTGCTGCAGCAGCGGCTACTGCTACTACTAATATCAATACTACGAGCCCAGTGCATGGCAAGTCTACCTCTACTGTTACTATTGCTGCTACTGCTACTACTACTTCTTACCCAGTGCATGGCAGATACTACTTCTATTACCACTGCTGCTGCTACCTCTACTGCTGCTGCAGCTACATCTACTGCTGCTGCTATTACTATTACTACTTCTACTACTAGCACAGTGCGTGGCAAATAGTACTAATATTACTACTACCGCTGCTGCTGTTGCTATGACTTCTAGTACTACTGCTACTACTAGTAATCCAGTGTGTCGCAAATACTATTCATACTACTACTGCTGCTGTTGCTACTACTACTATCAATACTACTAGCCCAGTGCATGGCCAATATACTACTACTACTGCTATAGCTGCTACTGCTACTACTACTAGTGGCCCACTGCAGGGCATATCTGCTGCTACTCTTACTGCTGCTTATGCCATTTCTATTCCTGGTGCTACCTCTACTACTGCTGCTACTACTAGTAGTCTAGTGCATGGCAAATACTACTATTACTACTACTTCTGCTGCTGCTACTACTGCTACTACTAGTATCAATACTACTATCCCAGTGCATGGCAAATCTACTAGTACTACACCTATTAGTGCTAATGCTAATACTGCTACTTGCACACTGCAGGGCCAATCTGCTGCTACTACTACCGACGTTGCTGCTAATTCTACTTCTGCTGCTACCAATACAACTACTACTCCTAGTACCCCAGTGCATTTCAAATACTACCAATATTACCAGTACTGTTGCTACTACTACTGCTGCTGCTACTAGTACTATTACTAGCCCAGTCCATGCCAAATACTACGACTATTACCACTGCTGCTACTTCTGCTACTATTACTGCTCTTGCTCTTACGACTACTTCTGCTACTACTACTGCTACCGCTTCTAATTCTACTGTTGCTGCTACTACTACTAGCCCAGGGCATGGCAAATACTACTACTATTATTACTACTGCTGCTGCTGCTACTACTTCTACTAGTACTTCTATTACTTGTAGTCTAGTGCATGGGAAATACTACTTCTATTACTACTCCTGCTGCTGCTGCTAATACTGCTACTACTACTCCCAATACTACTAGCTTAGTGCATGGGAAATCTGCTACTACTACTGCTGTATCTGCTACCGCTACTACTACTACTACTGGCCAGCTCCAGGGCAAATCTGCTGCTACTACTTCTGTTGCTGCTGCCACTTCTACTGCTCTTGCTACAACTACTACTACTGCTACTACTAGTAGTCCAGTGTATGGTAAATCCTAATACTACTAGTACTACTGCTGATGCAGCTTCTAGTGTTACTGCTACTACTGCTACTACTGCTAGTCCAGTGTATTGCAAATATTATTCTATTACTACTACTGCTGATGCTGCTACTACTGCTACTACTAATATCAATAGTACCAGCCAATTTCATGGCAAACCTACTACTACTCTTGCTATTGCTGCTGCTGCTACTACTACTGCTAACCCAGTGCATGGCAGATGCTACTACTATTACCACTACTGCTGCTGCTGCTGCTACTACTGCTGCCAATAGTAGTCCAGTGCGTGGCAAATACTACTAATATTACCACTACTGCCGCTGCTACTACTTCTACTACTACTATGAATATTACTAGCCCATTGCAAGGCAAATCTACTATTTCTACTTCTATTCCTAACACTTTTACTACTACTACTGGCCCAGTGCAGGGAAAATCTGCTGCTACTTCTAGTGCTGCCCCTGCCACTTCTATTGCTGCTGCTACAGCTACTACTATTACAACTATTGACTAGTGCATCAACAATACTACTACTATTAATATTACTGCTGCTTCTGGTGCTACTACTGCTACTACTATTTGTCCAGTAAATGGCAAATACTACTACTCTTACTACTGCTTCTGATGCTGTTACTACTGCTACTGCTACCATAAATTCTACTAGCCCAATCTATTACTCCTACTGCTATTGCTGCTTCTTGTCCTACTACTACTGCCAACTGCAGTGCAAGTTAGCTGCTACTACTACTGTTGCTGCTGTCACATCTACTGATGCTGATCCCACTACTACTACTACGACGACTAGTCCAGTGCATGGCAAATACTACTACAATTACCACTACTGGTTCTACTACAGCAGCTGCTATTTCTACTGCTGCTGCTACTACTAGCGTACTACTAGCCCAGTGCATGGCAAATGGTACTACTATTATTACTACTGCTGCTTCTGCTACTACTACTGCTAGTACTAGCAGTCCAGTGCATTTAAAATTCTACTACTATTTCTATTACTGCTGCTGCTACTACTGATGCTCCTACTACTGCTACTACTAGTAATCCAGTGCATGGCAAATATTATTAATAGTAATACTGCTGCTGCTGCTACTACTACTATAAATACTACTAGCCCAGTGCATGTCAAATATACTACTAATACTGCTATTCCTGCTTCCGCTACTATTACTACTGGCCCACTGCAGGGCAAATCTTCTGCTACTACTACTGCTTCTGCTGTCCGTTCTACTGCTGCTGCTTCCACTACTACTACAACTTCTACTAGTAGCCCAGCGCATGGCCAATACTACTACTATGATGATTACTGCTGCTACTACTAGTACTGCTGATGCTAATTTGATTGCTGCTGCTACTACTACTACTATTAGTTCAGTGTATGTCAAATACTAGTACTATTACTACTACCGCAGCTGCTGCTACTTCTGATACTACTTCTGCTACTACAGGTAGTGCAGTGAATGGCAAATACTATTAATACTACTGCTCAGGCTGCTGCTACTACTGCTAATACTACTGCTACTACTACTAGCACTGTTGCTGCTAATTCTACTGATGCTGCTGCTCTATGTGCTGCTACTACTACTACTAGTCAATGCATGGCAAATACTACTACTATTACTGCTTCTGCTGCTACTACTTCTGCTACTACTGCTACTATTAGTAGTCCAGTGTATATCAAATACTACTAGTATCACCACGACTGCTGCTGCTCGTATTACTACAGCAACTACTAGCCCAGTGCGTGGTAAATACTACTATTACTACCACTTCTGCTTCTGCAGCTACTATTGCTACTACTACAAGTCCAGTGCATTGCAAACACATTGCTATTACTAGTAGTGCATTGCATTTAAAATACTACTATAATTACTACGTCTGCTGCTACTACTGTTACTACTAGTAGTACAGTGCATGGTAAATACAACTACAATTAATACTAATGCTGCTGCTGCTACCACTGCTACTACTAGTAGTAAATTGCATGGCAAATACAACTAATATTACTACAACTGCTGTTGCTACTACTGCTACTACTAATATGAATACCACTAGGCCA
This sequence comes from Delphinapterus leucas, assembly GCF_059928025.1. Classification (NCBI taxonomy): domain Eukaryota; kingdom Metazoa; phylum Chordata; class Mammalia; order Artiodactyla; family Monodontidae; genus Delphinapterus; species Delphinapterus leucas. Next base: position 355,653 of record NW_028322261.1, read on the forward strand.
GAGCATGGCAAATCTACTACTACAATTGCTATTGCTGCTACTGCTACTACTACTACTTACCCAGGGCGTGCCAAATACAACTACTGTTACCACTACTGCTGCTACTACTGCTGCAACTACTACTGCTACTGTTTCTAATTCTACTGCTTTTGCTACTACTACTACTACTACTATCCCAGGGCACGGCAAATAATATTACTATTATTACTACTGCTGCTGCTGCTGCTACTACGGCTACTACTGCTATCAATACTACTAGCCAGTGCATGGCAAGTCTACTACTACTACTGCTATTGCTGCTACTTCCACTCCTACTACTGGCCAACTGCCAGGCAAATCTTCTACCACTTCTGCTGCTGCGATCACTGGTACTACTACAAATACTAGCCTATTGCATATCAAATACTACTAGTATTAACACTACTGCTGCTACTCCTCCTACTGCTGCTACGACTACTACTGCTGCTACTTTTTCTCTTAGTAGCCCAGTGCATGGAATATAGTACTTCTATAACTACGCTTATGTCTGCAGTTTATATTACTGCTACTACAACTGCTACTCCTAGTAGACCAGTGCATGGCAAATACTACTACTACTACTACTTCTGCTGCTGCTGATACTACTGCTACTACTTCTGCTAGTACTAGTAGTCCAGTGCATGGCAAATACTACAACTATTACTACTACTGCTGCTGCTGATACTACTGCTACTACTACCATCAATACTACTAGCTCAGTGCATGGCAAATCTACTACTACTACTGCTATTGCTGCTACTTCCACTCCTACTACTGGCCCACTGCCAGGCAAATCTTCTACCACTTCTACTGCTGGTGCGACCACTAGTACTACTACAAATACTAGCCTATTGCATTGCAAATACTACTACTATTAACACTACTGCTGCTACTCCCACTACTGCTGCTACTCCTACTACTGCTGCTACTTGTACCCTTAGTAGCTCAGTGCATGGAGAATACTACTTGTATAACTACTCCTGTGACTACTGTTTCTATTACTGCTACCACTGCAGCTACTACTAGTAGACCATTGCATGGCAAATACTACTACTATTACTACTGCTGCTGCTGCTGATACTTCTGCTACTACTTCTGCTAGTACTAGTAGTCCAGTGCATGGCAAATACTACTTCTATTATTACTACTGCTGCTACTGCTACTACTATCCATCCTACTAGCTCAGTGCATGGCAAATCTACTACTAGTACTTCTATTGCTACTACTGCTACTACTCCTAATGTCACACTGCAGGGCAACTCTGGTGCTACTACTACTGCTGCTGCGGTCAATTCTAATGCTGTTGCTCCCATTATTACTACTGCTACTACTAGTAGTCCAGTGCATGGCAAATACTACTACTATTACCACAACTGCTGCTACTACTACTGCTGCTGCTATTTCTACTACTACTACTAGTCCAGTGCATGGCAAACACTAGTGCTATTACTAATACTGCTGCTGCTGCTCCTCCTACTTCTACTATTACTGCTACTACTAGCAGTCCTTTGCATTGTAAATACTACTACTATTACTACTACTGCTGCTAGTACGGCTACTACAATGATCTATAATACTAACCCAGTGCATGACAAATCTACTATTACTACTTCTATTGCGGCTACTGCTACTACTACTGCTAGACCAGTGCATGGCAGATACTACTACTATTACCACTATTGCTTCTACTTCTAGTACTGCTGCTTCTACTACGGCTGCTGCTTCTTCTACAGCTGCTGCTGCTACTACTACTCATCCTAGCTCTGTTCGTGGAAAATACTGCTACTACAACTGATGCTGATGCTGCTGCTACTACTGCCACTACTAATACCAATACTACTCGACCAGTGCATGGTAAATCTACTACTACCCTTGCTAGTGCTGCGACTGCTCCTACTAGTAGCAGCCCAGTGAATAGCAAATACTACTACTATTACCACTACTGCTGCTGCTATTACTACTGCAGCAACTAGTAGTGCTGCTGCTGCTGCTGCTACTACTACTATCTCCGTGCATGGCAAATACTTCTACTATTACTACTACTGCTGCTGCTGCTGCTACTACTACTACTACTCCTGCTACTGATAGTAGTGCAGTGCATGGCAAGTACTACTACTGTTTCTACTACTGCTGCTGCCACTTTTATTGCTGTCACTACCACTACTGCTACTACTAGTACTCCAGTGTATGGCAAATACTGCTTCTATTACTACTACTGCTGCCGTTGCTGCTACTGCTACTACTACTGCTACAACTTGCACCCAGTAAATTGCAAACATTACAACTCTTACTTCTACTGCTGCTGCTGCTTCTACTGATACTACTGCTACTGCTTCTACTTCTCCTGCTGCTGCTTCTACTACTACCACTACTAGTCCCAGTGCAAGGTAAATAATACGATTATTACGACTACTGCTGCTTCTGCTAGTACTGCTGCTACTACTGCTACTACTGGTAGTCCAGTGCATGAAAAATACTATTACTACTACTGCTGCAGCTGCTGCTACTACTGCTGCTACTACTGCTACTACTAGTGATCCAGTGCATGGCAAATACAACAAATATTACTACTACTGATGTTGCCTCTACTACTGCTAATACTACTATCAATGCTACTAGCCAGTGCATGGCAAATATACTACTACTGCTGCTATTGCTGCTACTTCCACTACTACTACTGGCCCACTGCTGGGCAAATCATCTGCCACTTCTACTGCTGCTGCTGCTACAACTACTACTACTACTACTACTACTAGCCCATTGCATCTCAAATACTACTACTATTACCACTACTGCTGTTAGTCCTACTACTGCTGCTAGTCCTATTACAGCCGCTACTTGTACTACTACTATCCCAGTGCACGGAATGTACTACTAGTAAAGCGACTCCTACGTCTGCTTTTTCTACTACTGCTTCTGCTACTGCTACTACTAGTAGACCAGTGTGTGGCAAATACTACTACTATTACTACTACTGCTGCTGCTGCTACTACTGCTACTACTACTGCTATTACTAGTAGTCCAGGGAATGGCAAATACTACTACTACTATCACTACTACTGCTGCTGCTGCTACTACTACTGCTCCTTCTACTGCAACTACTAGTAGTCCAGTCCTTGGCAAATACTACTACTATGACTATGACTGCTGCTAATGCTACCACTGCTACTACTACTAATCCTGTCCGTGGCAAATGCTACTCTATTACTACTACTGCTGCAGCAGCGGCTACTGCTACTACTAATATCAATACTACGAGCCCAGTGCATGGCAAGTCTACCTCTACTCTTACTATTGCTGCTACTGCTACTACTACTTCTTACCCAGTGCATGGCAGATACTACTTCTATTACCACTGCTGCTGCTACCTCTACTGCTGCTGCAGCTACATCTACTGCTGCTGCTATTACTATTACTACTTCTACTACTAGCACAGTGCATGGCAAATAGTACTAATATTACTACTACCGCTGCTGCTGTTGCTATGACTTCTAGTACTACTGCTACTACTAGTAATCCAGTGTGTCGCAAATACTATTCATACTACTACTGCTGCTGTTGCTACTACTACTATCAATACTACTAGCCCAGTGCATGGCCAATATACTACTACTACTGCTATAGCTGCTACTGCTACTACTACTAGTGGCCCACTGCAGGGCATATCTGCTGCTACTCTTACTGCTGCTTATGCCATTTCTATTCCTGGTGCTACCTCTACTACTGCTGCTACTACTAGTAGTCTAGTGCATGGCAAATACTACTATTACTACTACTTCTGCTGCTGCTACTACTGCTACTACTAGTATCAATACTACTATCCCAGTGCATGGCAAATCTACTAGTACTACACCTATTAGTGCTAATGCTAATACTGCTACTTGCACACTGCAGGGCCAATCTGCTGCTACTACTACCGACGTTGCTGCTAATTCTACTTCTGCTGCTACCAATACAACTACTACTCCTAGTACCCCAGTGCATTTCAAATACTACCAATATTACCAGTACTGTTGCTACTACTACTGCTGCTGCTACTAGTACTATTACTAGCCCAGTCCATGCCAAATACTACGACTATTACCACTGCTGCTACTTCTGCTACTATTACTGCTCTTGCTCTTACGACTACTTCTGCTACTACTACTGCTACCGCTTCTAATTCTACTGTTGCTGCTACTACTACTAGCCCAGGGCATGGCAAATACTATTACTATTATTACTACTGCTGCTGCTGCTACTACTTCTACTAGTACTTCTATTACTTGTAGTCTAGTGCATGGGAAATACTACTTCTATTACTACTCCTGCTGCTGCTGCTACTACTGCTACTACTACTACCAATACTACTAGCTTAGTGCATGGGAAATCTGCTACTACTACTGCTGTATCTGCTACCGCTACTACTACTACTACTGGCCAGCTCCAGGGCAAATCTGCTGCTACTACTTCTGTTGCTGCTGCCACTTCTACTGCTCTTGCTACAACTACTACTACTGCTACTACTAGTAGTCCAGTGTATGGTAAATCCTAATACTACTAGTACTACTGCTGATGCAGCTTCTAGTGTTACTGCTACTACTGCTACTACTGCTAGTCCAGTGTATTGCAAATATTATTCTAATACTACTACTGCTGATGCTGCTACTACTGCTACTACTAATATCAATAGTACCAGCCAATTTCATGGCAAACCTACTACTACTCTTGCTATTGCTGCTGCTGCTACTACTACTGCTAACCCAGTGCATGGCAGATGCTACTACTATTACCACTACTGCTGCTGCTGCTGCTACTACTGCTGCTAATAGTAGTCCAGTGCGTTTCAAATACTACTAATATTACCACTACTGCCGCTGCTACTACTTCTACTACTACTATGAATATTACTAGCCCATTGCAAGGCAAATCTACTATTTCTACTTCTATTCCTAACACTTTTACTACTACTACTGGCCCAGTGCAGGGAAAATCTGCTGCTACTTCTAGTGCTGCCCCTGCCACTTCTATTGCTGCTGCTACAGCTACTACTATTACAACTATTGACTAGTGCATCAACAATACTACTACTATTAATATTACTGCTGCTTCTGGTGCTACTACTGCTACTACTATTTGTCCAGTAAATGGCAAATACTACTACTCTTACTACTGCTTCTGATGCTGTTACTACTGCTACTACTACCATCAATACTACTAGTCCAATCTATTACTCCTACTGCTATTGCTGCTTCTTGTCCTACTACTACTGCCAACTGCAGTGCAAGTTAGCTGCTACTACTACTGTTGCTGCTGTCACATCTACTGATGCTGATCCCACTACTACTACTACGACGACTAGTCCAGTGCATGGCAAATACTACTACAATTTCCACTACTGGTTCTACTACAGCAGCTGCTATTTCTACTGCTGCTGCTACTACTAGTGTACTACTAGCCCAGTGCATGGCAAATGGTACTACTATTATTACTACTGCTACTTCTGCTACTGCTACTGCTAGTACTAGCAGTCCAGTGCATTTAAAATTCTACTACTATTTCTATTACTGCTGCTGCTACTACTGATGCTCCTACTACTGCTACTACTAGTAATCCAGTGCATGGCAAATATTATTAATAGTAATACTGCTGCTGCTGCTACTACTACTATAAATACTACTAGCCCAGTGCATGTCAAATATACTACTAATACTGCTATTCCTGCTTCCGCTACTATTACTACTGGCCCACTGCAGGGCAAATCTTCTGCTACTACTACTGCTTCTGCTGTCCGTTCTACTGCTGCTGCTTCCACTACTACTACAACTTCTACTAGTAGCCCAGCGCATGGCCAATACTACTACTATGATGATTACTGCTGCTACTACTAGTACTGCTGATGCTAATTTGATTGCTGCTGCTACTACTACTACTATTAGTTCAGTGTATGTCAAATGCTAGTACTATTACTACTACCGCAGCTGCTGCTACTTCTGATACTACTTCTGCTACTACAGGTAGTGCAGTGAATGGCAAATACTATTAACACTACTGCTCAGGCTGCTGCTACTACTGCTACTACTACTGCTACTACTACTAGCACTGTTGCTGCTAATTCTACTGATGCTGCTGCTCTATGTGCTGCTACTACTACTACTAGTCAATGCATGGCAAATACTACTACTATTACTGCTTCTGCTGCTACTACTTCTGCTACTACTGCTACTATTAGTAGTCCAGTGTATATCAAATACTACTAGTATCACCACGACTGCTGCTACTACTTCGACTGCCGCTGCTACTTCTCCTGCTGCTCATATTACTACAGCTACTACTAGCCCAGTGCGTGGTAAATACTACTACTATTACTACCACTGCTGCTTCTGCAGCTACTATTGCTACTACTACAAGTCCAGTGCATTGCAAACACATTGCTATTACTAGTAGTGCATTGCATTTAAAATACTACTATAATTACTACGTCTGCTGCTACTACTGTTACTACTAGTAGTACAGTGCATGGTAAATACAACTACAATTAATACTAATGCTGCTGCTGCTACCACTGCTACTACTAGTAGTAAATTGCATGGCAAATACAACTAATATTACTACAACTGCTGTTGCTACTACTGCTACTACTAATATGAATACCACTAGGCCAGAGCATGGCAAATCTACTACTACAATTGCTATTGCTGCTACTGCTACTACTACTACTTACCCAGGGCGTGCCAAATACAACTACTGTTACCACTACTGCTGCTACTACTGCTGCAACTACTACTGCTACTGTTTCTAATTCTACTGCTTTTACTACTACTACTACTACTACTACTATCCCAGGGCACGGCAAATAATACTACTATTATTACTACTGCTGCTGCTGCTGCTACTACGGCTACTACTGCTATCAATACTACTAGCCAGTGCATGGCAAGTCTACTACTACTACTGCTATTGCTGCTACTTCCACTCCTACTACTGGCCAACTGCCAGGCAAATCTTCTACCACTTCTGCTGCTGCAATCACTGGTACTACTACAAATACTAGCCTATTGCATATCAAATACTACTAGTATTAACAATACTGCTGCTACTCCTCCTACTGCTGCTACGACTACTACTGCTGCTACTTTTTCTCTTAGTAGCCCAGTGCATGGAATATAGTACTTCTATAACTATGCTTATGTCTGCAGTTTATATTACTGCTACTACAACTGCTACTCCTAGTAGACCAGTGCATGGCAAATACTACTACTACTACTACTTCTGCTGCTGCTGATACTACTGCTACTACTTCTGCTAGTACTAGTAGTCCAGTGCATGGCAAATACTACAACTATTACTACTACTGCTGCTGCTGATACTACTGCTACTACTACCATCAATACTACTAGCTCAGTGCATGGCAAATCTACTACTACTACTGCTATTGCTGCTACTTCCACTCCTACTACTGGCCCACTGCCAGGCAAATCTTCTACCACTTCTACTGCTGGTGCAACCACTAGTACTACTACAAATACTAGCCTATTGCATTGCAAATATTACTACTATTAACACTACTGCTGCTACTCCCACTACTGCTGCTACTCCTACTACTGCTGCTACTTGTACCCTTAGTAGCTCAGTGCATGGAGAATACTACTTGTATAACTACTCCTGTGTCTACTGTTTCTATTACTGCTACCACTGCAGCTACTACTAGTAGACCATTGCATGGCAAATACTACTACTATTACTACTGCTGCTGCTGCTGATACTTCTGCTACTACTTCTGCTAGTACTAGTAGTCCAGTGCATGGCAAATACTACTTCTATTATTACTACTGCTGCTACTGCTACTACTATCCATCCTACTAGCTCAGTGCATGGCAAATCTACTACTAGTACTTCTATTGCTACTACTGCTACTACTCCTAATGTCACACTGCAGGGCAACTCTGGTGCTACTACTACTGCTGCTGCGGTCAATTCTAATGCTGTTGCTCCCATTATTACTACTGCTACTACTAGTAGTCCAGTGCATGGCAAATACTACTACTATTACCACAACTGCTGCTACTACTACTGCTGCTGCTATTTCTACTACTACTACTAGTCCAGTGCATGGCAAACACTAGTGCTATTACTAATACTGCTGCTGCTGCTCCTCCTACTTCTACTATTACTGCTACTACTAGCAGTCCTTTGCATTGTAAATACTACTACTATTACTACTACTGCTGCTAGTACGGCTACTACAATGATCTATAATACTAACCCAGTGCATGACAAATCTACTATTCCTACTTCTATTGCGGCTACTGCTACTACTACTGCTAGACCAGTGCATGGCAGATACTACTACTATTACCACTATTGCTTCTACTTCTAGTACTGCTGCTTCTACTACGTCTGCTGCTTCTTCTACAGCTGCTGCTGCTACTACTACTCATCCTAGCTCTGTTCGTGGAAAATACTGCTACTACAACTGATGCTGATGCTGCTGCTACTACTGCCACTACTAATACCAATACTACTCGACCAGTGCATGGTAAATCTACTACTACCCTTGCTAGTGCTGTGACTGCTCCTACTAGTAGCAGCCCAGTGAATAGCAAATACTACTACTATTACCACTACTGCTGCTGCTATTACTACTGCAGCAACTAGTAGTGCTGCTGCTGCTGCTGCTACTACTACTATCTCCGTGCATGGCAAATACTTCTACTATTACTACTACTGCTGCTGCTGCTGCTACTACTACTACTACTACTCCTGCCACTGATAGTAGTGCAGTGCATGGCAAGTACTACTACTGTTTCTACTACTGCTGCTGCCACTTTTATTGCTGTCACTACCACTACTGCTACTACTAGTACTCCAGTGTATGGCAAATACTGCTTCTATTACTACTACTGCTGCCGTTGCTGCTACTGCTACTACTACTGCTACAACTTGCACCCAGTAAATTGCAAACATTACAACTATTACTTCTACTGCTGCTGCTGCTTCTACTGATACTACTGCTACTGCTTCTACTTCTCCTGCTGCTGCTTCTACTACTACCACTACTAGTCCCAGTGCAAGGTAAATAATACGATTATTACGACTACTGCTGCTTCTGCTAGTACTGCTGCTACTACTGCTACTACTGGTAGTCCAGTGCATGAAAAATACTATTACTACTACTGCTGCAGCTGCTGCTACTACTGCTGCTACTACTGCTACTACTAGTGATCCAGTGCATGGCAAATACAACAAATATTACTACTACTGATGTTGCCTCTACTACTGCTAATACTACTATCAATGCTACTAGCCAGTGCATGGCAAATATACTACTACTGCTGCTATTGCTGCTACTTCCACTACTACTACTGGCCCACTGCTGGGCAAATCATCTGCCACTTCTACTGCTGCTGCTGCTACAACTACTACTACTACTACTACTACTAGCCCATTGCATCTCAAATACTACTACTATTACCACTACTGCTGTTAGTCCTACTACTGCTGCTAGTCCTATTACAGCTGCTACTTGTACTATTACTATCCCAGTGCACGGAATGTACTACTAGTAAAGCTACTCCTACGTCTGCTTTTTCTACTACTGCTTCTGCTACTGCTACTACTAGTAGACCAGTGTGTGGCAAATACTACTACTATTACTACTACTGCTGCTGCTGCTACTACTGCTACTACTACTGCTATTACTAGTAGTCCAGGGAATGGCAAATACTACTACTACTATCACTACTACTGCTGCTGCTGCTACTACTACTGCTCCTTCTACTGCAACTACTAGTAGTCCAGTCCTTGGCAAATACTACTACTATGACTATGACTGCTGCTAATGCTACCACTGCTACTACTACTAATCCTGTCCGTGGCAAATGCTACTCTATTACTACTACTGCTGCAGCAGCGGCTACTGCTACTACTAATATCAATACTACGAGCCCAGTGCATGGCAAGTCTACCTCTACTGTTACTATTGCTGCTACTGCTACTACTACTTCTTACCCAGTGCATGGCAGATACTACTTCTATTACCACTGCTGCTGCTACCTCTACTGCTGCTGCAGCTACATCTACTGCTGCTGCTATTACTATTACTACTTCTACTACTAGCACAGTGCGTGGCAAATAGTACTAATATTACTACTACCGCTGCTGCTGTTGCTATGACTTCTAGTACTACTGCTACTACTAGTAATCCAGTGTGTCGCAAATACTATTCATACTACTACTGCTGCTGTTGCTACTACTACTATCAATACTACTAGCCCAGTGCATGGCCAATATACTACTACTACTGCTATAGCTGCTACTGCTACTACTACTAGTGGCCCACTGCAGGGCATATCTGCTGCTACTCTTACTGCTGCTTATGCCATTTCTATTCCTGGTGCTACCTCTACTACTGCTGCTACTACTAGTAGTCTAGTGCATGGCAAATACTACTATTACTACTACTTCTGCTGCTGCTACTACTGCTACTACTAGTATCAATACTACTATCCCAGTGCATGGCAAATCTACTAGTACTACACCTATTAGTGCTAATGCTAATACTGCTACTTGCACACTGCAGGGCCAATCTGCTGCTACTACTACCGACGTTGCTGCTAATTCTACTTCTGCTGCTACCAATACAACTACTACTCCTAGTACCCCAGTGCATTTCAAATACTACCAATATTACCAGTACTGTTGCTACTACTACTGCTGCTGCTACTAGTACTATTACTAGCCCAGTCCATGCCAAATACTACGACTATTACCACTGCTGCTACTTCTGCTACTATTACTGCTCTTGCTCTTACGACTACTTCTGCTACTACTACTGCTACCGCTTCTAATTCTACTGTTGCTGCTACTACTACTAGCCCAGGGCATGGCAAATACTACTACTATTATTACTACTGCTGCTGCTGCTACTACTTCTACTAGTACTTCTATTACTTGTAGTCTAGTGCATGGGAAATACTACTTCTATTACTACTCCTGTTGCTGCTGCTAATACTGCTACTACTACTCCCAATACTACTAGCTTAGTGCATGGGAAATCTGCTACTACTACTGCTGTATCTGCTACCGCTACTACTACTACTACTGGCCAGCTCCAGGGCAAATCTGCTGCTACTACTTCTGTTGCTGCTGCCACTTCTACTGCTCTTGCTACAACTACTACTACTGCTACTACTAGTAGTCCAGTGTATGGTAAATCCTAATACTACTAGTACTACTGCTGATGCAGCTTCTAGTGTTACTGCTACTACTGCTACTACTGCTAGTCCAGTGTATTGCAAATATAATTCTATTACTACTACTGCTGATGCTGCTACTACTGCTACTACTAATATCAATAGTACCAGCCAATTTCATGGCAAACCTACTACTACTCTTGCTATTGCTGCTGCTGCTACTACTACTGCTAAACCAGTGCATGGCAGATGCTACTACTATTACCACTACTGCTGCTGCTGCTGCTACTACTGCTGCTAATAGTAGTCCAGTGCGTGGCAAATACTACTAATATTACCACTACTGACGCTGCTACTACTTCTACTACTACTATGAATATTACTAGCCCATTGCAAGGCAAATCTACTATTTCTACTGCTATTCCTAACACTTTTACTACTACTACTGGCCCAGTGCAGGGAAAATCTGCTGCTACTTCTAGTGCTGCCCCTGCCACTTCTATTGCTGCTGCTACAGCTACTACTATTACAACTATTGACTAGTGCATCAACAATACTACTACTATTAATATTACTGCTGCTTCTGGTGCTACTACTGCTACTACTATTTGTCCAGTAAATGGCAAATACTACTACTCTTACTACTGCTTCTGATGCTGTTACTACTGCTACTGCTACCATAAATACTACTAGCCCAATCTATTACTCCTACTGCTATTGCTGCTTCTTGTCCTACTACTACTGCCAACTGCAGTGCAAGTTAGCTGCTACTACTACTGTTGCTGCTGTCACATCTACTGATGCTGATCCCACTACTACTACTACGACGACTAGTCCAGTGCATGGCAAATACTACTACAATTACCACTACTGGTTCTACTACAGCAGCTGCTATTTCTACTGCTGCTGCTACTACTAGTGTACTACTAGCCCAGTGCATGTCAAATATACTACTAATACTGCTATTCCTGCTTCCGCTACTATTACTACTGGCCCACTGCAGGGCAAATCTTCTGCTACTACTACTGCTTCTGCTGTCCGTTCTACTGCTGCTGCTTCCACTACTACTACAACTTCTACTAGTAGCCCAGCGCATGGCCAATACTACTACTATGATGATTACTGCTGCTACTACTAGTACTGCTGATGCTAATTTGATTGCTGCTGCTACTACTACTACTATTAGTTCAGTGTATGTCAAATGCTAGTACTATTACTACTACCGCAGCTGCTGCTACTTCTGATACTACTTCTGCTACTACAGGTAGTGCAGTGAATGGCAAATACTATTAACACTACTGCTCAGGCTGCTGCTACTACTGCTACTACTACTGCTACTACTACTAGCACTGTTGCTGCTAATTCTACTGATGCTGCTGCTCTATGTGCTGCTACTACTACTACTAGTCAATGCATGGCAAATACTACTACTATTACTGCTTCTGCTGCTACTACTTCTGCTACTACTGCTACTATTAGTAGTCCAGTGTATATCAAATACTACTAGTATCACCACGACTGCTGCTACTACTTCGACTGCCGCTGCTACTTCTCCTGCTGCTCGTATTACTACAGCTACTACTAGCCCAGTGCGTGGTAAATACTACTACTATTACTACCACTGCTGCTTCTGCAGCTACTATTGCTACTACTACAAGTCCAGTGCATTGCAAACACATTGCTATTACTAGTAGTGCATTGCATTTAAAATACTACTATAATTACTACGTCTGCTGCTACTACTGTTACTACTAGTAGTACAGTGCATGGTAAATACAACTACAATTAATACTAATGCTGCTGCTGCTACCACTGCTACTACTAGTAGTAAATTGCATGGCAAATACAACTAATATTACTACAACTGCTGTTGCTACTACTGCTACTACTAATATGAATACCACTAGGCCAGAGCATGGCAAATCTACTACTACAATTGCTATTGCTGCTACTGCTACTACTACTACTTACCCAGGGCGTGCCAAATACAACTACTGTTACCACTACTGCTGCTACTACTGCTGCAACTACTACTGCTACTGTTTCTAATTCTACTGCTTTTGCTACTACTACTACTATCCCAGGGCATGGCAAATAATACTACTATTATTACTACTGCTGCTGCTGCTGCTACTACGGCTACTACTGCTATCAATACTACTAGCCAGTGCATGGCAAGTCTACTACTACTACTGCTATTGCTGCTACTTCCACTCCTACTACTGGCCAACTGCCAGGCAAATCTTCTACCACTTCTGCTGCTGCGATCACTGGTACTACTACAAATACTAGCCTATTGCATATCAAATACTACTAGTATTAACACTACTGCTGCTACTCCTCCTACTGCTGCTACGACTACTACTGCTGCTACTTTTTCTCTTAGTAGCCCAGTGCATGGAATATAGTACTTCTATAACTATGCTTATGTCTGCAGTTTATATTACTGCTACTACAACTGCTACTCCTAGTAGAGCAGTGCATGGCAAATACTACTACTACTACTACTTCTGCTGCTGCTGATACTACTGCTACTACTTCTGCTAGTACTAGTAGTCCAGTGCATGGCAAATACTACAACTATTACTACTACTGCTGCTGCTGATACTACTGCTACTACTACCATCAATACTACTAGCTCAGTGCATGGCAAATCTACTACTACTACTGCTATTGCTGCTACTTCCACTCCTACTACTGGCCCACTGCCAGGCAAATCTTCTACCACTTCTACTGCTGGTGCGACCACTAGTACTACTACAAATACTAGCCTATTGCATTGCAAATACTACTACTATTAACACTACTGCTGCTACTCCCACTACTGCTGCTACTCCTACTACTGCTGCTACTTGTACCCTTAGTAGCTCAGTGCATGGAGAATACTACTTGTATAACTACTCCTGTGTCTACTGTTTCTATTACTGCTACCACTGCAGCTACTACTAGTAGACCATTGCATGGCAAATACTACTACTATTACTACTGCTGCTGCTGCTGATTCTACTGCTACTACTTCTGCTAGTACTAGCAGTCCAGTGCATGGCAAATACTACTTCTATTATTACTACTGCTGCTACTGCTACTACTATCCATCCTACTAGCTCAGTGCATGGCAAATCTACTACTAGTACTTCTATTGCTACTACTGCTACTACTCCTAATGTCACACTGCAGGGCAACTCTGGTGCTACTACTACTGCTGCTGCGGTCAATTCTAATGCTATTGCTCCCATTATTACTACTGCTACTACTAGTAGTCCAGTGCATGGCAAATACTACTAATATTACTACTGCTGCTGCTGCTGATTCTACTGCTACTACTTCTGCTAGTACTAGCAGTCCAGTGCATGGCAAATACTACTTCTATTATTACTACTGCTGCTACTGCTACTACTATCCATCCTACTAGCTCAGTGCATGGCAAATCTAGTACTAGTACTTCTATTGCTACTACTGCTACTACACCTAATGTCACACTGCAGGGCAACTCTGGTGCTACTACTACTGCTGCTGCGGTCAATTCTAATGCTGTTGCTCCCATTATTACTACTGCTACTACTAGTAGTCCAGTGCATGGCAAATACTACTACTATTACCACAACTGCTGCTACTACTACTGCTGCTGCTATTTCTACTACTACTACTAGTCCAGTGCATGGCAAACACTAGTGCTATTACTAATACTGCTGCTGCTGCTCCTCCTACTTCTACTATTACTGCTACTACTAGCAGTCCTTTGCATTGTAAATACTACTACTATTACTACTACTGCTGCTAGTACGGCTACTACAATGATCTATAATACTAACCCAGTGCATGACAAATCTACTATTCCTACTTCTATTGCGGCTACTGCTACTACTACTGCTAGACCAGTGCATGGCAGATACTACTACTATTAACACTATTGCTTCTACTTCTAGTACTGCTGCTTCTACTACGTCTGCTGCTTCTTCTACAGCTGCTGCTGCTACTACTACTCATCCTAGCTCTGTTCGTGGAAAATACTGCTACTACAACTGATGCTGATGCTGCTGCTACTACTGCCACTACTAATACCAATACTACTCGACCAGTGCATGGTAAATCTACTACTACCCTTGCTAGTGCTGTGACTGCTCCTACTAGTAGCAGCCCAGTGAATAGCAAATACTACTACTATTACCACTACTGCTGCTGCTATTACTACTGCAGCAACTAGTAGTGCTGCTGCTGCTGCTGCTACTACTACTATCTCCGTGCATGGCAAATACTTCTACTATTACTTCTACTGCTGCTGCTGCTGCTACTACTACTACTACTCCTGCTACTGATAGTAGTGCAGTGCATGGCAAGTACTACTACTGTTTCTACTACTGCTGCTGCCACTTTTATTGCTGTCACTACGACTACTGCTACTACTAGTACTCCAGTGTATGGCAAATACTGCTTCTATTACTACTACTGCTGCCGTTGCTGCTACTGCTACTACTACTGCTACAACTTGCACCCAGTAAATTGCAAACATTACAACTATTACTTCTACTGCTGCTGCTGCTTCTACTGATACTACTGCTACTGCTTCTACTTCTCCTGCTGCTGCTTCTACTACTACCACTACTAGTCCCAGTGCAAGGTAAATAATACGATTATTACGACTACTGCTGCTTCTGCTAGTACTGCTGCTACTACTGCTACTACTGGTAGTCCAGTGCATGAAAAATACTATTACTACTACTGCTGCAGCTGCTGCTACTACTGCTGCTACTACTGCTACTACTAGTGATCCAGTGCATGGCAAATACAACAAATATTACTACTACTGATGTTGCCTCTACTACTGCTAATACTACTATCAATGCTACTAGCCAGTGCATGGCAAATATACTACTACTGCTGCTATTGCTGCTACTTCCACTACTACTACTGGCCCACTGCTGGGCAAATCATCTGCCACTTCTACTGCTGCTGCTGCTACAACTACTACTACTACTACTACTACTACTAGCCCATTGCATCTCAAATACTACTACTATTACCACTACTGCTGTTAGTCCTACTACTGCTGCTAGTCCTATTACAGCTGCTACTTGTACTATTACTATCCCAGTGCACGGAATGTACTACTAGTAAAGCGACTCCTACGTCTGCTTTTTCTACTACTGCTTCTGCTACTGCTACTACTAGTAGACCAGTGTGTGGCAAATACTACTACTATTACTACTACTGCTGCTGCTGCTACTACTGCTACTACTACTGCTATTACTAGTAGTCCAGGGAATGGCAAATACTACTACTACTATCACTACTACTGCTGCTGCTGCTACTACTACTGCTCCTTCTACTGCAACTACTAGTAGTCCAGTCCTTGGCAAATACTACTACTATGACTATGACTGCTGCTAATGCTACCACTGCTACTACTACTAATCCTGTCCGTGGCAAATGCTACTCTATTACTACTACTGCTGCAGCAGCGGCTACTGCTACTACTAATATCAATACTACGAGCCCAGTGCATGGCAAGTCTACCTCTACTGTTACTATTGCTGCTACTGCTACTACTACTTCTTACCCAGTGCATGGCAGATACTACTTCTATTACCACTGCTGCTGCTACCTCTACTGCTGCTGCAGCTACATCTACTGCTGCTGCTATTACTATTACTACTTCTACTACTAGCACAGTGCGTGGCAAATAGTACTAATATTACTACTACCGCTGCTGCTGTTGCTATGACTTCTAGTACTACTGCTACTACTAGTAATCCAGTGTGTCGCAAATACTATTCATACTACTACTGCTGCTGTTGCTACTACTACTATCAATACTACTAGCCCAGTGCATGGCCAATATACTACTACTACTGCTATAGCTGCTACTGCTACTACTACTAGTGGCCCACTGCAGGGCATATCTGCTGCTACTCTTACTGCTGCTTATGCCATTTCTATTCCTGGTGCTACCTCTACTACTGCTGCTACTACTAGTAGTCTAGTGCATGGCAAATACTACTATTACTACTACTTCTGCTGCTGCTACTACTGCTACTACTAGTATCAATACTACTATCCCAGTGCATGGCAAATCTACTAGTACTACACCTATTAGTGCTAATGCTAATACTGCTACTTGCACACTGCAGGGCCAATCTGCTGCTACTACTACCGACGTTGCTGCTAATTCTACTTCTGCTGCTACCAATACAACTACTACTCCTAGTACCCCAGTGCATTTCAAATACTACCAATATTACCAGTACTGTTGCTACTACTACTGCTGCTGCTACTAGTACTATTACTAGCCCAGTCCATGCCAAATACTACGACTATTACCACTGCTGCTACTTCTGCTACTATTACTGCTCTTGCTCTTACGACTACTTCTGCTACTACTACTGCTACCGCTTCTAATTCTACTGTTGCTGCTACTACTACTAGCCCAGGGCATGGCAAATACTACTACTATTATTACTACTGCTGCTGCTGCTACTACTTCTACTAGTACTTCTATTACTTGTAGTCTAGTGCATGGGAAATACTACTTCTATTACTACTCCTGTTGCTGCTGCTAATACTGCTACTACTACTCCCAATACTACTAGCTTAGTGCATGGGAAATCTGCTACTACTACTGCTGTATCTGCTACCGCTACTACTACTACTACTGGCCAGCTCCAGGGCAAATCTGCTGCTACTACTTCTGTTGCTGCTGCCACTTCTACTGCTCTTGCTACAACTACTACTACTGCTACTACTAGTAGTCCAGTGTATGGTAAATCCTAATACTACTAGTACTACTGCTGATGCAGCTTCTAGTGTTACTGCTACTACTGCTACTACTGCTAGTCCAGTGTATTGCAAATATAATTCTATTACTACTACTGCTGATGCTGCTACTACTGCTACTACTAATATCAATAGTACCAGCCAATTTCATGGCAAACCTACTACTACTCTTGCTATTGCTGCTGCTGCTACTACTACTGCTAAACCAGTGCATGGCAGATGCTACTACTATTACCACTACTGCTGCTGCTGCTGCTACTACTGCTGCTAATAGTAGTCCAGTGCGTGGCAAATACTACTAATATTACCACTACTGACGCTGCTACTACTTCTACTACTACTATGAATATTACTAGCCCATTGCAAGGCAAATCTACTATTTCTACTGCTATTCCTAACACTTTTACTACTACTACTGGCCCAGTGCAGGGAAAATCTGCTGCTACTTCTAGTGCTGCCCCTGCCACTTCTATTGCTGCTGCTACAGCTACTACTATTACAACTATTGACTAGTGCATCAACAATACTACTACTATTAATATTACTGCTGCTTCTGGTGCTACTACTGCTACTACTATTTGTCCAGTAAATGGCAAATACTACTACTCTTACTACTGCTTCTGATGCTGTTACTACTGCTACTGCTACCATAAATACTACTAGCCCAATCTATTACTCCTACTGCTATTGCTGCTTCTTGTCCTACTACTACTGCCAACTGCAGTGCAAGTTAGCTGCTACTACTACTGTTGCTGCTGTCACATCTACTGATGCTGATCCCACTACTACTACTACGACGACTAGTCCAGTGCATGGCAAATACTACTACAATTACCACTACTGGTTCTACTACAGCAGCTGCTATTTCTACTGCTGCTGCTACTACTAGTGTACTACTAGCCCAGTGCATGTCAAATATACTACTAATACTGCTATTCCTGCTTCCGCTACTATTACTACTGGCCCACTGCAGGGCAAATCTTCTGCTACTACTACTGCTTCTGCTGTCCGTTCTACTGCTGCTGCTTCCACTACTACTACAACTTCTACTAGTAGCCCAGCGCATGGCCAATACTACTACTATGATGATTACTGCTGCTACTACTAGTACTGCTGATGCTAATTTGATTGCTGCTGCTACTACTACTACTATTAGTTCAGTGTATGTCAAATGCTAGTACTATTACTACTACCGCAGCTGCTGCTACTTCTGATACTACTTCTGCTACTACAGGTAGTGCAGTGAATGGCAAATACTATTAACACTACTGCTCAGGCTGCTGCTACTACTGCTACTACTACTGCTACTACTACTAGCACTGTTGCTGCTAATTCTACTGATGCTGCTGCTCTATGTGCTGCTACTACTACTACTAGTCAATGCATGGCAAATACTACTACTATTACTGCTTCTGCTGCTACTACTTCTGCTACTACTGCTACTATTAGTAGTCCAGTGTATATCAAATACTACTAGTATCACCACGACTGCTGCTACTACTTCGACTGCCGCTGCTACTTCTCCTGCTGCTCGTATTACTACAGCTACTACTAGCCCAGTGCGTGGTAAATACTACTACTATTACTACCACTGCTGCTTCTGCAGCTACTATTGCTACTACTACAAGTCCAGTGCATTGCAAACACATTGCTATTACTAGTAGTGCATTGCATTTAAAATACTACTATAATTACTACGTCTGCTGCTACTACTGTTACTACTAGTAGTACAGTGCATGGTAAATACAACTACAATTAATACTAATGCTGCTGCTGCTACCACTGCTACTACTAGTAGTAAATTGCATGGCAAATACAACTAATATTACTACAACTGCTGTTGCTACTACTGCTACTACTAATATGAATACCACTAGGCCAGAGCATGGCAAATCTACTACTACAATTGCTATTGCTGCTACTGCTACTACTACTACTTACCCAGGGCGTGCCAAATACAACTACTGTTACCACTACTGCTGCTACTACTGCTGCAACTACTACTGCTACTGTTTCTAATTCTACTGCTTTTGCTACTACTACTACTACTACTACTATCCCAGGGCATGGCAAATAATACTACTATTATTACTACTGCTGCTGCTGCTGCTACTACGGCTACTACTGCTATCAATACTACTAGCCAGTGCATGGCAAGTCTACTACTACTACTGCTATTGCTGCTACTTCCACTCCTACTACTGGCCAACTGCCAGGCAAATCTTCTACCACTTCTGCTGCTGCGATCACTGGTACTACTACAAATACTAGCCTATTGCATATCAAATACTACTAGTATTAACACTACTGCTGCTACTCCTCCTACTGCTGCTACGACTACTACTGCTGCTACTTTTTCTCTTAGTAGCCCAGTGCATGGAATATAGTACTTCTATAACTACGCTTATGTCTGCAGTTTATATTACTGCTACTACAACTGCTACTCCTAGTAGACCAGTGCATGGCAAATACTACTACTACTACTACTTCTGCTGCTGCTGATACTACTGCTACTACTTCTGCTAGTACTAGTAGTCCAGTGCATGGCAAATACTACAACTATTACTACTACTGCTGCTGCTGATACTACTGCTACTACTACCATCAATACTACTAGCTCAGTGCATGGCAAATCTACTACTACTACTGCTATTGCTGCTACTTCCACTCCTACTACTGGCCCACTGCCAGGCAAATCTTCTACCACTTCTACTGCTGGTGCGACCACTAGTACTACTACAAATACTAGCCTATTGCATTGCAAATACTACTACTATTAACACTACTGCTGCTACTCCCACTACTGCTGCTACTCCTACTACTGCTGCTACTTGTACCCTTAGTAGCTCAGTGCATGGAGAATACTACTTGTATAACTACTCCTGTGTCTACTGTTTCTATTACTGCTACCACTGCAGCTACTACTAGTAGACCATTGCATGGCAAATACTACTACTATTACTACTGCTGCTGCTGCTGATTCTACTGCTACTACTTCTGCTAGTACTAGCAGTCCAGTGCATGGCAAATACTACTTCTATTATTACTACTGCTGCTACTGCTACTACTATCCATCCTACTAGCTCAGTGCATGGCAAATCTACTACTAGTACTTCTATTGCTACTACTGCTACTACTCCTAATGTCACACTGCAGGGCAACTCTGGTGCTACTACGACTGCTGCTGCGGTCAATTCTAATGCTATTGCTCCCATTATTACTACTGCTAGTACTAGCAGTCCAGTGCATGGCAAATACTACTTCTATTATTACTACTGCTGCTACTGCTACTACTATCCATCCTACTAGCTCAGTGCATGGCAAATCTACTACTAGTACTTCTATTGCTACTACTGCTACTACTCCTAATGTCACACTGCAGGGCAACTCTGGTGCTACTACTACTGCTGCTGCGGTCAATTCTAATGCTATTGCTCCCATTATTACTACTGCTACTACTAGTAGTCCAGTGCATGGCAAATACTACTAATATTACTACTGCTGCTGCTGCTGATTCTACTGCTACTACTTCTGCTAGTACTAGCAGTCCAGTGCATGGCAAATACTACTTCTATTATTACTACTGCTGCTACTGCTACTACTATCCATCCTACTAGCTCAGTGCATGGCAAATCTAGTACTAGTACTTCTATTGCTACTACTGCTACTACTCCTAATGTCACACTGCAGGGCAACTCTGGTGCTACTACTACTGCTGCTGCGGTCAATTCTAATGCTGTTGCTCCCATTATTACTACTGCTACTACTAGTAGTCCAGTGCATGGCAAATACTACTACTATTACCACAACTGCTGCTACTACTACTGCTGCTGCTATTTCTACTACTACTACTAGTCCAGTGCATGGCAAACACTAGTGCTATTACTAATACTGCTGCTGCTGCTCCTCCTACTTCTACTATTACTGCTACTACTAGCAGTCCTTTGCATTGCAAATACTACTAGTATTACTACTGCTGCTGCTAGTACTGCTACTACAATGATCTATAATACTAACCCAGTGCATGGCAAATCTACTATTACTACTTCTATTGCGGCTACTGCTACTACTACTGCTAGACCAGTGCATGGCAGATACTAGTACTATTACCACTATTGCTTCTACTTCTAGTACTGCTGCTTCTACTACGGCTGCTGCTTCTTCTACAGCTGCTGCTGCTACTACTACTCATCCTAGCCCTGTTCGTGGAAAATACTGCTACTATTACTACTACTGATGCTGCTGCTACTACTGCCACTACTAATACCAATACTACTCGACCAGTGCATGGTAAATCTACTACTACTCTTGCTAGTGCTGTGACTGCTCCTACTAGTAGCAGCCCAGTGAATAGCAAATACTACTACTATTACCACTACTGCTGCTGCTATTACTACTGCAGCAACTAGTAGTGCTGCTGCTGCTGCTGCTACAACTACTATCTCCGTGCATGGCAAATACTTCTACTATTACTACTAGTGCTGCTGCTGCTACTACTACTACTACTACTACTCCTGCCACTGATAGTAGTGCAGTGCATGGCAAGTACTACTACTGTTTCTACTACTGCTGCTGCCACTTTTGTTGCTGTCACTACCACTACTGCTACTACTAGTACTCCAGTGTATGGCAAATACTGCTTCTATTACTACTACTGCTGCAGTTGCTGCTACTGCTACTACTACTGCTACAACTTGCACCCAGTAAATTGCAAACATTACAACTATTACTTCTACTGCTGCTGCTGCTTCTACTGATACTACTGCTACTGCTTCTACTTCTCCTGCTGCTGCTTCTACTACTACCACTACTAGTCCCAGTGCAAGGTAAATAATACGATTATTACGACTACTGCTGCTTCTGCTAGTACTGCTGCTACTACTGCTACTACTGGTAGTCCAGTGCATGAAAAATACTCTTACTACTACTGCTGCAGCTGCTGCTACTACTGCTGCTACTACTGCTACTACTAGTGATCCAGTGCATGGCAAATACAACAAATATTACTACTACTGATGTTGCCTCTACTACTGCTAATACTACTATCAATGCTACTAGCCAGTGCATGGCAAATATACTACTACTGCTGCTATTGCTGCTACTTCCACTACTACTACTGGCCCACTGCTGGGCAAATCATCTGCCACTTCTACTGCTGCTGCTGCTACAACTACTACTACTACTACTAGCCCATTGCATCTCAAATACTACTACTATTACCACTACTGCTGTTAGTCCTACTACTGCTGCTAGTCCTATTACTGCTGCTACTTGTACTATTACTATCCCAGTGCATGGAATGTACTACTAGTAAAGCTACTCCTACGTCTGCTTTTTCTACTACTGCTTCTGCTACTGCTACTACTAGTAGACCAGTGTGTGGCAAATACTACTACTATTACTACTGCTGCTGCTGCTACTACTGCTATTACTAGTAGTCCAGGGAATGGCAAATACTACTACTATCACTACTACTGCTGCTGCTGCTACTACTACTGCTCCTTCTACTGCAACTACTAGTAGTCCAGCCCTTGGCAAATACTACTACTATGACTATGACTGCTGCTAATGCTACCACTGCTACTACTACTAATCCTGTCCGTGGCAAATGCTACTCTATTACTACTACTGCTGCAGCAGCGGCTACTGCTACTACTAATATCAATACTACGAGCCCAGTGCATGGCAAGTCTACCTCTACTGTTACTATTGCTGCTACTGCTACTACTACTTCTTACGCAGTGCATGGCAGATACTACTTCTATTACCACTGTTGCTGCTACCTCTACTGCTGCTGCAGCTACATCTACTGCTGCTGCTATTTCTATTACTACTTCTACTACTAGCACAGTGCGTGGCAAATAGTACTAGTATTACTACTACCTCTGCTGCTGTTGCTATGACTTCTAGTACTACTGCTATTACTAGTAATCCAGTGTGTCGCAAATACTATTCATACTACTACTGCTGCTGTTGCTACTACTACTATCAATACTACTAGCCCAGTGCATGGCCAATATACTACTACTACTGCTATAGCTGCTACTGCTACTACTACTAGTGGCCCACTGCAGGGCAAATCTGCTGCTACTCTTACTGCTGCTTATGCCACTTCTATTCCTGGTGCTACCTCTACTACTGCTGCTACTACTAGTAGTCTAGTGCATGGCAAATACTACTATTACTACTACTTCTGCTGCTGCTACTACTGCTACTACTAGTATCAATACTACTATCCCAGTGCATGGCAAATCTACTAGTACTACACCTATTAGTGCTAATGCTAATACTGCTACTTGAACACTGCAGGGCCAATCTGCTGCTACTACTACCGACGTTGCTGCTAATTCTACTTCTGCTGCTACCAATACAACTACTACTCCTAGTACCCCAGTGCATTTCAAATACTACCAATATTACCAGTACAGTTGCTACTACTACAGCTGCTGCTACTAGTACTATTACTAGCCCAGTCCATGCCAAATACTACTACTATTACCACTGCTGCTACTTCTGCTACTATAACTGCTGTTGCTCTTACGACTACTTCTGCTACTACTACTGCTACCGCTTCTAATTCTACTGTTGCTGCTACTACTACTATTACGACTGCTACTAGCCCAGGGCATGGCAAATAATACTACTATTATTACTACTGCTGCTGCTGCTACTACTTCTACTAGTACTTCTATTACTTGTAGTCTAGTGCATGGGGAATACTACTTCTATTACTACTCCTGCTGCTGCTGCTAATACTGCTACTACTACTCCCAATACTACTAGCTTAGTGCATGGGAAATCTGCTACTACTACTGCTGTATCTGCTACCGCTACTACTACTACTACTGGCCAGCTCCAGGGTAAATCTGCTGCTACTACTTCTGTTGCTGCTGCCACTTCTACTGCTGTTGCTACAACTACTACAACTGCTACTACTAGTAGTCCAGTGTATGGTAAATCCTAATACTACTAGTACTACTCCTGATGCAGCTTCTAGTGTTACTGCTACTACTGCTACTAGTGCTAGTCCAGTGTATTGCAAATATAATTCTATTACTACTACTGCTGATGCTGCTACTACTGCTACTACTAATATCAATAGTACCAGCCAATTTCATGGCAAACCTACTACTACTATTGCTATTGCTGCTGCTGCTACTACTACTGCTAACCCAGTGCATGGCAGATGCTACTACTATTACCACTACTGCTGCTGCTGCTGCTACTACTGCTGCCAATAGTAGTCCAGTGCGTGGCAAATACTACTAATATTACCACTACTGCCGCTGCTACTACTTCTACTACTACTATGAATATTACTAGCCCATTGCAAGGCAAATCTACTATTTCTACTGCTATTCCTAACACTTTTACTACTACTACTGGCCCAGTGCAGGGAAAATCTGCTGCTACTTCTAGTGCTGCCCCTGCCACTTCTATTGCTGCTGCTACAGCTACTACTATTACAACTATTGACTAGTGCATCAACAATACTACTACTATTAATATTACTGCTGCTTCTGGTGCTACTGCTGCTACTACTATTTGTCCAGTAAATGGCAAATACTACTACTCTTACTACTGCTTCTGATGCTGTTACTACTGCTACTACTACCATCAATACTACTAGCCCAATCTATTACTCCTACTGCTATTGCTGCTTCTTGTCCTACTACTACTGCCAACTGCAGTGCAAGTTAGCTGCTACTACTACTGTTGCTGCTGTCACATCTACTGATGCTGATCCCACTACTACTACTACGACGACTAGTCCAGTGCATGGCAAATACTACTACAATTACCACTACTGGTTCTACTACAGCAGCTGCTATTTCTACTGCTGCTGCTTCTACTAGTGTACTACCAGCCCAGTGCATGGCAAATGGTACTACTATTATTACTACTGCTGCTTCTGCTACTACTACTGCTAGTACTAGCAGTCCAGTGCATTTAAAATTCTACTACTATTTCTATTACTGCTGCTGCTACTACTGATGCTCCTACTACTGCTACTACTAGTAATCCAGTGCATGGCAAATATTATTAATAGTAATACTGCTGCTGCTGCTACTACTACTATAAATACTACTAGCCCAGTGCATGTCAAATATACTACTAATACTGCTATTCCTGCTTCCGCTACTATTACTACTGGCCCACTGCAGGGCAAATCTTCTGCTACTACTACTGCTTCTGCTGTCCGTTCTACTGCTGCTGCTTCCACTACTACTACAACTTCTACTAGTAGCCCAGCCCATGGCCAATACTACTACTATGATGATTACTGCTGCTACTACTAGTACTGCTGATGCTAATTTGATTGCTGCTGCTACTACTACTACTATTAGTTCAGTGTATGTCAAATGCTAGTACTATTACTACTACCGCAGCTGCTGCTACTTCTGATACTACTTCTGCTACTACAGGTAGTGCAGTGAATGGCAAATACTATTAACACTACTGCTCAGGCTGCTGCTACTACTGCTACTACTACTGCTACTACTACTAACACTGTTGCTGCTAATTCTACTGATGCTGCTGCTCTATGTGCTGCTACTACTACTACTAGTCAATGCATGGCAAATACTACTACTATTACTGCTTCTGCTGCTACTACTTCTGCTACTACTGCTACTATTAGTAGTCCAGTGTATATCAAATACTACTAGTATCACCACGACTGCTGCTACTACTTCGACTGCCGCTGCTACTTCTCCTGCTGCTCGTATTACTACAGCTACTACTAGCCCAGTGCGTGGTAAATACTACTACTATTACTACCACTGCTGCTTCTGCAGCTACTGGTGCTACTACTATTGCTACTACTACAAGTCCAGTGCATTGCAAACACATTGCTATTACTAGTAGTGCATTGCATTTAAAATACTACTATAATTACTACGTCTGCTGCTACTACTGTTACTACTAGTAGTACAGTGCATGGTAAATACAACTACAATTAATACTAATGCTGCTGCTGCTACCACTGCTACTACTAGTAGTAAAGTGCATGGCAAATACAACTAATATTACTACAACTGCTGTTGCTACTACTGCTACTACTCATATGAATACCACTAGGCCAGAGCATGGCAAATCTACTACTACAATTGCTATTGCTGCTACTGCTACTACTACTACTTACCCAGGGCGTGCCAAATACTACTACTGTTACCACTACTGCTGCTACTACTGCTGCTACTACTACTGCTACTCTTTCTAATTCTACTGCTTTTGCTACTACTACTACTACTACTATCCCAGGGCACGGCAAATAATACTACTATTATTACTACTGCTGCTGCTGCTGCTATTCTTGCTACTACTAGTATTAATACTACAGCCCAGTGCATGGCAAATCTACTAATACTACTGCTATTTCTGATTCTTCTACTACTACTGCTAGCCCACTGCAGGGCAAATCTGCTGCCACTAGTACTACTGCTGCCACTTCTACTGCTGCTGCGACCACTACTACTACTTCTACTAGCCTTGTTTATGGAAAATGCTACTACTATTACCACTACTGCTT
Organism: Delphinapterus leucas; assembly: GCF_059928025.1. NCBI lineage: Eukaryota > Metazoa > Chordata > Mammalia > Artiodactyla > Monodontidae > Delphinapterus > Delphinapterus leucas. Next base: position 383,148 of record NW_028322261.1, read on the forward strand.
CGACTACTACTAATGCGGCTACTACTACTGCTGCTGCTACTAATACCACTACTAGCCCAGTGCATGGTAATTACTAGTAGTGTAACTAGTAGTGCTGCTGCTGCTACTACTGCTACTACTTTTAGTACAGTGCATGGCAAATACTACTACTATAACCACAACTGCTAATACTACTACTACTGCTGCTGCTACTATTAATGCTGCTGCAGAAACTTCTACTCCTGCTTCTAAATCTACTAATTCTTCTACAATTCCAGTGCAAGGCAAATACTACTAATGTTACTACTACTGCTGCTATTGCTACGACTGCTACTACTAGTATCAATACAACTAACCTAGTGCATGGGAAATCCACTAGTACTACAACTGTTAGTGCTAATTCTAGTACTACTACTGGCCCACTGCAGGAAATATCTACTGCTACTATTACTGCTGCTGATGCCACTTCTCTTGCTGATGCTACCTCTACTACTACTGTTACTGCTAGTAGTCCATTGCACGGCAAATCAACTACTACTAATTCTATTGCTGCTACTGCTACTACTACTACTTGCCCACTGCAGGGCAAATCTGGTGCTACTACTACTGCTGCTGTGGCCAATTCTACTGCCGCAACTTCCACTAAAATTACTACTAGCCCAGTGCATGGCAAATACTAATTCTATTACCACTACTGCTGCTACTTCTACTGCTGCTGCTGCTGCATCTACTTCTGCTGCTAGTACTACTATTACTGCTACTACCACGATCCTAGTGCATGGCAAATACTACTACTATTACCACAACTGCTGCTACTACTACTACTGCTGCTGCCACATCTACAGCTGCTGCTATTACTACTACTACTACTACCAGCAGAGTGCATGTCACATAGTACTAGCATTACTACTACTGCTGCTGCTGCTATTACTTCTACTACTGCTGCTACTACTAGTAATCCAGTGCATCGCAAGTACTATTCATACTACTACGGTTGCTGTTGCTACTACTACTATCAATACTACTACACCAGTTCATGGCACATATACTACTACTACTTCTATAGCTGCTACTGCTACTACTACTACTGGCCCACTGCAGGGCAAAACTTCTGCTACTACTATTGCTGCTGCTGGCACTTCTAATTCTGCTGCTACCACTACTACTATGACTTCTACTACTAGCCCAGCGCATGGGAAATACTACTACATTTACCACTACTGCTGCTACTACTACTACTGCTGCTGCTGCTACTACTGCTAATATTAGTTCAGTGCATGGTAAATACCACTACTATTACTACTTCCGCTGCTGCTGCTACTACTACTGCTACTACAAGTAGTGCAGTGCCTGGCAAATAGTTTTACTACTACTGCTGCTGCTACTACTGCTACTACTACTGCTACTACTACTAGTACTGTTGCTGATAATTCTACTGCTGCTGCTGCTACATATACTGCTACTACTACTAGTACTATTGCTGATAATTCTACTGCTGCTGCTACAACTACTACTAGTCCAGTGAATGGTAATACTACTGCTATTACTACTACTACTGCTTTAGCTGCTAGCACTGCTACTGCTAGTATTAATAACATTAGCACACTGTATGGCATGTCTATTAGTACTACACCTATTAGTGCTAATGCTATTACTACTACTGGCCCACTGCAGGTCAAAGCTTCTGCTACTTCTACTGCTGCTGCTGCCAGTTCTACTGCTGCTGCTACCACTACTACTACGACTACTACTAGCTCACTGCATGGCAAATACTACTACTACTACTGCTGCTGCAGCTGCTACTTCTACTGCTGCTGCTACTACTACTGCTTCTGCAGCTACTGGTACTGCTGCTGCTAATTCTACTACTACTACTAGTCCAGTGCATGGTAAATACTTTTACTATTAACACTACTGCTGCTGCTGCTACTACTGTTACTACTAAAATCAATACAATGTGCCCAGTGTATGGCAAATCTAGTACTAGTATTGCTATTTCTCCTATTGCTACTACTACTACTTACCCAGTGCTTGGCAGATACTACTACTATTACCACTACTGCTTCTGCTGCTGCTACTACTGCTACTACTACTGCTACTAATAGTAGTCCAGTGCATGGAAAGTACTACTCATATTACTACTGCTGCTGCTGCTGCTACTACTGTTACTACTAATATCAATACTGCTAACCCAGTGCATGGCAAATCTACTAGTACTACACCTATTAGTGCTAATGCTAATACTACTACTTGCACACTGTAGGGCAAATCTCCTCCTCCTCCTACTGATGTTGCTGCCAATTCAACTGCTGCTGCTACCAATACAACTACTACTACTACTACCACCTCAGTGGATTTCAAAGAGTACAAATATTACCACTACAGCTGCTGCTACTACTACTGCTGCTACTACTACTACTGCTGCTACTACTACTGCTGCTGCTACTAGTACAACTAGTAGCCCAGTCCGTGCCAAATACTACTACTATTACCACTACTGCTGCAACTACTGCTACTGCTGCTAGTACTACTACTTCTGCTACTACTGCTACTGCTTCAAATTTTGCTGCTGCTGCTACTACTTCTACTAACCCAGGGCATGGCAAAATAATACAACTGGCGCAGCTGCTACTATTTCTACTACTGCTTCTACTACTTGTAGTCCAGTGTATTGCAAATATTTTTACTATTACTACTACTGCTGATGCTGCTACAACTGCTACTACTAATATCAATATTACTAGCGGAGTGCATGGCAAGTCTACTACTACTATTGCTATTGCTGCTAATGCTACTACTACTACTAACCCAGTGCATGGCCGATACTACTACTTATTACCACTTCTGCTGCTGCTGCTGCTACTACTGCTACTACTACTACTTCTACTAATAATAGTCCAGTTCATGGCAAATACTACTAATGTTACTACTACTTCTGCTGCTGCTACTACTACTACCAATACTACTAACCCAGTGCTTGCAAATCTACTAGTATTACACCTATTACTGCTAAGGCTAACACTACTATTTGCACACAGCGGGGCAAGTCTGCTGTTACTAGTACTGATATTCTGCCAATTCTACTGCTGCTGCTACCAATACAACTACTACTACTACTACTCCCACAGTGTATTTCAAACGCTACAAATATTACCACTACTGCTGCTACTTTTTACTACCGCTTCTACTAATACTGCTGCTGCTACTAGTACTACTACTAGCCCAGTCCATTCCAAGCACTACTACTATTATCACTATAGCTGCTACTAGTAGGGGTACTGCTGCTGTTACTATTACTGGTGATACTACTAATACTGCTGCTATTAGGACTCCTACTAGCCGAGTGCATGGCAAGTACTACTGCTATTACCACTTCTGCTGCTACCACCACTACTGCTGCTACAAATACTGCTGCTACTACTTTTGCTGCTGCTGCTGCTAGTACTACTACTATCACAGTGCATTTCAAATACTACAACTATTCCTATTCCTGCTGCTGCTGTTGCTACTACTACTACTATTACCGCTACGTCTAGTAGTCGAGCGCATGGCAAATACTACTACTATTACTACTGCTGCTGCTGCTGCTACTACTGCTACTACTTGTATCAATACTACTATCACAGTGCACAGTAAATCCCTACTACTACTCCTATTGCTTCTACTCTTACTACTACGACTGGCCCGGTGCAGTACATAACTGCTGTTACTACTACTGCTGCTGCTGCGTCTTCTACTATTGCTTCTACCACTACTACAATCCCAGTGCATCGTAAATAAAAATACTATTACCTCTACTGCTGCTACTACTACTGCTGCTGCTGCTACTTCTACTACTGCTGTTGTTACTACAACTACTACCTCCCCAGTGCGTGGCAAACACTACTACTATTACTACAACTGCTGTTGCTGCTTCTACTTCTACTGCTACTACTAGTAGTGCAGTGCACGTCAAATACTACTACAATTACTAGACCTGCTGCTGCTGCTACTAGTGCTATTACTACTATCAATACTACTAGCTCAGTGCATGGCTAATCTACTACTACGACCGCTATGGCTGCTACCGCTACTACTACTACTACTGGCCAACTGCAGGGCAAATCTTCTTCCGCTACCACTGTTGCTGCCGGCCCTTTTTTGCTGTTGTTACCACCACTACTACTGCTACTATAGGAGTCCAGTGCATGGCAAATACTACTACTATGAGTACTGCTGCTGCTGCTAAAATGTTACTACTGCCGCTACTACTAGAACTGCAGTGCATTATTACTAATAGTTTTACTACTACAGCTGATGCTGCTACTACTGTTACTACTAATATCAATATTACTAGACTAGTGCATTGCAAATCTACTACTACTATTGCAGTTCGCAGGGCTCGCGGGCCGCACGGATGACACCCGTGTCCGCGGCCATGTCTGGGTCGCGTCAGGCCACCCCCGGAGCGTCTGGTGTGTCGCTGCCTTCCAGGGACGCCTTCTGGCCGCCTGGCCGGTCAGGCAGGCGGGGAGCGCCCCGTCAGACGCTTGCTGTGGTGGGAGGGGCCTGAGGAGGTGGGGCCTGCAGAGGTACCAGGCGTGGGCAGAGATAGCCGCCGCCGCGGGCGACAAAAGGAGAATGCAGAGCGGGAGGCCAAAAGCCTATAGCACCCGGTATTCCCAGGAGGTCTCCCATTCCCGTACTAAACAGGCCCGACCCTTCTTAGCTTCCGCAATTGAGCCGAGATCACGCCCTCTGGGCTGGTTTGGAAATAGGTGGCTGCAGGGTCGCGGGCTGCCTCTTGAGGCGCAGCTTAGCAGGCGCTTGGGTCATACCACCAGTCCAGCGGCCCGCCCGATCCAGCAGAGTCCTGCCGCCTGCCTAGACAGGGAAACGGAGGTCTAGGCTACATGCAGGTGGCGGAGGTGTGGGCGACCAACCAGCCCAGGGCTGACGGGACCCAGCAAACTTTGCGGCGCTTCGCGCCCCACCCCAGATCACGCAGGCCGCTTACAAAGACGTGGACCCGGAGGCTACAGGGTCTGGGGCCCGCGGTCCCTTGGGCATCCCACCTGCCCGCCCACGCTGCGCCAGGCGCAGCCCAGATGCAGATGAGCCCGGCCGTCCTACCAGACAGAAGCTGGCCCGAAACCACTGGGAGCCACCATTGAGTTGGCAGGGCCCCTAGGATCAAGCAACGCCACCCTTGCCCCCACGCTGCAGTTCCGAGCTCAGTACCCCACCCCAAGTGGCCGGCAGCCCCGGGGAAGCTGGCCTCACCCACTGGAGCACAGCCCCTTCGCCGCCACCTGTCTGCCTGGCTGTCTCTCCACAGCTCCATATGGAAAATGCCACCCCTCTGCCTTTTCGCTCTGGCCGGGGGCGAGAGCGGGATTGAGGGCGCAGGCCGCTTCCCCGGGGCTGCCGGCCACTTGGGGCGGGGTACTGAGTTCGGAACTGCGGCGTGGGGGCAGGGGTGGCGTTGCTGGGTCTCAGAGGCTGTGCCAACACAATGGTGGCTCCCAATGGTTTCGTGACAGCTTCTCTCGGTTAGGAGGGCCGGGCACGTCTGCGTCCGGGCTGCGCCTAGCACAGCGTGGGCGGGCAGGTGGGATGCCCAAGGGACCGCGGGCCCCGGGCCCTGAAGCCTCCGGGGCCACATACTTGTGAGCGGCCTGCGAGATCTGGGGTGGGGCGCCAAGCGCCAAAAATTTGCTGGGTCCCGCCCGCCCTGGGCTGGATGGTCGCCAACATGCCCGCCACTCCCCTGTACCCTAGACCTCCGTTTCCCTGTCTAGACGGGCGGCGGGGCCCTGCCAGGTCGGGCGGGCCGCTGGGCTGGAGGTTAGACCAAAGTGCCTGCTCAGCTGCGCCTCAAGAGGCAGCCCGCGACCCTGCAGCCACCTACTGCCAAACCAGCCCAGAGGGGCGTGATCTCGGCTGGATCGCGGAAGCTAAGCAGGGTCGGGCCTGTTTGCTATTGCTGTTAGGGCTACTACTACTACTATCACAGTGCATGCCAAATACTACTACTATTACCAGTACTGCTGCTGCTACTACTGCTACTACTATTGCTACTAATAGTAGTCCAGTACATCGCAAATAATATTATAGTTACTACTACTACTGCTACTAGTATCAATATTAGTAGTCCAGTGTATGGCAAATCTACTAGTACTACACCTATTACTGCTAATGCGAATACTACTACTGGTCCACTGCAGGTCTAATATTCTGCTACTTCTACTTAGCCCGGGACTTCTACTGCTGCTGCTACCACTAATACTGTTAGTACTACAACAAGCCCAGTGCATGGAAAATACTACTACTATTAACACTACTGCTGCTACTCCCACTACTGCTGCTACTCCTACTACTGCTGCTACTTGTACCCTTAGTAGCTCAGTGCATGGAGAATACTACTTGTATAACTACTCCTGTGTCTACTGTTTCCATTACTGCTACCACTGCAGCTACTACTAGTAGACCATTGCATGGCAAATACTACTACTATTACTACTGCTGCTGCTGCTGATACTTCTGCTACTACTTCTGCTAGTACTAGTAGTCCAGTGCATGGCAAATACTACTTCTATTATTACTACTGCTGCTACTGCTACTACTATCCATCCTACTAGCTCAGTGCATGGCAAATCTACTACTAGTACTTCTATTGCTACTACTGCTACTACTCCTAATGTCACACTGCAGGGCAACTCTGGTGCTACTACTACTGCTGCTGCGGTCAATTCTAATGCTGTTGCTCCCATTATTACTACTGCTACTACTAGTAGTCCAGTGCATGGCAAATACTACTACTATTACCACAACTGCTGCTACTACTACTGCTGCTGCTATTTCTACTACTACTACTAGTCCAGTGCATGGCAAACACTAGTGCTATTACTAATACTGCTGCTGCTGCTCCTCCTACTTCTACTATTACTGCTACTACTAGCAGTCCTTTGCATTGCAAATACTACTACTATTACTACTACTGCTGCTAGTACTGCTACTACAATGATCTATAATACTAACCCAGTGCATGGCAAATCTACTATTACTACATCTGTTGCGGCTACTGCTACTACTACTGCTAGACCAGTACATGGCAGATACTACTACTATTACCACTATTGCTTCTACTTCTAGTACTGCTGCTTCTACTACGGCTGCTGCTTCTTCTACAGCTGCTGCTGCTACTACTACTCATCCTAGCCCTGTTCGTGGAAAATACTGCTACTACAACTGATGCTGATGCTGCTGCTACTACTGCCACTACTAATACCAATACTACTCGACCAGTGCATGGTAAATCTACTACTACCCTTGCTAGTGCTGCGACTGCTCCTACTAGTAGCAGCCCAGTGAATAGCAAATACTACTACTATTACCACTACTGCTGCTGCTATTACTACTGCAGCAACTAGTAGTGCTGCTGCTGCTGCTGCTACTACTACTATCTCCGTGCATGGCAAATACTTCTACTATTACTACTACTGCTGCTGCTGCTACTACTACTACTACTACTCCTCCTGCCACTGATAGTAGTGCAGTGCATGGCAAGTACTACTACTGTTTCTACTACTGCTGCTGCCACTTTTGTTGCTGTCACTACCACTACTGCTACTACTAGTACTCCAGTGTATGGCAAATACTGCTTCTATTGCTACTACTGCTGCCGTTGCTGCTACTGCTACTACTACTGCTACAACTTGCACCCAGTAAATTGCAAACATTACAACTATTACTTCTACTGCTGCTGCTGCTTCTACTGATACTACTGCTACTGCTTCTACTTCTCCTGCTGCTGCTTCTACTACTACCACTACTAGTCCCAGTGCAAGGTAAATAATACGATTATTACGACTACTGCTGCTTCTGCTAATACTGCTGCTACTACTGCTACTACTGGTAGTCCAGTGCATGAAAAATACTATTACTACTACTGCTGCAGCTGCTGCTACTACTGCTGCTACTACTGCTACTACTAGTGATCCAGTGCATGGCAAATACAACAAATATTACTACTACTGATGTTGCCTCTACTACTGCTAATACTACTATCAATGCTACTAGCCAGTGCATGGCAAATATACTACTACTGCTGCTATTGCTGCTACTTCCACTACTACTACTGGCCCACTGCTGGGCAAATCATCTGCCACTTCTACTGCTGCTGCTGCTACAACTACTACTACTACTACTACTACTAGCCCATTGCATCTCAAATACTACTACTATTACCACTACTGCTGTTAGTCCTACTACTCCTGCTAGTCCTATTACTGCTGCTACTTGTACTATTACTATCCCAGTGCACGGAATGTACTACTAGTAAAGCGACTCCTACGTCTGCTTTTTCTACTAATGCTTCTGCTACTGCTACTACTAGTAGACCAGTGTGTGGCAAATACTACTACTATTACTACTACTGCTGCTGCTGCTACTACTGCTACTACTACTGCTATTACTAGTAGTCCAGGGAATGGCAAATAGTACTACTACTATCACTACTACTGCTGCTGCTGCTACTACTACTGCTCCTTCTACTGCAACTACTAGTAGTCCAGTCCTTGGCAAATACTACTACTATGACTATGACTGCTGCTAATGCTACCACTGCTACTACTACTAATCCTGTCCGTGGCAAATGCTACTCTATTACTACTACTGCTGCAGCAGCGGCTACTGCTACTACTAATATCAATACTACGAGCCCAGTGCATGGCAAGTCTACCTCTACTGTTACTATTGCTGCTACTGCTACTACTACTTCTTACCCAGTGCATGGCAGATACTACTTCTATTACCACTGCTGCTGCTACCTCTACTGCTGCTGCAGCTACATCTACTGCTGCTGCTATTACTATTACTACTTCTACTACTAGCACAGTGCGTGGCAAATAGTACTAATATTACTACTACCGCTGCTGCTGTTGCTATGACTTCTAGTACTACTGCTACTACTAGTAATCCAGTGTGTCGCAAATACTATTCATACTACTACTGCTGCTGTTGCTACTACTACTATCAATACTACTAGCCCAGTGCATGGCCAATATACTACTACTACTGCTATAGCTGCTACTGCTACTACTACTAGTGGCCCACTGCAGGGCATATCTGCTGCTACTCTTACTGCTGCTTATGCCATTTCTATTCCTGGTGCTACCTCTACTACTGCTGCTACTACTAGTAGTCTAGTGCATGGCAAATACTACTATTACTACTACTTCTGCTGCTGCTACTACTGCTACTACTAGTATCAATACTACTATCCCAGTGCATGGCAAATCTACTAGTACTACACCTATTAGTGCTAATGCTAATACTGCTACTTGCACACTGCAGGGCCAATCTGCTGCTACTACTACCGACGTTGCTGCTAATTCTACTTCTGCTGCTACCAATACAACTACTACTCCTAGTACCCCAGTGCATTTCAAATACTACCAATATTACCAGTACTGTTGCTACTACTACTGCTGCTGCTACTAGTACTATTACTAGCCCAGTCCATGCCAAATACTACGACTATTACCACTGCTGCTACTTCTGCTACTCTTACTGCTGTTGCTCTTACGACTACTTCTGCTACTACTACTGCTACCGCTTCTAATTCTACTGTTGCTGCTACTACTACTAGCCCAGGGCATGGCAAATACTATTACTATTATTACTACTGCTGCTGCTGCTACTACTTCTAATAGTACTTCTATTACTTGTAGTCTAGTGCATGGGAAATACTACTTCTATTACTACTCCTGCTGCTGCTGCTAATACTGCTACTACTACTCCCAATACTACTAGCTTAGTGCATGGGAAATCTGCTACTACTACTGCTGTATCTGCTACCGCTACTACTACTACTACTGGCCAGCTCCAGGGCAAATCTGCTGCTACTACTTCTGTTGCTGCTGCCACTTCTACTGCTCTTGCTACAACTACTACTACTGCTACTACTAGTAGTCCAGTGTATGGTAAATCCTAATACTACTAGTACTACTGCTGATGCAGCTTCTAGTGTTACTGCTACTACTGCTACTACTGCTAGTCCAGTGTATTGCAAATATTATTCTATTACTACTACTGCTGATGCTGCTACTACTGCTACTACTAATATCAATAGTACCAGCCAATTTCATGGCAAACCTACTACTACTATTGCTATTGCTGCTGCTGCTACTACTACTGCTAAACCAGTGCATGGCAGATGCTACTACTATTACCACTACTGCTGCTGCTGCTGCTACTACTGCTGCTAATAGTAGTCCAGTGCGTTTCAAATACTACTAATATTACCACTACTGCCGCTGCTACTACTTCTACTACTACTATGAATATTACTAGCCCATTGCAAGGCAAATCTACTATTTCTACTGCTATTCCTAACACTTTTACTACTACTACTGGCCCAGTGCAGGGAAAATCTGCTGCTACTTCTAGTGCTGCCCCTGCCACTTCTATTGCTGCTGCTACAGCTACTACTATTACAACTATTGACTAGTGCATCAACAATACTACTACTATTAATATTACTGCTGCTTCTGGTGCTACTCCTGCTACTACTATTTGTCCAGTAAATGGCAAATACTACTACTCTTACTACTGCTTCTGATGCTGTTACTACTGCTACTTCTACCATCAATACTACTAGCCCAATCTATTACTCCTACTGCTATTGCTGCTTCTTGTCCTACTACTACTGCCAACTGCAGTGCAAGTTAGCTGCTACTACTACTGTTGCTGCTGTCACATCTACTGATGCTGATACCACTACTACTACTACGACGAATAGTCCACTGCATGGCAAATACTACTACAATTACCACTACTGGTTCTACTACAGCAGCTGCTATTTCTACTGCTGCTGCTACTACTAGCGTACTACTAGCCCAGTGCATGGCAAATGGTACTACTATTATTACTACTGCTGCTTCTGCTACTACTACTGCTAGTACTAGCAGTCCAGTGCATTTAAAATTCTACTACTATTTCTATTACTGCTGCTGCTACTACTGATGCTCCTACTACTGCTACTACTAGTAATCCAGTGCATGGCAAATATTATTAATAGTAATACTGCTGCTGCTGCTACTACTACTATAAATACTACTAGCCCAGTGCATGTCAAATATACTACTAATACTGCTATTCCTGCTTCCGCTACTATTACTACTGGCCCACTGCAGGGCAAATCTTCTGCTACTACTACTGCTTCTGCTGTCCGTTCTACTGCTGCTGCTTCCACTACTACTACAACTTCTACTAGTAGCCCAGCGCATGGCCAATACTACTACTATGATGATTACTGCTGCTACTACTAGTACTGCTGATGCTAATTTGATTGCTGCTGCTACTACTACTACTATTAGTTCAGTGTATGTCAAATACTAGTACTATTACTACTACCGCAGCTGCTGCTACTTCTGATACTACTTCTGCTACTACAGGTAGTGCAGTGAATGGCAAATACTATTAATACTACTGCTCAGGCTGCTGCTACTACTGCTACTACTACTGCTACTACTACTAGCACTGTTGCTGCTAATTCTACTGATGCTGCTGCTCTATGTGCTGCTACTACTACTACTAGTCAATGCATGGCAAATACTACTACTATTACTGCTTCTGCTGCTACTACTTCTGCTACTACTGCTACTATTAGTAGTCCAGTGTATATCAAATACTACTAGTATCACCACGACTGCTGCTACTACTTCGACTGCCGCTGCTACTTCTCCTGCTGCTCGTATTACTACAGCTACTACTAGCCCAGTGCGTGGTAAATACTACTACTATTACTACCACTGCTGCTTCTGCAGCTACTATTGCTACTACTACAAGTCCAGTGCATTGCAAACACATTGCTATTACTAGTAGTGCATTGCATTTAAAATACTACTATAATTACTACGTCTGCTGCTACTACTGTTACTACTAGTAGTACAGTGCATGGTAAATACAACTACAATTAATACTAATGCTGCTGCTGCTACCACTGCTACTACTAGTAGTAAATTGCATGGCAAATACAACTAATATTACTACAACTGCTGTTGCTACTACTGCTACTACTAATGTGAATACCACTAGGCCAGAGCATGGCAAATCTACTACTACAATTGCTATTGCTGCTACTGCTACTACTACTACTTACCCAGGGCGTACCAAATACAACTACTGTTACCACTACTGCTGCTACTACTGCTGCAACTACTACTGCTACTGTTTCTAATTCTACTGCTTTTGCTACTACTACTACTACTACTATCCCAGGGCATGGCAAATAATACTACTATTATTACTACTGCTGCTGCTGCTGCTACTACGGCTACTACTGCTATCAATACTACTAGCCAGTGCATGGCAAGTCTACTACTACTACTGCTATTGCTGCTACTTCCACTCCTACTACTGGCCAACTGCCAGGCAAATCTTCTACCACTTCTGCTGCTGCGATCACTGGTACTACTACAAATACTAGCCTATTGCATATCAAATACTACTAGTATTAACACTACTGCTGCTACTCCTCCTACTGCTGCTACGACTACTACTGCTGCTACTTTTTCTCTTAGTAGCCCAGTGCATGGAATATAGTACTTCTATAACTACGCTTATGTCTGCAGTTTATATTACTGCTACTACAACTGCTACTCCTAGTAGAGCAGTGCATGGCAAATACTACTACTACTACTACTTCTGCTGCTGCTGATACTACTGCTACTACTTCTGCTAGTACTAGTAGTCCAGTGCATGGCAAATACTACAACTATTACTACTACTGCTGCTGCTGATACTACTGCTACTACTACCATCAATACTACTAGCTCAGTGCATGGCAAATCTACTACTACTACTGCTATTGCTGCTACTTCCACTCCTACTACTGGCCCACTGCCAGGCAAATCTTCTACCACTTCTACTGCTGGTGCGACCACTAGTACTACTACAAATACTAGCCTATTGCATTGCAAATACTACTACTATTAACACTACTACTGCTACTCCCACTACTGCTGCTACTCCTACTACTGCTGCTACTTGTACCCTTAGTAGCTCAGTGCATGGAGAATACTACTTGTATAACTACTCCTGTGTCTACTGTTTCTATTACTGCTACCACTGCAGCTACTACTAGTAGACCATTGCATGGCAAATACTACTACTATTACTACTGCTGCTGCTGCTGATTCTACTGCTACTACTTCTGCTAGTACTAGCAGTCCAGTGCATGGCAAATACTACTTCTATTATTACTACTGCTGCTACTGCTACTACTATCCATCCTACTAGCTCAGTGCATGGCAAATCTACTACTAGTACTTCTATTGCTACTACTGCTACTACTCCTAATGTCACACTGCAGGGCAACTCTGGTGCTACTACGACTGCTGCTGCGGTCAATTCTAATGCTATTGCTCCCATTATTACTACTGCTACTACTAGTAGTCCAGTGCATGGCAAATACTACTAATATTACTACTGCTGCTGCTGCTGATTCTACTGCTACTACTTCTGCTAGTACTAGCAGTCCAGTGCATGGCAAATACTACTTCTATTATTACTACTGCTGCTACTGCTACTACTATCCATCCTACTAGCTCAGTGCATGGCAAATCTAGTACTAGTACTTCTATTGCTACTACTGCTACTACACCTAATGTCACACTGCAGGGCAACTCTGGTGCTACTACTACTGCTGCTGCGGTCAATTCTAATGCTGTTGCTCCCATTATTACTACTGCTACTACTAGTAGTCCAGTGCATGGCAAATACTACTACTATTACCACAACTGCTGCTACTACTACTGCTGCTGCTATTTCTACTACTACTACTAGTCCAGTGCATGGCAAACACTAGTGCTATTACTAATACTGCTGCTGCTGCTCCTCCTACTTCTACTATTACTGCTACTACTAGCAGTCCTTTGCATTGCAAATACTACTAGTATTACTACTGCTGCTGCTAGTACTGCTACTACAATGATCTATAATACTAACCCAGTGCATGGCAAATCTACTATTACTACTTCTATTGCGGCTACTGCTACTACTACTGCTAGACCAGTGCATGGCAGATCCTACTACTATTACCACTATTGCTTCTACTTCTAGTACTGCTGCTTCTACTACGGCTGCTGCTTCTTCTACAGCTGCTGCTGCTACTACTACTCATCCTAGCCCTGTTCGTGGAAATTACTGCTACTATTACTACTACTGATGCTGCTGCTACTACTGCCACTACTAATACCAATACTACTCGACCAGTGCATGGTAAATCTACTACTACCCTTGCTAGTGCTGTGACTGCTCCTACTAGTAGCAGCCCAGTGAATAGCAAATACTACTACTATTACCACTACTGCTGCTGCTATTACTACTGCAGCAACTAGTAGTGCTGCTGCTGCTGCTGCTACAACTACTATCTCCGTGCATGGCAAATACTTCTACTATTACTACTAGTGCTGCTGCTGCTGCTACTACTACTACTCCTGCTACTGATAGTAGTGCAGTGCATGGCAAGTACTACTACTGTTTCTACTACTGCTGCTGCCACTTTTATTGCTGTCACTACCACTACTGCTATTACTAGTACCCCAGTGTATGGCAAATACTGCTTCTATTAATACTACTGCTGCCGTTGCTGCTACTGCTACTACTACTGCTACAACTTGCACCCAGTAAATTGCAAACATTACAACTATTACTTCTACTGCTGCTGCTGCTTCTACTGATACTACTGCTACTGCTTCTACTTCTCCTGCTGCTGCTTCTACTACTACCACTACTAGTCCCAGTGCAAGGTAAATAATACGATTATTACGACTACTGCTGCTTCTGCTAATACTGCTGCTACTACTGCTACTACTGGTAGTCCAGTGCATGAAAAATACTATTACTACTACTGCTGCAGCTGCTGCTACTACTGCTGCTACTACTGCTACTACTAGTGATCCAGTGCATGGCAAATACAACAAATATTACTACTACTGATGTTGCCTCTACTACTGCTAATACTACTATCAATGCTACTAGCCAGTGCATGGCAAATATACTACTACTGCTGCTATTGCTGCTACTTCCACTACTACTACTGGCCCACTGCTGGGCAAATCATCTGCCACTTCTACTGCTGCTGCTGCTACAACTACTACTACTACTACTACTACTAGCCCATTGCATCTCAAATACTACTACTATTACCACTACTGCTGTTAGTCCTACTACTCCTGCTAGTCCTATTACTGCTGCTACTTGTACTATTACTATCCCAGTGCACGGAATGTACTACTAGTAAAGCGACTCCTACGTCTGCTTTTTCTACTAATGCTTCTGCTACTGCTACTACTAGTAGACCAGTGTGTGGCAAATACTACTACTATTACTACTACTGCTGCTGCTGCTACTACTGCTACTACTACTGCTATTACTAGTAGTCCAGGGAATGGCAAATACTACTACTACTATCACTACTACTGCTGCTGCTGCTACTACTACTGCTCCTTCTACTGCAACTACTAGTAGTCCAGTCCTTGGCAAATACTACTACTATGACTATGACTGCTGCTAATGCTACCACTGCTACTACTACTAATCCTGTCCGTGGCAAATGCTACTCTATTACTACTACTGCTGCAGCAGCGGCTACTGCTACTACTAATATCAATACTACGAGCCCAGTGCATGGCAAGTCTACCTCTACTGTTACTATTGCTGCTACTGCTACTACTACATCTTACCCAGTGCATGGCAGATACTACTTCTATTACCACTGCTGCTGCTACCTCTACTGCTGCTGCAGCTACATCTACTGCTGCTGCTATTACTATTACTACTTCTACTACTAGCACAGTGCGTGGCAAATAGTACTAATATTACTACTACCGCTGCTGCTGTTGCTATGACTTCTAGTACTACTGCTACTACTAGTAATCCAGTGTGTCGCAAATACTATTCATACTACTACTGCTGCTGTTGCTACTACTACTATCAATACTACTAGCCCAGTGCATGGCCAATATACTACTACTACTGCTATAGCTGCTACTGCTACTACTACTAGTGGCCCACTGCAGGGCATATCTGCTGCTACTCTTACTGCTGCTTATGCCATTTCTATTCCTGGTGCTACCTCTACTACTGCTGCTACTACTAGTAGTCTAGTGCATGGCAAATACTACTATTACTACTACTTCTGCTGCTGCTACTACTGCTACTACTAGTATCAATACTACTATCCCAGTGCATGGCAAATCTACTAGTACTACACCTATTAGTGCTAATGCTAATACTGCTACTTGCACACTGCAGGGCCAATCTGCTGCTACTACTACCGACGTTGCTGCTAATTCTACTTCTGCTGCTACCAATACAACTACTACTCCTAGTACCCCAGTGCATTTCAAATACTACCAATATTACCAGTACTGTTGCTACTACTACTGCTGCTGCTACTAGTACTATTACTAGCCCAGTCCATGCCAAATACTACGACTATTACCACTGCTGCTACTTCTGCTACTATTACTGCTCTTGCTCTTACGACTACTTCTGCTACTACTACTGCTACCGCTTCTAATTCTACTGTTGCTGCTACTACTACTAGCCCAGGGCATGGCAAATACTACTACTATTATTACTACTGCTGCTGCTGCTACTACTTCTACTAGTACTTCTATTACTTGTAGTCTAGTGCATGGGAAATACTACTTCTATTACTACTCCTGCTGCTGCTGCTAATACTGCTACTACTACTCCCAATACTACTAGCTTAGTGCATGGGAAATCTGCTACTACTACTGCTGTATCTGCTACCGCTACTACTACTACTACTGGCCAGCTCCAGGGCAAATCTGCTGCTACTACTTCTGTTGCTGCTGCCACTTCTACTGCTCTTGCTACAACTACTACTACTGCTACTACTAGTAATCCAGTGCATGGCAAATATTATTAATAGTAATACTGCTGCTGCTGCTACTACTACTATAAATACTACTAGCCCAGTGCATGTCAAATATACTACTAATACTGCTATTCCTGCTTCCGCTACTATTACTACTGGCCCACTGCAGGGCAAATCTTCTGCTACTACTACTGCTTCTGCTGTCCGTTCTACTGCTGCTGCTTCCACTACTACTACAACTTCTACTAGTAGCCCAGCGCATGGCCAATACTACTACTATGATGATTACTGCTGCTACTACTAGTACTGCTGATGCTAATTTGATTGCTGCTGCTACTACTACTACTATTAGTTCAGTGTATGTCAAATACTAGTACTATTACTACTACCGCAGCTGCTGCTACTTCTGATACTACTTCTGCTACTACAGGTAGTGCAGTGAATGGCAAATACTATTAATACTACTGCTCAGGCTGCTGCTACTACTGCTACTACTACTGCTACTACTACTAGCACTGTTGCTGCTAATTCTACTGATGCTGCTGCTCTATGTGCTGCTACTACTACTACTAGTCAATGCATGGCAAATACTACTACTATTACTGCTTCTGCTGCTACTACTTCTGCTACTACTGCTACTATTAGTAGTCCAGTGTATATCAAATACTACTAGTATCACCACGACTGCTGCTACTACTTCGACTGCCGCTGCTACTTCTCCTGCTGCTCGTATTACTACAGCTACTACTAGCCCAGTGCGTGGTAAATACTACTACTATTACTACCACTGCTGCTTCTGCAGCTACTATTGCTACTACTACAAGTCCAGTGCATTGCAAACACATTGCTATTACTAGTAGTGCATTGCATTTAAAATACTACTATAATTACTACGTCTGCTGCTACTACTGTTACTACTAGTAGTACAGTGCATGGTAAATACAACTACAATTAATACTAATGCTGCTGCTGCTACCACTGCTACTACTAGTAGTAAATTGCATGGCAAATACAACTAATATTACTACAACTGCTGTTGCTACTACTGCTACTACTAATGTGAATACCACTAGGCCAGAGCATGGCAAATCTACTACTACAATTGCTATTGCTGCTACTGCTACTACTACTACTTACCCAGGGCGTACCAAATACAACTACTGTTACCACTACTGCTGCTACTACTGCTGCAACTACTACTGCTACTGTTTCTAATTCTACTGCTTTTGCTACTACTACTACTACTACTATCCCAGGGCATGGCAAATAATACTACTATTATTACTACTGCTGCTGCTGCTGCTACTACGGCTACTACTGCTATCAATACTACTAGCCAGTGCATGGCAAGTCTACTACTACTACTGCTATTGCTGCTACTTCCACTCCTACTACTGGCCAACTGCCAGGCAAATCTTCTACCACTTCTGCTGCTGCGATCACTGGTACTACTACAAATACTAGCCTATTGCATATCAAATACTACTAGTATTAACACTACTGCTGCTACTCCTCCTACTGCTGCTACGACTACTACTGCTGCTACTTTTTCTCTTAGTAGCCCAGTGCATGGAATATAGTACTTCTATAACTACGCTTATGTCTGCAGTTTATATTACTGCTACTACAACTGCTACTCCTAGTAGAGCAGTGCATGGCAAATACTACTACTACTACTACTTCTGCTGCTGCTGATACTACTGCTACTACTTCTGCTAGTACTAGTAGTCCAGTGCATGGCAAATACTACAACTATTACTACTACTGCTGCTGCTGATACTACTGCTACTACTACCATCAATACTACTAGCTCAGTGCATGGCAAATCTACTACTACTACTGCTATTGCTGCTACTTCCACTCCTACTACTGGCCCACTGCCAGGCAAATCTTCTACCACTTCTACTGCTGGTGCGACCACTAGTACTACTACAAATACTAGCCTATTGCATTGCAAATACTACTACTATTAACACTACTACTGCTACTCCCACTACTGCTGCTACTCCTACTACTGCTGCTACTTGTACCCTTAGTAGCTCAGTGCATGGAGAATACTACTTGTATAACTACTCCTGTGTCTACTGTTTCTATTACTGCTACCACTGCAGCTACTACTAGTAGACCATTGCATGGCAAATACTACTACTATTACTACTGCTGCTGCTGCTGATTCTACTGCTACTACTTCTGCTAGTACTAGCAGTCCAGTGCATGGCAAATACTACTTCTATTATTACTACTGCTGCTACTGCTACTACTATCCATCCTACTAGCTCAGTGCATGGCAAATCTACTACTAGTACTTCTATTGCTACTACTGCTACTACTCCTAATGTCACACTGCAGGGCAACTCTGGTGCTACTACGACTGCTGCTGCGGTCAATTCTAATGCTATTGCTCCCATTATTACTACTGCTACTACTAGTAGTCCAGTGCATGGCAAATACTACTAATATTACTACTGCTGCTGCTGCTGATTCTACTGCTACTACTTCTGCTAGTACTAGCAGTCCAGTGCATGGCAAATACTACTTCTATTATTACTACTGCTGCTACTGCTACTACTATCCATCCTACTAGCTCAGTGCATGGCAAATCTAGTACTAGTACTTCTATTGCTACTACTGCTACTACACCTAATGTCACACTGCAGGGCAACTCTGGTGCTACTACTACTGCTGCTGCGGTCAATTCTAATGCTGTTGCTCCCATTATTACTACTGCTACTACTAGTAGTCCAGTGCATGGCAAATACTACTACTATTACCACAACTGCTGCTACTACTACTGCTGCTGCTATTTCTACTACTACTACTAGTCCAGTGCATGGCAAACACTAGTGCTATTACTAATACTGCTGCTGCTGCTCCTCCTACTTCTACTATTACTGCTACTACTAGCAGTCCTTTGCATTGCAAATACTACTAGTATTACTACTACTGCTGCTAGTACTGCTACTACAATGATCTATAATACTAACCCAGTGCATGGCAAATCTACTATTACTACTTCTATTGCGGCTACTGCTACTACTACTGCTAGACCAGTGCATGGCAGATCCTACTACTATTACCACTATTGCTTCTACTTCTAGTACTGCTGCTTCTACTACGGCTGCTGCTTCTTCTACAGCTGCTGCTGCTACTACTACTCATCCTAGCCCTGTTCGTTGAAATTACTGCTACTATTACTACTACTGATGCTGCTGCTACTACTGCCACTACTAATACCAATACTACTCGACCAGTGCATGGTAAATCTACTACTACCCTTGCTAGTGCTGTGACTGCTCCTACTAGTAGCAGCCCAGTGAATAGCAAATACTACTACTATTACCACTACTGCTGCTGCTATTACTACTGCAGCAACTAGTAGTGCTGCTGCTGCTGCTGCTACAACTACTATCTCCGTGCATGGCAAATACTTCTACTATTACTACTAGTGCTGCTGCTGCTGCTACTACTACTACTCCTGCTACTGATAGTAGTGCAGTGCATGGCAAGTACTACTACTGTTTCTACTACTGCTGCTGCCACTTTTATTGCTGTCACTACCACTACTGCTACTACTAGTACCCCAGTGTATGGCAAATACTGCTTCTATTAATACTACTGCTGCCGTTGCTGCTACTGCTACTACTACTGCTACAACTTGCACCCAGTAAATTGCAAACATTACAACTATTACTTCTACTGCTGCTGCTGCTTCTACTGATACTACTGCTACTGCTTCTACTTCTCCTGCTGCTGCTTCTACTACTACCACTACTAGTCCCAGTGCAAGGTAAATAATACGATTATTACGACTACTGCTGCTTCTGCTAATACTGCTGCTACTACTGCTACTACTGGTAGTCCAGTGCATGAAAAATACTATTACTACTACTGCTGCAGCTGCTGCTACTACTGCTGCTACTACTGCTACTACTAGTGATCCAGTGCATGGCAAATACAACAAATATTACTACTACTGATGTTGCCTCTACTACTGCTAATACTACTATCAATGCTACTAGCCAGTGCATGGCAAATATACTACTACTGCTGCTATTGCTGCTACTTCCACTACTACTACTGGCCCACTGCTGGGCAAATCATCTGCCACTTCTACTGCTGCTGCTGCTACAACTACTACTACTACTACTACTACTACTAGCCCATTGCATCTCAAATACTACTACTATTACCACTACTGCTGTTAGTCCTACTACTCCTGCTAGTCCTATTACTGCTGCTACTTGTACTATTACTATCCCAGTGCACGGAATGTACTACTAGTAAAGCGACTCCTACGTCTGCTTTTTCTACTAATGCTTCTGCTACTGCTACTACTAGTAGACCAGTGTGTGGCAAATACTACTACTATTACTACTACTGCTGCTGCTGCTACTACTGCTACTACTACTGCTATTACTAGTAGTCCAGGGAATGGCAAATACTACTACTACTATCACTACTACTGCTGCTGCTGCTACTACTACTGCTCCTTCTACTGCAACTACTAGTAGTCCAGTCCTTGGCAAATACTACTACTATGACTATGACTGCTGCTAATGCTACCACTGCTACTACTACTAATCCTGTCCGTGGCAAATGCTACTCTATTACTACTACTGCTGCAGCAGCGGCTACTGCTACTACTAATATCAATACTACGAGCCCAGTGCATGGCAAGTCTACCTCTACTGTTACTATTGCTGCTACTGCTACTACTACATCTTACCCAGTGCATGGCAGATACTACTTCTATTACCACTGCTGCTGCTACCTCTACTGCTGCTGCAGCTACATCTACTGCTGCTGCTATTACTATTACTACTTCTACTACTAGCACAGTGCGTGGCAAATAGTACTAATATTACTACTACCGCTGCTGCTGTTGCTATGACTTCTAGTACTACTGCTACTACTAGTAATCCAGTGTGTCGCAAATACTATTCATACTACTACTGCTGCTGTTGCTACTACTACTATCAATACTACTAGCCCAGTGCATGGCCAATATACTACTACTACTGCTATAGCTGCTACTGCTACTACTACTAGTGGCCCACTGCAGGGCATATCTGCTGCTACTCTTACTGCTGCTTATGCCATTTCTATTCCTGGTGCTACCTCTACTACTGCTGCTACTACTAGTAGTCTAGTGCATGGCAAATACTACTATTACTACTACTTCTGCTGCTGCTACTACTGCTACTACTAGTATCAATACTACTATCCCAGTGCATGGCAAATCTACTAGTACTACACCTATTAGTGCTAATGCTAATACTGCTACTTGCACACTGCAGGGCCAATCTGCTGCTACTACTACCGACGTTGCTGCTAATTCTACTTCTGCTGCTACCAATACAACTACTACTCCTAGTACCCCAGTGCATTTCAAATACTACCAATATTACCAGTACTGTTGCTACTACTACTGCTGCTGCTACTAGTACTATTACTAGCCCAGTCCATGCCAAATACTACGACTATTACCACTGCTGCTACTTCTGCTACTATTACTGCTCTTGCTCTTACGACTACTTCTGCTACTACTACTGCTACCGCTTCTAATTCTACTGTTGCTGCTACTACTACTAGCCCAGGGCATGGCAAATACTACTACTATTATTACTACTGCTGCTGCTGCTACTACTTCTACTAGTACTTCTATTACTTGTAGTCTAGTGCATGGGAAATACTACTTCTATTACTACTCCTGCTGCTGCTGCTAATACTGCTACTACTACTCCCAATACTACTAGCTTAGTGCATGGGAAATCTGCTACTACTACTGCTGTATCTGCTACCGCTACTACTACTACTACTGGCCAGCTCCAGGGCAAATCTGCTGCTACTACTTCTGTTGCTGCTGCCACTTCTACTGCTCTTGCTACAACTACTACTACTGCTACTACTAGTAATCCAGTGCATGGCAAATATTATTAATAGTAATACTGCTGCTGCTGCTACTACTACTATAAATACTACTAGCCCAGTGCATGTCAAATATACTACTAATACTGCTATTCCTGCTTCCGCTACTATTACTACTGGCCCACTGCAGGGCAAATCTTCTGCTACTACTACTGCTTCTGCTGTCCGTTCTACTGCTGCTGCTTCCACTACTACTACAACTTCTACTAGTAGCCCAGCGCATGGCCAATACTACTACTATGATGATTACTGCTGCTACTACTAGTACTGCTGATGCTAATTTGATTGCTGCTGCTACTACTACTACTATTAGTTCAGTGTATGTCAAATACTAGTACTATTACTACTACCGCAGCTGCTGCTACTTCTGATACTACTTCTGCTACTACAGGTAGTGCAGTGAATGGCAAATACTATTAATACTACTGCTCAGGCTGCTGCTACTACTGCTACTACTACTGCTACTACTACTAGCACTGTTGCTGCTAATTCTACTGATGCTGCTGCTCTATGTGCTGCTACTACTACTACTAGTCAATGCATGGCAAATACTACTACTATTACTGCTTCTGCTGCTACTACTTCTGCTACTACTGCTACTATTAGTAGTCCAGTGTATATCAAATACTACTAGTATCACCACGACTGCTGCTACTACTTCGACTGCCGCTGCTACTTCTCCTGCTGCTCGTATTACTACAGCTACTACTAGCCCAGTGCGTGGTAAATACTACTACTATTACTACCACTGCTGCTTCTGCAGCTACTATTGCTACTACTACAAGTCCAGTGCATTGCAAACACATTGCTATTACTAGTAGTGCATTGCATTTAAAATACTACTATAATTACTACGTCTGCTGCTACTACTGTTACTACTAGTAGTACAGTGCATGGTAAATACAACTACAATTAATACTAATGCTGCTGCTGCTACCACTGCTACTACTAGTAGTAAATTGCATGGCAAATACAACTAATATTACTACAACTGCTGTTGCTACTACTGCTACTACTAATGTGAATACCACTAGGCCAGAGCATGGCAAATCTACTACTACAATTGCTATTGCTGCTACTGCTACTACTACTACTTACCCAGGGCGTACCAAATACAACTACTGTTACCACTACTGCTGCTACTACTGCTGCAACTACTACTGCTACTGTTTCTAATTCTACTGCTTTTGCTACTACTACTACTACTACTATCCCAGGGCATGGCAAATAATACTACTATTATTACTACTGCTGCTGCTGCTGCTACTACGGCTACTACTGCTATCAATACTACTAGCCAGTGCATGGCAAGTCTACTACTACTACTGCTATTGCTGCTACTTCCACTCCTACTACTGGCCAACTGCCAGGCAAATATTCTACCACTTCTGCTGCTGCGATCACTGGTACTACTACAAATACTAGCCTATTGCATATCAAATACTACTAGTATTAACACTACTGCTGCTACTCCTCCTACTGCTGCTACGACTACTACTGCTGCTACTTTTTCTCTTAGTAGCCCAGTGCATGGAATATAGTACTTCTATAACTACGCTTATGTCTGCAGTTTATATTACTGCTACTACAACTGCTACTCCTAGTAGAGCAGTGCATGGCAAATACTACTACTACTACTACTTCTGCTGCTGCTGATACTACTGCTACTACTTCTGCTAGTACTAGTAGTCCAGTGCATGGCAAATACTACAACTATTACTACTACTGCTGCTGCTGATACTACTGCTACTACTACCATCAATACTACTAGCTCAGTGCATGGCAAATCTACTACTACTACTGCTATTGCTGCTACTTCCACTCCTACTACTGGCCCACTGCCAGGCAAATCTTCTACCACTTCTACTGCTGGTGCGACCACTAGTACTACTACAAATACTAGCCTATTGCATTGCAAATACTACTACTATTAACACTACTACTGCTACTCCCACTACTGCTGCTACTCCTACTACTGCTGCTACTTGTACCCTTAGTAGCTCAGTGCATGGAGAATACTACTTGTATAACTACTCCTGTGTCTACTGTTTCTATTACTGCTACCACTGCAGCTACTACTAGTAGACCATTGCATGGCAAATACTACTACTATTACTACTGCTGCTGCTGCTGATTCTACTGCTACTACTTCTGCTAGTACTAGCAGTCCAGTGCATGGCAAATACTACTTCTATTATTACTACTGCTGCTACTGCTACTACTATCCATCCTACTAGCTCAGTGCATGGCAAATCTACTACTAGTACTTCTATTGCTACTACTGCTACTACTCCTAATGTCACACTGCAGGGCAACTCTGGTGCTACTACGACTGCTGCTGCGGTCAATTCTAATGCTATTGCTCCCATTATTACTACTGCTACTACTAGTAGTCCAGTGCATGGCAAATACTACTAATATTACTACTGCTGCTGCTGCTGATTCTACTGCTACTACTTCTGCTAGTACTAGCAGTCCAGTGCATGGCAAATACTACTTCTATTATTACTACTGCTGCTACTGCTACTACTATCCATCCTACTAGCTCAGTGCATGGCAAATCTAGTACTAGTACTTCTATTGCTACTACTGCTACTACACCTAATGTCACACTGCAGGGCAACTCTGGTGCTACTACTACTGCTGCTGCGGTCAATTCTAATGCTGTTGCTCCCATTATTACTACTGCTACTACTAGTAGTCCAGTGCATGGCAAATACTACTACTATTACCACAACTGCTGCTACTACTACTGCTGCTGCTATTTCTACTACTACTACTAGTCCAGTGCATGGCAAACACTAGTGCTATTACTAATACTGCTGCTGCTGCTCCTCCTACTTCTACTATTACTGCTACTACTAGCAGTCCTTTGCATTGCAAATACTACTAGTATTACTACTACTGCTGCTAGTACTGCTACTACAATGATCTATAATACTAACCCAGTGCATGGCAAATCTACTATTACTACTTCTATTGCGGCTACTGCTACTACTACTGCTAGACCAGTGCATGGCAGATCCTACTACTATTACCACTATTGCTTCTACTTCTAGTACTGCTGCTTCTACTACGGCTGCTGCTTCTTCTACAGCTGCTGCTGCTACTACTACTCATCCTAGCCCTGTTCGTTGAAATTACTGCTACTATTACTACTACTGATGCTGCTGCTACTACTGCCACTACTAATACCAATACTACTCGACCAGTGCATGGTAAATCTACTACTACCCTTGCTAGTGCTTTGACTGCTCCTACTAGTAGCAGCCCAGTGAATAGCAAATACTACTACTATTACCACTACTGCTGCTGCTATTACTACTGCAGCAACTAGTAGTGCTGCTGCTGCTGCTGCTACAACTACTATCTCCGTGCATGGCAAATACTTCTACTATTACTACTAGTGCTGCTGCTGCTGCTACTACTACTACTCCTGCTACTGATAGTAGTGCAGTGCATGGCAAGTACTACTACTGTTTCTACTACTGCTGCTGCCACTTTTATTGCTGTCACTACCACTACTGCTACTACTAGTACCCCAGTGTATGGCAAATACTGCTTC
Organism: Delphinapterus leucas; assembly: GCF_059928025.1. Lineage (NCBI taxonomy): Eukaryota > Metazoa > Chordata > Mammalia > Artiodactyla > Monodontidae > Delphinapterus > Delphinapterus leucas. The sequence continues at coordinate 409,514 of NW_028322261.1, forward strand.
TATTAATACTACTGCTGCCGTTGCTGCTACTGCTACTACTACTGCTACAACTTGCACCCAGTAAATTGCAAACATTACAACTATTACTTCTACTGCTGCTGCTGCTTCTACTGATACTACTGCTACTGCTTCTACTTCTCCTGCTGCTGCTTCTACTACTACCACTACTAGTCCCAGTGCAAGGTAAATAATACGATTATTACGACTACTGCTGCTTCTGCTAATACTGCTGCTACTACTGCTACTACTGGTAGTCCAGTGCATGAAAAATACTATTACTACTACTGCTGCAGCTGCTGCTACTACTGCTGCTACTACTGCTACTACTAGTGATCCAGTGCATGGCAAATACAACAAATATTACTACTACTGATGTTGCCTCTACTACTGCTAATACTACTATCAATGCTACTAGCCAGTGCATGGCAAATATACTACTACTGCTGCTATTGCTGCTACTTCCACTACTACTACTGGCCCACTGCTGGGCAAATCATCTGCCACTTCTACTGCTGCTGCTGCTACAACTACTACTACTACTACTACTACTACTAGCCCATTGCATCTCAAATACTACTACTATTACCACTACTGCTGTTAGTCCTACTACTCCTGCTAGTCCTATTACTGCTGCTACTTGTACTATTACTATCCCAGTGCACGGAATGTACTACTAGTAAAGCGACTCCTACGTCTGCTTTTTCTACTAATGCTTCTGCTACTGCTACTACTAGTAGACCAGTGTGTGGCAAATACTACTACTATTACTACTACTGCTGCTGCTGCTACTACTGCTACTACTACTGCTATTACTAGTAGTCCAGGGAATGGCAAATACTACTACTACTATCACTACTACTGCTGCTGCTGCTACTACTACTGCTCCTTCTACTGCAACTACTAGTAGTCCAGTCCTTGGCAAATACTACTACTATGACTATGACTGCTGCTAATGCTACCACTGCTACTACTACTAATCCTGTCCGTGGCAAATGCTACTCTATTACTACTACTGCTGCAGCAGCGGCTACTGCTACTACTAATATCAATACTACGAGCCCAGTGCATGGCAAGTCTACCTCTACTCTTACTATTGCTGCTACTGCTACTACTACTTCTTACCCAGTGCATGGCAGATACTACTTCTATTACCACTGCTGCTGCTACCTCTACTGCTGCTGCAGCTACATCTACTGCTGCTGCTATTACTATTACTACTTCTACTACTAGCACAGTGCGTGGCAAATAGTACTAATATTACTACTACCGCTGCTGCTGTTGCTATGACTTCTAGTACTACTGCTACTACTAGTAATCCAGTGTGTCGCAAATACTATTCATACTACTACTGCTGCTGTTGCTACTACTACTATCAATACTACTAGCCCAGTGCATGGCCAATATACTACTACTACTGCTATAGCTGCTACTGCTACTACTACTAGTGGCCCACTGCAGGGCATATCTGCTGCTACTCTTACTGCTGCTTATGCCATTTCTATTCCTGGTGCTACCTCTACTACTGCTGCTACTACTAGTAGTCTAGTGCATGGCAAATACTACTATTACTACTACTTCTGCTGCTGCTACTACTGCTACTACTAGTATCAATACTACTATCCCAGTGCATGGCAAATCTACTAGTACTACACCTATTAGTGCTAATGCTAATACTGCTACTTGCACACTGCAGGGCCAATCTGCTGCTACTACTACCGACGTTGCTGCTAATTCTACTTCTGCTGCTACCAATACAACTACTACTCCTAGTACCCCAGTGCATTTCAAATACTACCAATATTACCAGTACTGTTGCTACTACTACTGCTGCTGCTACTAGTACTATTACTAGCCCAGTCCATGCCAAATACTACGACTATTACCACTGCTGCTACTTCTGCTACTATTACTGCTCTTGCTCTTACGACTACTTCTGCTACTACTACTGCTACCGCTTCTAATTCTACTGTTGCTGCTACTACTACTAGCCCAGGGCATGGCAAATACTACTACTATTATTACTACTGCTGCTGCTGCTACTACTTCTACTAGTACTTCTATTACTTGTAGTCTAGTGCATGGGAAATACTACTTCTATTACTACTCCTGCTGCTGCTGCTAATACTGCTACTACTACTCCCAATACTACTAGCTTAGTGCATGGGAAATCTGCTACTACTACTGCTGTATCTGCTACCGCTACTACTACTACTACTGGCCAGCTCCAGGGCAAATCTGCTGCTACTACTTCTGTTGCTGCTGCCACTTCTACTGCTCTTGCTACAACTACTACTACTGCTACTACTAGTAGTCCAGTGTATGGTAAATCCTAATACTACTAGTACTACTGCTGATGCAGCTTCTAGTGTTACTGCTACTACTGCTACTACTGCTAGTCCAGTGTATTGCAAATATAATTCAATTACTACTACTGCTGATGCTGCTACTACTGCTACTACTAATATCAATAGTACCAGCCAATTTCATGGCAAACCTACTACTACTCTTGCTATTGCTGCTGCTGCTACTACTACTGCTAACCCAGTGCATGGCAGATGCTACTACTATTACCACTACTGCTGCTGCTGCTGCTACTACTGCTGCCAATAGTAGTCCAGTGCGTGGCAAATACTACTAATATTACCACTACTGCCGCTGCTACTACTTCTACTACTACTATGAATATTACTAGCCCATTGCAAGGCAAATCTACTATTTCTACTGCTATTCCTAACACTTTTACTACTACTACTGGCCCAGTGCAGGGAAAATCTGCTGCTACTTCTAGTGCTGCCCCTGCCACTTCTATTGCTGCTGCTACAGCTACTACTATTACAACTATTGACTAGTGCATCAACAATACTACTACTATTAATATTACTGCTGCTTCTGGTGCTACTACTGCTACTACTATTTGTCCAGTAAATGGCAAATACTACTACTCTTACTACTGCTTCTGATGCTGTTACTACTGCTACTGCTACCATCAATACTACTAGCCCAATCTATTACTCCTACTGCTATTGCTGCTTCTTGTCCTACTACTACTGCCAACTGCAGTGCAAGTTAGCTGCTACTACTACTGTTGCTGCTGTCACATCTACTGATGCTGATCCCACTACTACTACTACGACGACTAGTCCAGTGCATGGCAAATACTACTACAATTACCACTACTGGTTCTACTACAGCAGCTGCTATTTCTACTGCTGCTGCTACTACTAGCGTACTACTAGCCCAGTGCATGGCAAATGGTACTACTATTATTACTACTGCTGCTTCTGCTACTACTACTGCTAGTACTAGCAGTCCAGTGCATTTAAAATTCTACTACTATTTCTATTACTGCTGCTGCTACTACTGATGCTCCTACTACTGCTACTACTAGTAATCCAGTGCATGGCAAATATTATTAATAGTAATACTGCTGCTGCTGCTACTACTACTATAAATACTACTAGCCCAGTGCATGTCAAATATACTACTAATACTGCTATTCCTGCTTCCGCTACTATTACTACTGGCCCACTGCAGGGCAAATCTTCTGCTACTACTACTGCTTCTGCTGTCCGTTCTACTGCTGCTGCTTCCACTACTACTACAACTTCTACTAGTAGCCCAGCGCATGGCCAATACTACTACTATGATGATTACTGCTGCTACTACTAGTACTGCTGATGCTAATTTGATTGCTGCTGCTACTACTACTACTATTAGTTCAGTGTATGTCAAATACTAGTACTATTACTACTACCGCAGCTGCTGCTACTTCTGATACTACTTCTGCTACTACAGGTAGTGCAGTGAATGGCAAATACTATTAATACTACTGCTCAGGCTGCTGCTACTACTGCTACTACTACTGCTACTACTACTAGCACTGTTGCTGCTAATTCTACTGATGCTGCTGCTCTATGTGCTGCTACTACTACTACTAGTCAATGCATGGCAAATACTACTACTATTACTGCTTCTGCTGCTACTACTTCTGCTACTACTGCTACTATTAGTAGTCCAGTGTATATCAAATACTACTAGTATCACCACGACTGCTGCTACTACTTCGACTGCCGCTGCTACTTCTCCTGCTGCTCGTATTACTACAGCTACTACTAGCCCAGTGCGTGGTAAATACTACTACTATTACTACCACTGCTGCTTCTGCAGCTACTATTGCTACTACTACAAGTCCAGTGCATTGCAAACACATTGCTATTACTAGTAGTGCATTGCATTTAAAATACTACTATAATTACTACGTCTGCTGCTACTACTGTTACTACTAGTAGTACAGTGCATGGTAAATACAACTACAATTAATACTAATGCTGCTGCTGCTACCACTGCTACTACTAGTAGTAAATTGCATGGCAAATACAACTAATATTACTACAACTGCTGTTGCTACTACTGCTACTACTAATGTGAATACCACTAGGCCAGAGCATGGCAAATCTACTACTACAATTGCTATTGCTGCTACTGCTACTACTACTACTTACCCAGGGCGTACCAAATACAACTACTGTTACCACTACTGCTGCTACTACTGCTGCAACTACTACTGCTACTGTTTCTAATTCTACTGCTTTTGCTACTACTACTACTACTACTATCCCAGGGCATGGCAAATAATACTACTATTATTACTACTGCTGCTGCTGCTGCTACTACGGCTACTACTGCTATCAATACTACTAGCCAGTGCATGGCAAGTCTACTACTACTACTGCTATTGCTGCTACTTCCACTCCTACTACTGGCCAACTGCCAGGCAAATCTTCTACCACTTCTGCTGCTGCGATCACTGGTACTACTACAAATACTAGCCTATTGCATATCAAATACTACTAGTATTAACACTACTGCTGCTACTCCTCCTACTGCTGCTACGACTACTACTGCTGCTACTTTTTCTCTTAGTAGCCCAGTGCATGGAATATAGTACTTCTATAACTACGCTTATGTCTGCAGTTTATATTACTGCTACTACAACTGCTACTCCTAGTAGAGCAGTGCATGGCAAATACTACTACTACTACTACTTCTGCTGCTGCTGATACTACTGCTACTACTTCTGCTAGTACTAGTAGTCCAGTGCATGGCAAATACTACAACTATTACTACTACTGCTGCTGCTGATACTACTGCTACTACTACCATCAATACTACTAGCTCAGTGCATGGCAAATCTACTACTACTACTGCTATTGCTGCTACTTCCACTCCTACTACTGGCCCACTGCCAGGCAAATCTTCTACCACTTCTACTGCTGGTGCGACCACTAGTACTACTACAAATACTAGCCTATTGCATTGCAAATACTACTACTATTAACACTACTACTGCTACTCCCACTACTGCTGCTACTCCTACTACTGCTGCTACTTGTACCCTTAGTAGCTCAGTGCATGGAGAATACTACTTGTATAACTACTCCTGTGTCTACTGTTTCTATTACTGCTACCACTGCAGCTACTACTAGTAGACCATTGCATGGCAAATACTACTACTATTACTACTGCTGCTGCTGCTGATTCTACTGCTACTACTTCTGCTAGTACTAGCAGTCCAGTGCATGGCAAATACTACTTCTATTATTACTACTGCTGCTACTGCTACTACTATCCATCCTACTAGCTCAGTGCATGGCAAATCTACTACTAGTACTTCTATTGCTACTACTGCTACTACTCCTAATGTCACACTGCAGGGCAACTCTGGTGCTACTACGACTGCTGCTGCGGTCAATTCTAATGCTATTGCTCCCATTATTACTACTGCTACTACTAGTAGTCCAGTGCATGGCAAATACTACTAATATTACTACTGCTGCTGCTGCTGATTCTACTGCTACTACTTCTGCTAGTACTAGCAGTCCAGTGCATGGCAAATACTACTTCTATTATTACTACTGCTGCTACTGCTACTACTATCCATCCTACTAGCTCAGTGCATGGCAAATCTAGTACTAGTACTTCTATTGCTACTACTGCTACTACACCTAATGTCACACTGCAGGGCAACTCTGGTGCTACTACTACTGCTGCTGCGGTCAATTCTAATGCTGTTGCTCCCATTATTACTACTGCTACTACTAGTAGTCCAGTGCATGGCAAATACTACTACTATTACCACAACTGCTGCTACTACTACTGCTGCTGCTATTTCTACTACTACTACTAGTCCAGTGCATGGCAAACACTAGTGCTATTACTAATACTGCTGCTGCTGCTCCTCCTACTTCTACTATTACTGCTACTACTAGCAGTCCTTTGCATTGCAAATACTACTAGTATTACTACTACTGCTGCTAGTACTGCTACTACAATGATCTATAATACTAACCCAGTGCATGGCAAATCTACTATTACTACTTCTATTGCGGCTACTGCTACTACTACTGCTAGACCAGTGCATGGCAGATCCTACTACTATTACCACTATTGCTTCTACTTCTAGTACTGCTGCTTCTACTACGGCTGCTGCTTCTTCTACAGCTGCTGCTGCTACTACTACTCATCCTAGCCCTGTTCGTTGAAATTACTGCTACTATTACTACTACTGATGCTGCTGCTACTACTGCCACTACTAATACCAATACTACTCGACCAGTGCATGGTAAATCTACTACTACCCTTGCTAGTGCTTTGACTGCTCCTACTAGTAGCAGCCCAGTGAATAGCAAATACTACTACTATTACCACTACTGCTGCTGCTATTACTACTGCAGCAACTAGTAGTGCTGCTGCTGCTGCTGCTACAACTACTATCTCCGTGCATGGCAAATACTTCTACTATTACTACTAGTGCTGCTGCTGCTGCTACTACTACTACTCCTGCTACTGATAGTAGTGCAGTGCATGGCAAGTACTACTACTGTTTCTACTACTGCTGCTGCCACTTTTATTGCTGTCACTACCACTACTGCTACTACTAGTACCCCAGTGTATGGCAAATACTGCTTCTATTAATACTACTGCTGCCGTTGCTGCTACTGCTACTACTACTGCTACAACTTGCACCCAGTAAATTGCAAACATTACAACTATTACTTCTACTGCTGCTGCTGCTTCTACTGATACTACTGCTACTGCTTCTACTTCTCCTGCTGCTGCTTCTACTACTACCACTACTAGTCCCAGTGCAAGGTAAATAATACGATTATTACGACTACTGCTGCTTCTGCTAATACTGCTGCTACTACTGCTACTACTGGTAGTCCAGTGCATGAAAAATACTATTACTACTACTGCTGCAGCTGCTGCTACTACTGCTGCTACTACTGCTACTACTAGTGATCCAGTGCATGGCAAATACAACAAATATTACTACTACTGATGTTGCCTCTACTACTGCTAATACTACTATCAATGCTACTAGCCAGTGCATGGCAAATATACTACTACTGCTGCTATTGCTGCTACTTCCACTACTACTACTGGCCCACTGCTGGGCAAATCATCTGCCACTTCTACTGCTGCTGCTGCTACAACTACTACTACTACTACTACTACTACTAGCCCATTGCATCTCAAATACTACTACTATTACCACTACTGCTGTTAGTCCTACTACTCCTGCTAGTCCTATTACTGCTGCTACTTGTACTATTACTATCCCAGTGCACGGAATGTACTACTAGTAAAGCGACTCCTACGTCTGCTTTTTCTACTAATGCTTCTGCTACTGCTACTACTAGTAGACCAGTGTGTGGCAAATACTACTACTATTACTACTACTGCTGCTGCTGCTACTACTGCTACTACTACTGCTATTACTAGTAGTCCAGGGAATGGCAAATACTACTACTACTATCACTACTACTGCTGCTGCTGCTACTACTACTGCTCCTTCTACTGCAACTACTAGTAGTCCAGTCCTTGGCAAATACTACTACTATGACTATGACTGCTGCTAATGCTACCACTGCTACTACTACTAATCCTGTCCGTGGCAAATGCTACTCTATTACTACTACTGCTGCAGCAGCGGCTACTGCTACTACTAATATCAATACTACGAGCCCAGTGCATGGCAAGTCTACCTCTACTCTTACTATTGCTGCTACTGCTACTACTACTTCTTACCCAGTGCATGGCAGATACTACTTCTATTACCACTGCTGCTGCTACCTCTACTGCTGCTGCAGCTACATCTACTGCTGCTGCTATTACTATTACTACTTCTACTACTAGCACAGTGCGTGGCAAATAGTACTAATATTACTACTACCGCTGCTGCTGTTGCTATGACTTCTAGTACTACTGCTACTACTAGTAATCCAGTGTGTCGCAAATACTATTCATACTACTACTGCTGCTGTTGCTACTACTACTATCAATACTACTAGCCCAGTGCATGGCCAATATACTACTACTACTGCTATAGCTGCTACTGCTACTACTACTAGTGGCCCACTGCAGGGCATATCTGCTGCTACTCTTACTGCTGCTTATGCCATTTCTATTCCTGGTGCTACCTCTACTACTGCTGCTACTACTAGTAGTCTAGTGCATGGCAAATACTACTATTACTACTACTTCTGCTGCTGCTACTACTGCTACTACTAGTATCAATACTACTATCCCAGTGCATGGCAAATCTACTAGTACTACACCTATTAGTGCTAATGCTAATACTGCTACTTGCACACTGCAGGGCCAATCTGCTGCTACTACTACCGACGTTGCTGCTAATTCTACTTCTGCTGCTACCAATACAACTACTACTCCTAGTACCCCAGTGCATTTCAAATACTACCAATATTACCAGTACTGTTGCTACTACTACTGCTGCTGCTACTAGTACTATTACTAGCCCAGTCCATGCCAAATACTACGACTATTACCACTGCTGCTACTTCTGCTACTATTACTGCTCTTGCTCTTACGACTACTTCTGCTACTACTACTGCTACCGCTTCTAATTCTACTGTTGCTGCTACTACTACTAGCCCAGGGCATGGCAAATACTACTACTATTATTACTACTGCTGCTGCTGCTACTACTTCTACTAGTACTTCTATTACTTGTAGTCTAGTGCATGGGAAATACTACTTCTATTACTACTCCTGCTGCTGCTGCTAATACTGCTACTACTACTCCCAATACTACTAGCTTAGTGCATGGGAAATCTGCTACTACTACTGCTGTATCTGCTACCGCTACTACTACTACTACTGGCCAGCTCCAGGGCAAATCTGCTGCTACTACTTCTGTTGCTGCTGCCACTTCTACTGCTCTTGCTACAACTACTACTACTGCTACTACTAGTAGTCCAGTGTATGGTAAATCCTAATACTACTAGTACTACTGCTGATGCAGCTTCTAGTGTTACTGCTACTACTGCTACTACTGCTAGTCCAGTGTATTGCAAATATAATTCAATTACTACTACTGCTGATGCTGCTACTACTGCTACTACTAATATCAATAGTACCAGCCAATTTCATGGCAAACCTACTACTACTCTTGCTATTGCTGCTGCTGCTACTACTACTGCTAACCCAGTGCATGGCAGATGCTACTACTATTACCACTACTGCTGCTGCTGCTGCTACTACTGCTGCCAATAGTAGTCCAGTGCGTGGCAAATACTACTAATATTACCACTACTGCCGCTGCTACTACTTCTACTACTACTATGAATATTACTAGCCCATTGCAAGGCAAATCTACTATTTCTACTGCTATTCCTAACACTTTTACTACTACTACTGGCCCAGTGCAGGGAAAATCTGCTGCTACTTCTAGTGCTGCCCCTGCCACTTCTATTGCTGCTGCTACAGCTACTACTATTACAACTATTGACTAGTGCATCAACAATACTACTACTATTAATATTACTGCTGCTTCTGGTGCTACTACTGCTACTACTATTTGTCCAGTAAATGGCAAATACTACTACTCTTACTACTGCTTCTGATGCTGTTACTACTGCTACTGCTACCATCAATACTACTAGCCCAATCTATTACTCCTACTGCTATTGCTGCTTCTTGTCCTACTACTACTGCCAACTGCAGTGCAAGTTAGCTGCTACTACTACTGTTGCTGCTGTCACATCTACTGATGCTGATCCCACTACTACTACTACGACGACTAGTCCAGTGCATGGCAAATACTACTACAATTACCACTACTGGTTCTACTACAGCAGCTGCTATTTCTACTGCTGCTGCTACTACTAGCGTACTACTAGCCCAGTGCATGGCAAATGGTACTACTATTATTACTACTGCTGCTTCTGCTACTACTACTGCTAGTACTAGCAGTCCAGTGCATTTAAAATTCTACTACTATTTCTATTACTGCTGCTGCTACTACTGATGCTCCTACTACTGCTACTACTAGTAATCCAGTGCATGGCAAATATTATTAATAGTAATACTGCTGCTGCTGCTACTACTACTATAAATACTACTAGCCCAGTGCATGTCAAATATACTACTAATACTGCTATTCCTGCTTCCGCTACTATTACTACTGGCCCACTGCAGGGCAAATCTTCTGCTACTACTACTGCTTCTGCTGTCCGTTCTACTGCTGCTGCTTCCACTACTACTACAACTTCTACTAGTAGCCCAGCGCATGGCCAATACTACTACTATGATGATTACTGCTGCTACTACTAGTACTGCTGATGCTAATTTGATTGCTGCTGCTACTACTACTACTATTAGTTCAGTGTATGTCAAATACTAGTACTATTACTACTACCGCAGCTGCTGCTACTTCTGATACTACTTCTGCTACTACAGGTAGTGCAGTGAATGGCAAATACTATTAATACTACTGCTCAGGCTGCTGCTACTACTGCTAATACTACTGCTACTACTACTAGCACTGTTGCTGCTAATTCTACTGATGCTGCTGCTCTATGTGCTGCTACTACTACTACTAGTCAATGCATGGCAAATACTACTACTATTACTGCTTCTGCTGCTACTACTTCTGCTACTACTGCTACTATTAGTAGTCCAGTGTATATCAAATACTACTAGTATCACCACGACTGCTGCTGCTCGTATTACTACAGCAACTACTAGCCCAGTGCGTGGTAAATACTACTATTACTACCACTTCTGCTTCTGCAGCTACTATTGCTACTACTACAAGTCCAGTGCATTGCAAACACATTGCTATTACTAGTAGTGCATTGCATTTAAAATACTACTATAATTACTACGTCTGCTGCTACTACTGTTACTACTAGTAGTACAGTGCATGGTAAATACAACTACAATTAATACTAATGCTGCTGCTGCTACCACTGCTACTACTAGTAGTAAATTGCATGGCAAATACAACTAATATTACTACAACTGCTGTTGCTACTACTGCTACTACTAATATGAATACCACTAGGCCAGAGCATGGCAAATCTACTACTACAATTGCTATTGCTGCTACTGCTACTACTACTACTTACCCAGGGCGTGCCAAATACAACTACTGTTACCACTACTGCTGCTACTACTGCTGCAACTACTACTGCTACTGTTTCTAATTCTACTGCTTTTGCTACTACTACTACTACTACTATCCCAGGGCACGGCAAATAATATTACTATTATTACTACTGCTGCTGCTGCTGCTACTACGGCTACTACTGCTATCAATACTACTAGCCAGTGCATGGCAAGTCTACTACTACTACTGCTATTGCTGCTACTTCCACTCCTACTACTGGCCAACTGCCAGGCAAATCTTCTACCACTTCTGCTGCTGCGATCACTGGTACTACTACAAATACTAGCCTATTGCATATCAAATACTACTAGTATTAACACTACTGCTGCTACTCCTCCTACTGCTGCTACGACTACTACTGCTGCTACTTTTTCTCTTAGTAGCCCAGTGCATGGAATATAGTACTTCTATAACTACGCTTATGTCTGCAGTTTATATTACTGCTACTACAACTGCTACTCCTAGTAGAGCAGTGCATGGCAAATACTACTACTACTACTACTTCTGCTGCTGCTGATACTACTGCTACTACTTCTGCTAGTACTAGTAGTCCAGTGCATGGCAAATACTACAACTATTACTACTACTGCTGCTGCTGATACTACTGCTACTACTACCATCAATACTACTAGCTCAGTGCATGGCAAATCTACTACTACTACTGCTATTGCTGCTACTTCCACTCCTACTACTGGCCCACTGCCAGGCAAATCTTCTACCACTTCTACTGCTGGTGCGACCACTAGTACTACTACAAATACTAGCCTATTGCATTGCAAATACTACTACTATTAACACTACTGCTGCTACTCCCACTACTGCTGCTACTCCTACTACTGCTGCTACTTGTACCCTTAGTAGCTCAGTGCATGGAGAATACTACTTGTATAACTACTCCTGTGTCTACTGTTTCTATTACTGCTACCACTGCAGCTACTACTAGTAGACCATTGCATGGCAAATACTACTACTATTACTACTGCTGCTGCTGCTGATACTTCTGCTACTACTTCTGCTAGTACTAGTAGTCCAGTGCATGGCAAATACTACTTCTATTATTACTACTGCTGCTACTGCTATTACTATCCATCCTACTAGCTCAGTGCATGGCAAATCTACTACTAGTACTTCTATTGCTACTACTGCTACTACTCCTAATGTCACACTGCAGGGCAACTCTGGTGCTACTACTACTGCTGCTGCGGTCAATTCTAATGCTGTTGCTCCCATTATTACTACTGCTACTACTAGTAGTCCAGTGCATGGCAAATACTACTACTATTACCACAACTGCTGCTACTACTACTGCTGCTGCTATTTCTACTACTACTACTAGTCCAGTGCATGGCAAACACTAGTGCTATTACTAATACTGCTGCTGCTGCTCCTCCTACTTCTACTATTACTGCTACTACTAGCAGTCCTTTGCATTGTAAATACTACTACTATTACTACTACTGCTGCTAGTACGGCTACTACAATGATCTATAATACTAACCCAGTGCATGACATATCTACTATTCCTACTTCTATTGCGGCTACTGCTACTACTACTGCTAGACCAGTGCATGGCAGATACTACTACTATTACCACTATTGCTTCTACTTCTAGTACTGCTGCTTCTACTACGTCTGCTGCTTCTTCTACAGCTGCTGCTGCTACTACTACTCATCCTAGCTCTGTTCGTGGAAAATACTGCTACTACAACTGATGCTGATGCTGCTGCTACTACTGCCACTACTAATACCAATACTACTCGACCAGTGCATGGTAAATCTACTACTACCCTTGCTAGTGCTGCGACTGCTCCTACTAGTAGCAGCCCAGTGAATAGCAAATACTACTACTATTACCACTACTGCTGCTGCTATTACTACTGCAGCAACTAGTAGTGCTGCTGCTGCTGCTGCTACTACTACTATCTCCGTGCATGGCAAATACTTCTACTATTACTACTACTGCTGCTGCTGCTGCTACTACTACTACTACTCCTGCTACTGATAGTAGTGCAGTGCATGGCAAGTACTACTACTGTTTCTACTACTGCTGCTGCCACTTTTATTGCTGTCACTACCACTACTGCTACTACTAGTACTCCAGTGTATGGCAAATACTGCTTCTATTACTACTACTGCTGCCGTTGCTGCTACTGCTACTACTACTGCTACAACTTGCACCCAGTAAATTGCAAACATTACAACTCTTACTTCTACTGCTGCTGCTGCTTCTACTGATACTACTGCTACTGCTTCTACTTCTCCTGCTGCTGCTTCTACTACTACCACTACTAGTCCCAGTGCAAGGTAAATAATACGATTATTACGACTACTGCTGCTTCTGCTAGTACTGCTGCTACTACTGCTACTACTGGTAGTCCAGTGCATGAAAAATACTATTACTACTAGTGCTGCAGCTGCTGCTACTACTGCTGCTACTACTGCTACTACTAGTGATCCAGTGCATGGCAAATACAACAAATATTACTACTACTGATGTTGCCTCTACTACTGCTAATACTACTATCAATGCTACTAGCCAGTGCATGGCAAATATACTACTACTGCTGCTATTGCTGCTACTTCCACTACTACTACTGGCCCACTGCTGGGCAAATCATCTGCCACTTCTACTGCTGCTGCTGCTACAACTACTACTACTACTACTACTACTAGCCCATTGCATCTCAAATACTACTACTATTACCACTACTGCTGTTAGTCCTACTACTGCTGCTAGTCCTATTACAGCCGCTACTTGTACTACTACTATCCCAGTGCACGGAATGTACTACTAGTAAAGCGACTCCTACGTCTGCTTTTTCTACTACTGCTTCTGCTACTGCTACTACTAGTAGACCAGTGTGTGGCAAATACTACTACTATTACTACTACTGCTGCTGCTGCTACTACTGCTACTACTACTGCTATTACTAGTAGTCCAGGGAATGGCAAATACTACTACTACTATCACTACTACTGCTGCTGCTGCTACTACTACTGCTCCTTCTACTGCAACTACTAGTAGTCCAGTCCTTGGCAAATACTACTACTATGACTATGACTGCTGCTAATGCTACCACTGCTACTACTACTAATCCTGTCCGTGGCAAATGCTACTCTATTACTACTACTGCTGCAGCAGCGGCTACTGCTACTACTAATATCAATACTACGAGCCCAGTGCATGGCAAGTCTACCTCTACTGTTACTATTGCTGCTACTGCTACTACTACTTCTTACCCAGTGCATGGCAGATACTACTTCTATTACCACTGCTGCTGCTACCTCTACTGCTGCTGCAGCTACATCTACTGCTGCTGCTATTACTATTACTACTTCTACTACTAGCACAGTGCGTGGCAAATAGTACTAATATTACTACTACCGCTGCTGCTGTTGCTATGACTTCTAGTACTACTGCTACTACTAGTAATCCAGTGTGTCGCAAATACTATTCATACTACTACTGCTGCTGTTGCTACTACTACTATCAATACTACTAGCCCAGTGCATGGCCAATATACTACTACTACTGCTATAGCTGCTACTGCTACTACTACTAGTGGCCCACTGCAGGGCATATCTGCTGCTACTCTTACTGCTGCTTATGCCATTTCTATTCCTGGTGCTACCTCTACTACTGCTGCTACTACTAGTAGTCTAGTGCATGGCAAATACTACTATTACTACTACTTCTGCTGCTGCTACTACTGCTACTACTAGTATCAATACTACTATCCCAGTGCATGGCAAATCTACTAGTACTACACATATTAGTGCTAATGCTAATACTGCTACTTGCACACTGCAGGGCCAATCTGCTGCTACTACTACCGACGTTGCTGCTAATTCTACTTCTGCTGCTACCAATACAACTACTACTCCTAGTACCCCAGTGCATTTCAAATACTACCAATATTACCAGTACTGTTGCTACTACTACTGCTGCTGCTACTAGTACTATTACTAGCCCAGTCCATGCCAAATACTACGACTATTACCACTGCTGCTACTTCTGCTACTATTACTGCTCTTGCTCTTACGACTACTTCTGCTACTACTACTGCTACCGCTTCTAATTCTACTGTTGCTGCTACTACTACTAGCCCAGGGCATGGCAAATACTACTACTATTATTACTACTGCTGCTGCTGCTACTACTTCTACTAGTACTTCTATTACTTGTAGTCTAGTGCATGGGAAATACTACTTCTATTACTACTCCTGCTGCTGCTGCTACTACTGCTACTACTACTACCAATACTACTAGCTTAGTGCATGGGAAATCTGCTACTACTACTGCTGTATCTGCTACCGCTACTACTACTACTACTGGCCAGCTCCAGGGCAAATCTGCTGCTACTACTTCTGTTGCTGCTGCCACTTCTACTGCTCTTGCTACAACTACTACTACTGCTACTACTAGTAGTCCAGTGTATGGTAAATCCTAATACTACTAGTACTACTGCTGATGCAGCTTCTAGTGTTACTGCTACTACTGCTACTACTGCTAGTCCAGTGTATTGCAAATATTATTCTAATACTACTACTGCTGATGCTGCTACTACTGCTACTACTAATATCAATAGTACCAGCCAATTTCATGGCAAACCTACTACTACTCTTGCTATTGCTGCTGCTGCTACTACTACTGCTAACCCAGTGCATGGCAGATGCTACTACTATTACCACTACTGCTGCTGCTGCTGCTACTACTGCTGCTAATAGTAGTCCAGTGCGTTTCAAATACTACTAATATTACCACTACTGCCGCTGCTACTACTTCTACTACTACTATGAATATTACTAGCCCATTGCAAGGCAAATCTACTATTTCTACTTCTATTCCTAACACTTTTACTACTACTACTGGCCCAGTGCAGGGAAAATCTGCTGCTACTTCTAGTGCTGCCCCTGCCACTTCTATTGCTGCTGCTACAGCTACTACTATTACAACTATTGACTAGTGCATCAACAATACTACTACTATTAATATTACTGCTGCTTCTGGTGCTACTACTGCTACTACTATTTGTCCAGTAAATGGCAAATACTACTACTCTTACTACTGCTTCTGATGCTGTTACTACTGCTACTATTACCATCAATACTACTAGTCCAATCTATTACTCCTACTGCTATTGCTGCTTCTTGTCCTACTACTACTGCCAACTGCAGTGCAAGTTAGCTGCTACTACTACTGTTGCTGCTGTCACATCTACTGATGCTGATCCCACTACTACTACTACGACGACTAGTCCAGTGCATGGCAAATACTACTACAATTTCCACTACTGGTTCTACTACAGCAGCTGCTATTTCTACTGCTGCTGCTACTACTAGTGTACTACTAGCCCAGTGCATGGCAAATGGTACTACTATTATTACTACTGCTACTTCTGCTACTACTACTGCTAGTACTAGCAGTCCAGTGCATTTAAAATTCTACTACTATTTCTATTACTGCTGCTGCTACTACTGATGCTCCTACTACTGCTACTACTAGTAATCCAGTGCATGGCAAATATTATTAATAGTAATACTGCTGCTGCTGCTACTACTACTATAAATACTACTAGCCCAGTGCATGTCAAATATACTACTAATACTGCTATTCCTGCTTCCGCTACTATTACTACTGGCCCACTGCAGGGCAAATCTTCTGCTACTACTACTGCTTCTGCTGTCCGTTCTACTGCTGCTGCTTCCACTACTACTACAACTTCTACTAGTAGCCCAGCCCATGGCCAATACTACTACTATGATGATTACTGCTGCTACTACTAGTACTGCTGATGCTAATTTGATTGCTGCTGCTACTACTACTACTATTAGTTCAGTGTATGTCAAATGCTAGTACTATTACTACTACCGCAGCTGCTGCTACTTCTGATACTACTTCTGCTACTACAGGTAGTGCAGTGAATGGCAAATACTATTAACACTACTGCTCAGGCTGCTGCTACTACTGCTACTACTACTGCTACTACTACTAGCACTGTTGCTGCTAATTCTACTGATGCTGCTGCTCTATGTGCTGCTACTACTACTACTAGTCAATGCATGGCAAATACTACTACTATTACTGCTTCTGCTGCTACTACTTCTGCTACTACTGCTACTATTAGTAGTCCAGTGTATATCAAATACTACTAGTAGCACCACGACTGCTGCTACTACTTCGACTGCCGCTGCTACTTCTCCTGCTGCTCGTATTACTACAGCTACTACTAGCCCAGTGCGTGGTAAATACTACTACTATTACTACCACTGCTGCTTCTGCAGCTACTATTGCTACTACTACAAGTCCAGTGCATTGCAAACACATTGCTATTACTAGTAGTGCATTGCATTTAAAATACTACTATAATTACTACGTCTGCTGCTACTACTGTTACTACTAGTAGTACAGTGCATGGTAAATACAACTACAATTAATACTAATGCTGCTGCTGCTACCACTGCTACTACTAGTAGTAAATTGCATGGCAAATACAACTAATATTACTACAACTGCTGTTGCTACTACTGCTACTACTAATATGAATACCACTAGGCCAGAGCATGGCAAATCTACTACTACAATTGCTATTGCTGCTACTGCTACTACTACTACTTACCCAGGGCGTGCCAAATACAACTACTGTTACCACTACTGCTGCTACTACTGCTGCAACTACTACTGCTACTGTTTCTAATTCTACTGCTTTTACTACTACTACTACTACTACTACTATCCCAGGGCACGGCAAATAATACTACTATTATTACTACTGCTGCTGCTGCTGCTACTACGGCTACTACTGCTATCAATACTACTAGCCAGTGCATGGCAAGTCTACTACTACTACTGCTATTGCTGCTACTTCCACTCCTACTACTGGCCAACTGCCAGGCAAATCTTCTACCACTTCTGCTGCTGCAATCACTGGTACTACTACAAATACTAGCCTATTGCATATCAAATACTACTAGTATTAACACTACTGCTGCTACTCCTCCTACTGCTGCTACGACTACTACTGCTGCTACTTTTTCTCTTAGTAGCCCAGTGCATGGAATATAGTACTTCTATAACTATGCTTATGTCTGCAGTTTATATTACTGCTACTACAACTGCTACTCCTAGTAGACCAGTGCATGGCAAATACTACTACTACTACTACTTCTGCTGCTGCTGATACTACTGCTACTACTTCTGCTAGTACTAGTAGTCCAGTGCATGGCAAATACTACAACTATTACTACTACTGCTGCTGCTGATACTACTGCTACTACTACCATCAATACTACTAGCTCAGTGCATGGCAAATCTACTACTACTACTGCTATTGCTGCTACTTCCACTCCTACTACTGGCCCACTGCCAGGCAAATCTTCTACCACTTCTACTGCTGGTGCAACCACTAGTACTACTACAAATACTAGCCTATTGCATTGCAAATATTACTACTATTAACACTACTGCTGCTACTCCCACTACTGCTGCTACTCCTACTACTGCTGCTACTTGTACCCTTAGTAGCTCAGTGCATGGAGAATACTACTTGTATAACTACTCCTGTGTCTACTGTTTCTATTACTGCTACCACTGCAGCTACTACTAGTAGACCATTGCATGGCAAATACTACTACTATTACTACTGCTGCTGCTGCTGATACTTCTGCTACTACTTCTGCTAGTACTAGTAGTCCAGTGCATGGCAAATACTACTTCTATTATTACTACTGCTGCTACTGCTACTACTATCCATCCTACTAGCTCAGTGCATGGCAAATCTACTACTAGTACTTCTATTGCTACTACTGCTACTACTCCTAATGTCACACTGCAGGGCAACTCTGGTGCTACTACTACTGCTGCTGCGGTCAATTCTAATGCTGTTGCTCCCATTATTACTACTGCTACTACTAGTAGTCCAGTGCATGGCAAATACTACTACTATTACCACAACTGCTGCTACTACTACTGCTGCTGCTATTTCTACTACTACTACTAGTCCAGTGCATGGCAAACACTAGTGCTATTACTAATACTGCTGCTGCTGCTCCTCCTACTTCTACTATTACTGCTACTACTAGCAGTCCTTTGCATTGTAAATACTACTACTATTACTACTACTGCTGCTAGTACGGCTACTACAATGATCTATAATACTAACCCAGTGCATGACAAATCTACTATTCCTACTTCTATTGCGGCTACTGCTACTACTACTGCTAGACCAGTGCATGGCAGATACTACTACTATTACCACTATTGCTTCTACTTCTAGTACTGCTGCTTCTACTACGTCTGCTGCTTCTTCTACAGCTGCTGCTGCTACTACTACTCATCCTAGCTCTGTTCGTGGAAAATACTGCTACTACAACTGATGCTGATGCTGCTGCTACTACTGCCACTACTAATACCAATACTACTCGACCAGTGCATGGTAAATCTACTACTACCCTTGCTAGTGCTGTGACTGCTCCTACTAGTAGCAGCCCAGTGAATAGCAAATACTACTACTATTACCACTACTGCTGCTGCTATTACTACTGCAGCAACTAGTAGTGCTGCTGCTGCTGCTGCTACTACTACTATCTCCGTGCATGGCAAATACTTCTACTATTACTACTACTGCTGCTGCTGCTGCTACTACTACTACTACTACTCCTGCCACTGATAGTAGTGCAGTGCATGGCAAGTACTACTACTGTTTCTACTACTGCTGCTGCCACTTTTATTGCTGTCACTACCACTACTGCTACTACTAGTACTCCAGTGTATGGCAAATACTGCTTCTATTACTACTACTGCTGCCGTTGCTGCTACTGCTACTACTACTGCTACAACTTGCACCCAGTAAATTGCAAACATTACAACTATTACTTCTACTGCTGCTGCTGCTTCTACTGATACTACTGCTACTGCTTCTACTTCTCCTGCTGCTGCTTCTACTACTACCACTACTAGTCCCAGTGCAAGGTAAATAATACGATTATTACGACTACTGCTGCTTCTGCTAGTACTGCTGCTACTACTGCTACTACTGGTAGTCCAGTGCATGAAAAATACTCTTACTACTACTGCTGCAGCTGCTGCTACTACTGCTGCTACTACTGCTACTACTAGTGATCCAGTGCATGGCAAATACAACAAATATTACTACTACTGATGTTGCCTCTACTACTGCTAATACTACTATCAATGCTACTAGCCAGTGCATGGCAAATATACTACTACTGCTGCTATTGCTGCTACTTCCACTACTACTACTGGCCCACTGCTGGGCAAATCATCTGCCACTTCTACTGCTGCTGCTGCTACAACTACTACTACTACTACTACTACTACTAGCCCATTGCATCTCAAATACTACTACTATTACCACTACTGCTGTTAGTCCTACTACTGCTGCTAGTCCTATTACAGCTGCTACTTGTACTATTACTATCCCAGTGCACGGAATGTACTACTAGTAAAGCTACTCCTACGTCTGCTTTTTCTACTACTGCTTCTGCTACTGCTACTACTAGTAGACCAGTGTGTGGCAAATACTACTACTATTACTACTACTGCTGCTGCTGCTACTACTGCTACTACTACTGCTATTACTAGTAGTCCAGGGAATGGCAAATACTACTACTACTATCACTACTACTGCTGCTGCTGCTACTACTACTGCTCCTTCTACTGCAACTACTAGTAGTCCAGTCCTTGGCAAATACTACTACTATGACTATGACTGCTGCTAATGCTACCACTGCTACTACTACTAATCCTGTCCGTGGCAAATGCTACTCTATTACTACTACTGCTGCAGCAGTGGCTACTGCTACTACTAATATCAATACTACGAGCCCAGTGCATGGCAAGTCTACCTCTACTGTTACTATTGCTGCTACTGCTACTACTACTTCTTACCCAGTGCATGGCAGATACTACTTCTATTACCACTGCTGCTGCTACCTCTACTGCTGCTGCAGCTACATCTACTGCTGCTGCTATTACTATTACTACTTCTACTACTAGCACAGTGCGTGGCAAATAGTACTAATATTACTACTACCGCTGCTGCTGTTGCTATGACTTCTAGTACTACTGCTACTACTAGTAATCCAGTGTGTCGCAAATACTATTCATACTACTACTGCTGCTGTTGCTACTACTACTATCAATACTACTAGCCCAGTGCATGGCCAATATACTACTACTACTGCTATAGCTGCTACTGCTACTACTACTAGTGGCCCACTGCAGGGCATATCTGCTGCTACTCTTACTGCTGCTTATGCCATTTCTATTCCTGGTGCTACCTCTACTACTGCTGCTACTACTAGTAGTCTAGTGCATGGCAAATACTACTATTACTACTACTTCTGCTGCTGCTACTACTGCTACTACTAGTATCAATACTACTATCCCAGTGCATGGCAAATCTACTAGTACTACACCTATTAGTGCTAATGCTAATACTGCTACTTGCACACTGCAGGGCCAATCTGCTGCTACTACTACCGACGTTGCTGCTAATTCTACTTCTGCTGCTACCAATACAACTACTACTCCTAGTACCCCAGTGCATTTCAAATACTACCAATATTACCAGTACTGTTGCTACTACTACTGCTGCTGCTACTAGTACTATTACTAGCCCAGTCCATGCCAAATACTACGACTATTACCACTGCTGCTACTTCTGCTACTATTACTGCTCTTGCTCTTACGACTACTTCTGCTACTACTACTGCTACCGCTTCTAATTCTACTGTTGCTGCTACTACTACTAGCCCAGGGCATGGCAAATACTACTACTATTATTACTACTGCTGCTGCTGCTACTTCTACTAGTACTTCTATTACTTGTAGTCTAGTGCATGGGAAATACTACTTCTATTACTACTCCTGTTGCTGCTGCTAATACTGCTACTACTACTCCCAATACTACTAGCTTAGTGCATGGGAAATCTGCTACTACTACTGCTGTATCTGCTACCGCTACTACTACTACTACTGGCCAGCTCCAGGGCAAATCTGCTGCTACTACTTCTGTTGCTGCTGCCACTTCTACTGCTCTTGCTACAACTACTACTACTGCTACTACTAGTAGTCCAGTGTATGGTAAATCCTAATACTACTAGTACTACTGCTGATGCAGCTTCTAGTGTTACTGCTACTACTGCTACTACTGCTAGTCCAGTGTATTGCAAATATAATTCTATTACTACTACTGCTGATGCTGCTACTACTGCTACTACTAATATCAATAGTACCAGCCAATTTCATGGCAAACCTACTACTACTCTTGCTATTGCTGCTGCTGCTACTACTACTGCTAAACCAGTGCATGGCAGATGCTACTACTATTACCACTACTGCTGCTGCTGCTGCTACTACTGCTGCTAATAGTAGTCCAGTGCGTGGCAAATACTACTAATATTACCACTACTGACGCTGCTACTACTTCTACTACTACTATGAATATTACTAGCCCATTGCAAGGCAAATCTACTATTTCTACTGCTATTCCTAACACTTTTACTACTACTACTGGCCCAGTGCAGGGAAAATCTGCTGCTACTTCTAGTGCTGCCCCTGCCACTTCTATTGCTGCTGCTACAGCTACTACTATTACAACTATTGACTAGTGCATCAACAATACTACTACTATTAATATTACTGCTGCTTCTGGTGCTACTACTGCTACTACTATTTGTCCAGTAAATGGCAAATACTACTACTCTTACTACTGCTTCTGATGCTGTTACTACTGCTACTGCTACCATAAATACTACTAGCCCAATCTATTACTCCTACTGCTATTGCTGCTTCTTGTCCTACTACTACTGCCAACTGCAGTGCAAGTTAGCTGCTACTACTACTGTTGCTGCTGTCACATCTACTGATGCTGATCCCACTACTACTACTACGACGACTAGTCCAGTGCATGGCAAATACTACTACAATTACCACTACTGGTTCTACTACAGCAGCTGCTATTTCTACTGCTGCTGCTACTACTAGTGTACTACTAGCCCAGTGCATGTCAAATATACTACTAATACTGCTATTCCTGCTTCCGCTACTATTACTACTGGCCCACTGCAGGGCAAATCTTCTGCTACTACTACTGCTTCTGCTGTCCGTTCTACTGCTGCTGCTTCCACTACTACTACAACTTCTACTAGTAGCCCAGCGCATGGCCAATACTACTACTATGATGATTACTGCTGCTACTACTAGTACTGCTGATGCTAATTTGATTGCTGCTGCTACTACTACTACTATTAGTTCAGTGTATGTCAAATGCTAGTACTATTACTACTACCGCAGCTGCTGCTACTTCTGATACTACTTCTGCTACTACAGGTAGTGCAGTGAATGGCAAATACTATTAACACTACTGCTCAGGCTGCTGCTACTACTGCTACTACTACTGCTACTACTACTAGCACTGTTGCTGCTAATTCTACTGATGCTGCTGCTCTATGTGCTGCTACTACTACTACTAGTCAATGCATGGCAAATACTACTACTATTACTGCTTCTGCTGCTACTACTTCTGCTACTACTGCTACTATTAGTAGTCCAGTGTATATCAAATACTACTAGTATCACCACGACTGCTGCTACTACTTCGACTGCCGCTGCTACTTCTCCTGCTGCTCGTATTACTACAGCTACTACTAGCCCAGTGCGTGGTAAATACTACTACTATTACTACCACTGCTGCTTCTGCAGCTACTATTGCTACTACTACAAGTCCAGTGCATTGCAAACACATTGCTATTACTAGTAGTGCATTGCATTTAAAATACTACTATAATTACTACGTCTGCTGCTACTACTGTTACTACTAGTAGTACAGTGCATGGTAAATACAACTACAATTAATACTAATGCTGCTGCTGCTACCACTGCTACTACTAGTAGTAAATTGCATGGCAAATACAACTAATATTACTACAACTGCTGTTGCTACTACTGCTACTACTAATATGAATACCACTAGGCCAGAGCATGGCAAATCTACTACTACAATTGCTATTGCTGCTACTGCTACTACTACTACTTACCCAGGGCGTGCCAAATACAACTACTGTTACCACTACTGCTGCTACTACTGCTGCAACTACTACTGCTACTGTTTCTAATTCTACTGCTTTTGCTACTACTACTACTATCCCAGGGCATGGCAAATAATACTACTATTATTACTACTGCTGCTGCTGCTGCTACTACGGCTACTACTGCTATCAATACTACTAGCCAGTGCATGGCAAGTCTACTACTACTACTGCTATTGCTGCTACTTCCACTCCTACTACTGGCCAACTGCCAGGCAAATCTTCTACCACTTCTGCTGCTGCGATCACTGGTACTACTACAAATACTAGCCTATTGCATATCAAATACTACTAGTATTAACACTACTGCTGCTACTCCTCCTACTGCTGCTACGACTACTACTGCTGCTACTTTTTCTCTTAGTAGCCCAGTGCATGGAATATAGTACTTCTATAACTATGCTTATGTCTGCAGTTTATATTACTGCTACTACAACTGCTACTCCTAGTAGAGCAGTGCATGGCAAATACTACTACTACTACTACTTCTGCTGCTGCTGATACTACTGCTACTACTTCTGCTAGTACTAGTAGTCCAGTGCATGGCAAATACTACAACTATTACTACTACTGCTGCTGCTGATACTACTGCTACTACTACCATCAATACTACTAGCTCAGTGCATGGCAAATCTACTACTACTACTGCTATTGCTGCTACTTCCACTCCTACTACTGGCCCACTGCCAGGCAAATCTTCTACCACTTCTACTGCTGGTGCGACCACTAGTACTACTACAAATACTAGCCTATTGCATTGCAAATACTACTACTATTAACACTACTGCTGCTACTCCCACTACTGCTGCTACTCCTACTACTGCTGCTACTTGTACCCTTAGTAGCTCAGTGCATGGAGAATACTACTTGTATAACTACTCCTGTGTCTACTGTTTCTATTACTGCTACCACTGCAGCTACTACTAGTAGACCATTGCATGGCAAATACTACTACTATTACTACTGCTGCTGCTGCTGATTCTACTGCTACTACTTCTGCTAGTACTAGCAGTCCAGTGCATGGCAAATACTACTTCTATTATTACTACTGCTGCTACTGCTACTACTATCCATCCTACTAGCTCAGTGCATGGCAAATCTACTACTAGTACTTCTATTGCTACTACTGCTACTACTCCTAATGTCACACTGCAGGGCAACTCTGGTGCTACTACGACTGCTGCTGCGGTCAATTCTAATGCTATTGCTCCCATTATTACTACTGCTACTACTAGTAGTCCAGTGCATGGCAAATACTACTAATATTACTACTGCTGCTGCTGCTGATTCTACTGCTACTACTTCTGCTAGTACTAGCAGTCCAGTGCATGGCAAATACTACTTCTATTATTACTACTGCTGCTACTGCTACTACTATCCATCCTACTAGCTCAGTGCATGGCAAATCTAGTACTAGTACTTCTATTGCTACTACTGCTACTACACCTAATGTCACACTGCAGGGCAACTCTGGTGCTACTACTACTGCTGCTGCGGTCAATTCTAATGCTGTTGCTCCCATTATTACTACTGCTACTACTAGTAGTCCAGTGCATGGCAAATACTACTACTATTACCACAACTGCTGCTACTACTACTGCTGCTGCTATTTCTACTACTACTACTAGTCCAGTGCATGGCAAACACTAGTGCTATTACTAATACTGCTGCTGCTGCTCCTCCTACTTCTACTATTACTGCTACTACTAGCAGTCCTTTGCATTGTAAATACTACTACTATTACTACTACTGCTGCTAGTACGGCTACTACAATGATCTATAATACTAACCCAGTGCATGACAAATCTACTATTCCTACTTCTATTGCGGCTACTGCTACTACTACTGCTAGACCAGTGCATGGCAGATACTACTACTATTACCACTATTGCTTCTACTTCTAGTACTGCTGCTTCTACTACGTCTGCTGCTTCTTCTACAGCTGCTGCTGCTACTACTACTCATCCTAGCTCTGTTCGTGGAAAATACTGCTACTACAACTGATGCTGATGCTGCTGCTACTACTGCCACTACTAATACCAATACTACTCGACCAGTGCATGGTAAATCTACTACTACCCTTGCTAGTGCTGTGACTGCTCCTACTAGTAGCAGCCCAGTGAATAGCAAATACTACTACTATTACCACTACTGCTGCTGCTATTACTACTGCAGGAACTAGTAGTGCTGCTGCTGCTGCTGCTACTACTACTATCTCCGTGCATGGCAAATACTTCTACTATTACTACTACTGCTGCTGCTGCTGCTACTACTACTACTACTCCTGCTACTGATAGTAGTGCAGTGCATGGCAAGTACTACTACTGTTTCTACTACTGCTGCTGCCACTTTTATTGCTGTCACTACCACTACTGCTACTACTAGTACTCCAGTGTATGGCAAATACTGCTTCTATTACTACTACTGCTGCCGTTGCTGCTACTGCTACTACTACTGCTACAACTTGCACCCAGTAAATTGCAAACATTACAACTATTACTTCTACTGCTGCTGCTGCTTCTACTGATACTACTGCTACTGCTTCTACTTCTCCTGCTGCTGCTTCTACTACTACCACTACTAGTCCCAGTGCAAGGTAAATAATACGATTATTACGACTACTGCTGCTTCTGCTAGTACTGCTGCTACTACTGCTACTACTGGTAGTCCAGTGCATGAAAAATACTATTACTACTACTGCTGCAGCTGCTGCTACTACTGCTGCTACTACTGCTACTACTAGTGATCCAGTGCATGGCAAATACAACAAATATTACTACTACTGATGTTGCCTCTACTACTGCTAATACTACTATCAATGCTACTAGCCAGTGCATGGCAAATATACTACTACTGCTGCTATTGCTGCTACTTCCACTACTACTACTGGCCCACTGCTGGGCAAATCATCTGCCACTTCTACTGCTGCTGCTGCTACAACTACTACTACTACTACTACTACTAGCCCATTGCATCTCAAATACTACTACTATTACCACTACTGCTGTTAGTCCTACTACTGCTGCTAGTCCTATTACAGCTGCTACTTGTACTATTACTATCCCAGTGCACGGAATGTACTACTAGTAAAGCGACTCCTACGTCTGCTTTTTCTACTACTGCTTCTGCTACTGCTACTACTAGTAGACCAGTGTGTGGCAAATACTACTACTATTACTACTACTGCTGCTGCTGCTACTACTGCTACTACTACTGCTATTACTAGTAGTCCAGGGAATGGCAAATACTACTACTACTATCACTACTACTGCTGCTGCTGCTACTACTACTGCTCCTTCTACTGCAACTACTAGTAGTCCAGTCCTTGGCAAATACTACTACTATGACTATGACTGCTGCTAATGCTACCACTGCTACTACTACTAATCCTGTCCGTGGCAAATGCTACTCTATTACTACTACTGCTGCAGCAGCGGCTACTGCTACTACTAATATCAATACTACGAGCCCAGTGCATGGCAAGTCTACCTCTACTGTTACTATTGCTGCTACTGCTACTACTACTTCTTACCCAGTGCATGGCAGATACTACTTCTATTACCACTGCTGCTGCTACCTCTACTGCTGCTGCAGCTACATCTACTGCTGCTGCTATTACTATTACTACTTCTACTACTAGCACAGTGCGTGGCAAATAGTACTAATATTACTACTACCGCTGCTGCTGTTGCTATGACTTCTAGTACTACTGCTACTACTAGTAATCCAGTGTGTCGCAAATACTATTCATACTACTACTGCTGCTGTTGCTACTACTACTATCAATACTACTAGCCCAGTGCATGGCCAATATACTACTACTACTGCTATAGCTGCTACTGCTACTACTACTAGTGGCCCACTGCAGGGCATATCTGCTGCTACTCTTACTGCTGCTTATGCCATTTCTATTCCTGGTGCTACCTCTACTACTGCTGCTACTACTAGTAGTCTAGTGCATGGCAAATACTACTATTACTACTACTTCTGCTGCTGCTACTACTGCTACTACTAGTATCAATACTACTATCCCAGTGCATGGCAAATCTACTAGTACTACACCTATTAGTGCTAATGCTAATACTGCTACTTGCACACTGCAGGGCCAATCTGCTGCTACTACTACCGACGTTGCTGCTAATTCTACTTCTGCTGCTACCAATACAACTACTACTCCTAGTACCCCAGTGCATTTCAAATACTACCAATATTACCAGTACTGTTGCTACTACTACTGCTGCTGCTACTAGTACTATTACTAGCCCAGTCCATGCCAAATACTACGACTATTACCACTGCTGCTACTTCTGCTACTATTACTGCTCTTGCTCTTACGACTACTTCTGCTACTACTACTGCTACCGCTTCTAATTCTACTGTTGCTGCTACTACTACTAGCCCAGGGCATGGCAAATACTACTACTATTATTACTACTGCTGCTGCTGCTACTACTTCTACTAGTACTTCTATTACTTGTAGTCTAGTGCATGGGAAATACTACTTCTATTACTACTCCTGTTGCTGCTGCTAATACTGCTACTACTACTCCCAATACTACTAGCTTAGTGCATGGGAAATCTGCTACTACTACTGCTGTATCTGCTACCGCTACTACTACTACTACTGGCCAGCTCCAGGGCAAATCTGCTGCTACTACTTCTGTTGCTGCTGCCACTTCTACTGCTCTTGCTACAACTACTACTACTGCTACTACTAGTAGTCCAGTGTATGGTAAATCCTAATACTACTAGTACTACTGCTGATGCAGCTTCTAGTGTTACTGCTACTACTGCTACTACTGCTAGTCCAGTGTATTGCAAATATAATTCTATTACTACTACTGCTGATGCTGCTACTACTGCTACTACTAATATCAATAGTACCAGCCAATTTCATGGCAAACCTACTACTACTCTTGCTATTGCTGCTGCTGCTACTACTACTGCTAAACCAGTGCATGGCAGATGCTACTACTATTACCACTACTGCTGCTGCTGCTGCTACTACTGCTGCTAATAGTAGTCCAGTGCGTGGCAAATACTACTAATATTACCACTACTGACGCTGCTACTACTTCTACTACTACTATGAATATTACTAGCCCATTGCAAGGCAAATCTACTATTTCTACTGCTATTCCTAACACTTTTACTACTACTACTGGCCCAGTGCAGGGAAAATCTGCTGCTACTTCTAGTGCTGCCCCTGCCACTTCTATTGCTGCTGCTACAGCTACTACTATTACAACTATTGACTAGTGCATCAACAATACTACTACTATTAATATTACTGCTGCTTCTGGTGCTACTACTGCTACTACTATTTGTCCAGTAAATGGCAAATACTACTACTCTTACTACTGCTTCTGATGCTGTTACTACTGCTACTGCTACCATAAATACTACTAGCCCAATCTATTACTCCTACTGCTATTGCTGCTTCTTGTCCTACTACTACTGCCAACTGCAGTGCAAGTTAGCTGCTACTACTACTGTTGCTGCTGTCACATCTACTGATGCTGATCCCACTACTACTACTACGACGACTAGTCCAGTGCATGGCAAATACTACTACAATTACCACTACTGGTTCTACTACAGCAGCTGCTATTTCTACTGCTGCTGCTACTACTAGTGTACTACTAGCCCAGTGCATGTCAAATATACTACTAATACTGCTATTCCTGCTTCCGCTACTATTACTACTGGCCCACTGCAGGGCAAATCTTCTGCTACTACTACTGCTTCTGCTGTCCGTTCTACTGCTGCTGCTTCCACTACTACTACAACTTCTACTAGTAGCCCAGCGCATGGCCAATACTACTACTATGATGATTACTGCTGCTACTACTAGTACTGCTGATGCTAATTTGATTGCTGCTGCTACTACTACTACTATTAGTTCAGTGTATGTCAAATGCTAGTACTATTACTACTACCGCAGCTGCTGCTACTTCTGATACTACTTCTGCTACTACAGGTAGTGCAGTGAATGGCAAATACTATTAACACTACTGCTCAGGCTGCTGCTACTACTGCTACTACTACTGCTACTACTACTAGCACTGTTGCTGCTAATTCTACTGATGCTGCTGCTCTATGTGCTGCTACTACTACTACTAGTCAATGCATGGCAAATACTACTACTATTACTGCTTCTGCTGCTACTACTTCTGCTACTACTGCTACTATTAGTAGTCCAGTGTATATCAAATACTACTAGTATCACCACGACTGCTGCTACTACTTCGACTGCCGCTGCTACTTCTCCTGCTGCTCGTATTACTACAGCTACTACTAGCCCAGTGCGTGGTAAATACTACTACTATTACTACCACTGCTGCTTCTGCAGCTACTATTGCTACTACTACAAGTCCAGTGCATTGCAAACACATTGCTATTACTAGTAGTGCATTGCATTTAAAATACTACTATAATTACTACGTCTGCTGCTACTACTGTTACTACTAGTAGTACAGTGCATGGTAAATACAACTACAATTAATACTAATGCTGCTGCTGCTACCACTGCTACTACTAGTAGTAAATTGCATGGCAAATACAACTAATATTACTACAACTGCTGTTGCTACTACTGCTACTACTAATATGAATACCACTAGGCCAGAGCATGGCAAATCTACTACTACAATTGCTATTGCTGCTACTGCTACTACTACTACTTACCCAGGGCGTGCCAAATACAACTACTGTTACCACTACTGCTGCTACTACTGCTGCAACTACTACTGCTACTGTTTCTAATTCTACTGCTTTTGCTACTACTACTACTACTACTATCCCAGGGCATGGCAAATAATACTACTATTATTACTACTGCTGCTGCTGCTGCTACTACGGCTACTACTGCTATCAATACTACTAGCCAGTGCATGGCAAGTCTACTACTACTACTGCTATTGCTGCTACTTCCACTCCTACTACTGGCCAACTGCCAGGCAAATCTTCTACCACTTCTGCTGCTGCGATCACTGGTACTACTACAAATACTAGCCTATTGCATATCAAATACTACTAGTATTAACACTACTGCTGCTACTCCTCCTACTGCTGCTACGACTACTACTGCTGCTACTTTTTCTCTTAGTAGCCCAGTGCATGGAATATAGTACTTCTATAACTACGCTTATGTCTGCAGTTTATATTACTGCTACTACAACTGCTACTCCTAGTAGAGCAGTGCATGGCAAATACTACTACTACTACTACTTCTGCTGCTGCTGATACTACTGCTACTACTTCTGCTAGTACTAGTAGTCCAGTGCATGGCAAATACTACAACTATTACTACTACTGCTGCTGCTGATACTACTGCTACTACTACCATCAATACTACTAGCTCAGTGCATGGCAAATCTACTACTACTACTGCTATTGCTGCTACTTCCACTCCTACTACTGGCCCACTGCCAGGCAAATCTTCTACCACTTCTACTGCTGGTGCGACCACTAGTACTACTACAAATACTAGCCTATTGCATTGCAAATACTACTACTATTAACACTACTGCTGCTACTCCCACTACTGCTGCTACTCCTACTACTGCTGCTACTTGTACCCTTAGTAGCTCAGTGCATGGAGAATACTACTTGTATAACTACTCCTGTGTCTACTGTTTCTATTACTGCTACCACTGCAGCTACTACTAGTAGACCATTGCATGGCAAATACTACTACTATTACTACTGCTGCTGCTGCTGATTCTACTGCTACTACTTCTGCTAGTACTAGCAGTCCAGTGCATGGCAAATACTACTTCTATTATTACTACTGCTGCTACTGCTACTACTATCCATCCTACTAGCTCAGTGCATGGCAAATCTACTACTAGTACTTCTATTGCTACTACTGCTACTACTCCTAATGTCACACTGCAGGGCAACTCTGGTGCTACTACTACTGCTGCTGCGGTCAATTCTAATGCTATTGCTCCCATTATTACTACTGCTAGTACTAGCAGTCCAGTGCATGGCAAATACTACTTCTATTATTACTACTGCTGCTACTGCTACTACTATCCATCCTACTAGCTCAGTGCATGGCAAATCTACTACTAGTACTTCTATTGCTACTACTGCTACTACTCCTAATGTCACACTGCAGGGCAACTCTGGTGCTACTACTACTGCTGCTGCGGTCAATTCTAATGCTATTGCTCCCATTATTACTACTGCTACTACTAGTAGTCCAGTGCATGGCAAATACTACTAATATTACTACTGCTGCTGCTGCTGATTCTACTGCTACTACTTCTGCTAGTACTAGCAGTCCAGTGCATGGCAAATACTACTTCTATTATTACTACTGCTGCTACTGCTACTACTATCCATCCTACTAGCTCAGTGCATGGCAAATCTAGTACTAGTACTTCTATTGCTACTACTGCTACTACTCCTAATGTCACACTGCAGGGCAACTCTGGTGCTACTACTACTGCTGCTGCGGTCAATTCTAATGCTGTTGCTCCCATTATTACTACTGCTACTACTAGTAGTCCAGTGCATGGCAAATACTACTACTATTACCACAACTGCTGCTACTACTACTGCTGCTGCTATTTCTACTACTACTACTAGTCCAGTGCATGGCAAACACTAGTGCTATTACTAATACTGCTGCTGCTGCTCCTCCTACTTCTACTATTACTGCTACTACTAGCAGTCCTTTGCATTGTAAATACTACTACTATTACTACTACTGCTGCTAGTACGGCTACTACAATGATCTATAATACTAACCCAGTGCATGACAAATCTACTATTCCTACTTCTATTGCGGCTACTGCTACTACTACTGCTAGACCAGTGCATGGCAGATACTACTACTATTACCACTATTGCTTCTACTTCTAGTACTGCTGCTTCTACTACGTCTGCTGCTTCTTCTACAGCTGCTGCTGCTACTACTACTCATCCTAGCTCTGTTCGTGGAAAATACTGCTACTACAACTGATGCTGATGCTGCTGCTACTACTGCCACTACTAATACCAATACTACTCGACCAGTGCATGGTAAATCTACTACTACCCTTGCTAGTGCTGTGACTGCTCCTACTAGTAGCAGCCCAGTGAATAGCAAATACTACTACTATTACCACTACTGCTGCTGCTATTACTACTGCAGCAACTAGTAGTGCTGCTGCTGCTGCTGCTACTACTACTATCTCTGTGCATGGCAAATACTTCTACTATTACTACTACTGCTGCTGCTGCTGCTACTACTACTACTACTACTCCTGCCACTGATAGTAGTGCAGTGCATGGCAAGTACTACTACTGTTTCTACTACTGCTGCTGCCACTTTTATTGCTGTCACTACCACTACTGCTACTACTAGTACTCCAGTGTATGGCAAATACTGCTTCTATTACTACTACTGCTGCCGTTGCTGCTACTGCTACTACTACTGCTACAACTTGCACCGAGTAAATTGCAAACATTACAACTATTACTTCTACTGCTGCTGCTGCTTCTACTGATACTACTGCTACTGCTTCTACTTCTCCTGCTGCTGCTTCTACTACTACCACTACTAGTCCCAGTGCAAGGTAAATAATACGATTATTACGACTACTGCTGCTTCTGCTAGTACTGCTGCTACTACTGCTACTACTGGTAGTCCAGTGCATGAAAAATACTCTTACTACTACTGCTGCAGCTGCTGCTACTACTGCTGCTACTACTGCTACTACTAGTGATCCAGTGCATGGCAAATACAACAAATATTACTACTACTGATGTTGCCTCTACTACTGCTAATACTACTATCAATGCTACTAGCCAGTGCATGGCAAATATACTACTACTGCTGCTATTGCTGCTACTTCCACTACTACTACTGGCCCACTGCTGGGCAAATCATCTGCCACTTCTACTGCTGCTGCTGCTACAACTACTACTACTACTACTACTACTACTAGCCCATTGCATCTCAAATACTACTACTATTACCACTACTGCTGTTAGTCCTACTACTGCTGCTAGTCCTATTACAGCTGCTACTTGTACTATTACTATCCCAGTGCACGGAATGTACTACTAGTAAAGCTACTCCTACGTCTGCTTTTTCTACTACTGCTTCTGCTACTGCTACTACTAGTAGACCAGTGTGTGGCAAATACTACTACTATTACTACTACTGCTGCTGCTGCTACTACTGCTACTACTACTGCTATTACTAGTAGTCCAGGGAATGGCAAATACTACTACTACTATCACTACTACTGCTGCTGCTGCTACTACTACTGCTCCTTCTACTGCAACTACTAGTAGTCCAGTCCTTGGCAAATACTACTACTATGACTATGACTGCTGCTAATGCTACCACTGCTACTACTACTAATCCTGTCCGTGGCAAATGCTACTCTATTACTACTACTGCTGCAGCAGTGGCTACTGCTACTACTAATATCAATACTACGAGCCCAGTGCATGGCAAGTCTACCTCTACTGTTACTATTGCTGCTACTGCTACTACTACTTCTTACCCAGTGCATGGCAGATACTACTTCTATTACCACTGCTGCTGCTACCTCTACTGCTGCTGCAGCTACATCTACTGCTGCTGCTATTACTATTACTACTTCTACTACTAGCACAGTGCGTGGCAAATAGTACTAATATTACTACTACCGCTGCTGCTGTTGCTATGACTTCTAGTACTACTGCTACTACTAGTAATCCAGTGTGTCGCAAATACTATTCATACTACTACTGCTGCTGTTGCTACTACTACTATCAATACTACTAGCCCAGTGCATGGCCAATATACTACTACTACTGCTATAGCTGCTACTGCTACTACTACTAGTGGCCCACTGCAGGGCATATCTGCTGCTACTCTTACTGCTGCTTATGCCATTTCTATTCCTGGTGCTACCTCTACTACTGCTGCTACTACTAGTAGTCTAGTGCATGGCAAATACTACTATTACTACTACTTCTGCTGCTGCTACTACTGCTACTACTAGTATCAATACTACTATCCCAGTGCATGGCAAATCTACTAGTACTACACCTATTAGTGCTAATGCTAATACTGCTACTTGCACACTGCAGGGCCAATCTGCTGCTACTACTACCGACGTTGCTGCTAATTCTACTTCTGCTGCTACCAATACAACTACTACTCCTAGTACCCCAGTGCATTTCAAATACTACCAATATTACCAGTACTGTTGCTACTACTACTGCTGCTGCTACTAGTACTATTACTAGCCCAGTCCATGCCAAATACTACGACTATTACCACTGCTGCTACTTCTGCTACTATTACTGCTCTTGCTCTTACGACTACTTCTGCTACTACTACTGCTACCGCTTCTAATTCTACTGTTGCTGCTACTACTACTAGCCCAGGGCATGGCAAATACTACTACTATTATTACTACTGCTGCTGCTGCTACTACTTCTACTAGTACTTCTATTACTTGTAGTCTAGTGCATGGGAAATACTACTTCTATTACTAC
The DNA here is from genome assembly GCF_059928025.1 of Delphinapterus leucas. Taxonomy (NCBI): domain Eukaryota; kingdom Metazoa; phylum Chordata; class Mammalia; order Artiodactyla; family Monodontidae; genus Delphinapterus; species Delphinapterus leucas. Next base: position 445,593 of record NW_028322261.1, read on the forward strand.
TCCTGTTGCTGCTGCTAATACTGCTACTACTACTCCCAATACTACTAGCTTAGTGCATGGGAAATCTGCTACTACTACTGCTGTATCTGCTACCGCTACTACTACTACTACTGGCCAGCTCCAGGGCAAATCTGCTGCTACTACTTCTGTTGCTGCTGCCACTTCTACTGCTCTTGCTACAACTACTACTACTGCTACTACTAGTAGTCCAGTGTATGGTAAATCCTAATACTACTAGTACTACTGCTGATGCAGCTTCTAGTGTTACTGCTACTACTGCTACTACTGCTAGTCCAGTGTATTGCAAATATAATTCTATTACTACTACTGCTGATGCTGCTACTACTGCTACTACTAATATCAATAGTACCAGCCAATTTCATGGCAAACCTACTACTACTCTTGCTATTGCTGCTGCTGCTACTACTACTGCTAAACCAGTGCATGGCAGATGCTACTACTATTACCACTACTGCTGCTGCTGCTGCTACTACTGCTGCTAATAGTAGTCCAGTGCGTGGCAAATACTACTAATATTACCACTACTGACGCTGCTACTACTTCTACTACTACTATGAATATTACTAGCCCATTGCAAGGCAAATCTACTATTTCTACTGCTATTCCTAACACTTTTACTACTACTACTGGCCCAGTGCAGGGAAAATCTGCTGCTACTTCTAGTGCTGCCCCTGCCACTTCTATTGCTGCTGCTACAGCTACTACTATTACAACTATTGACTAGTGCATCAACAATACTACTACTATTAATATTACTGCTGCTTCTGGTGCTACTACTGCTACTACTATTTGTCCAGTAAATGGCAAATACTACTACTCTTACTACTGCTTCTGATGCTGTTACTACTGCTACTGCTACCATAAATACTACTAGCCCAATCTATTACTCCTACTGCTATTGCTGCTTCTTGTCCTACTACTACTGCCAACTGCAGTGCAAGTTAGCTGCTACTACTACTGTTGCTGCTGTCACATCTACTGATGCTGATCCCACTACTACTACTACGACGACTAGTCCAGTGCATGGCAAATACTACTACAATTACCACTACTGGTTCTACTACAGCAGCTGCTATTTCTACTGCTGCTGCTACTACTAGTGTACTACTAGCCCAGTGCATGTCAAATATACTACTAATACTGCTATTCCTGCTTCCGCTACTATTACTACTGGCCCACTGCAGGGCAAATCTTCTGCTACTACTACTGCTTCTGCTGTCCGTTCTACTGCTGCTGCTTCCACTACTACTACAACTTCTACTAGTAGCCCAGCGCATGGCCAATACTACTACTATGATGATTACTGCTGCTACTACTAGTACTGCTGATGCTAATTTGATTGCTGCTGCTACTACTACTACTATTAGTTCAGTGTATGTCAAATGCTAGTACTATTACTACTACCGCAGCTGCTGCTACTTCTGATACTACTTCTGCTACTACAGGTAGTGCAGTGAATGGCAAATACTATTAACACTACTGCTCAGGCTGCTGCTACTACTGCTACTACTACTGCTACTACTACTAGCACTGTTGCTGCTAATTCTACTGATGCTGCTGCTCTATGTGCTGCTACTACTACTACTAGTCAATGCATGGCAAATACTACTACTATTACTGCTTCTGCTGCTACTACTTCTGCTACTACTGCTACTATTAGTAGTCCAGTGTATATCAAATACTACTAGTATCACCACGACTGCTGCTACTACTTCGACTGCCGCTGCTACTTCTCCTGCTGCTCGTATTACTACAGCTACTACTAGCCCAGTGCGTGGTAAATACTACTACTATTACTACCACTGCTGCTTCTGCAGCTACTATTGCTACTACTACAAGTCCAGTGCATTGCAAACACATTGCTATTACTAGTAGTGCATTGCATTTAAAATACTACTATAATTACTACGTCTGCTGCTACTACTGTTACTACTAGTAGTACAGTGCATGGTAAATACAACTACAATTAATACTAATGCTGCTGCTGCTACCACTGCTACTACTAGTAGTAAATTGCATGGCAAATACAACTAATATTACTACAACTGCTGTTGCTACTACTGCTACTACTAATATGAATACCACTAGGCCAGAGCATGGCAAATCTACTACTACAATTGCTATTGCTGCTACTGCTACTACTACTACTTACCCAGGGCGTGCCAAATACAACTACTGTTACCACTACTGCTGCTACTACTGCTGCAACTACTACTGCTACTGTTTCTAATTCTACTGCTTTTGCTACTACTACTACTATCCCAGGGCATGGCAAATAATACTACTATTATTACTACTGCTGCTGCTGCTGCTACTATGGCTACTACTGCTATCAATACTACTAGCCAGTGCATGGCAAGTCTACTACTACTACTGCTATTGCTGCTACTTCCACTCCTACTACTGGCCAACTGCCAGGCAAATCTTCTACCACTTCTGCTGCTGCGATCACTGGTACTACTACAAATACTAGCCTATTGCATATCAAATACTACTAGTATTAACACTACTGCTGCTACTCCTCCTACTGCTGCTACGACTACTACTGCTGCTACTTTTTCTCTTAGTAGCCCAGTGCATGGAATATAGTACTTCTATAACTATGCTTATGTCTGCAGTTTATATTACTGCTACTACAACTGCTACTCCTAGTAGAGCAGTGCATGGCAAATACTACTACTACTACTACTTCTGCTGCTGCTGATACTACTGCTACTACTTCTGCTAGTACTAGTAGTCCAGTGCATGGCAAATACTACAACTATTACTACTACTGCTGCTGCTGATACTACTGCTACTACTACCATCAATACTACTAGCTCAGTGCATGGCAAATCTACTACTACTACTGCTATTGCTGCTACTTCCACTCCTACTACTGGCCCACTGCCAGGCAAATCTTCTACCACTTCTACTGCTGGTGCGACCACTAGTACTACTACAAATACTAGCCTATTGCATTGCAAATACTACTACTATTAACACTACTGCTGCTACTCCCACTACTGCTGCTACTCCTACTACTGCTGCTACTTGTACCCTTAGTAGCTCAGTGCATGGAGAATACTACTTGTATAACTACTCCTGTGTCTACTGTTTCTATTACTGCTACCACTGCAGCTACTACTAGTAGACCATTGCATGGCAAATACTACTACTATTACTACTGCTGCTGCTGCTGATTCTACTGCTACTACTTCTGCTAGTACTAGCAGTCCAGTGCATGGCAAATACTACTTCTATTATTACTACTGCTGCTACTGCTACTACTATCCATCCTACTAGCTCAGTGCATGGCAAATCTACTACTAGTACTTCTATTGCTACTACTGCTACTACTCCTAATGTCACACTGCAGGGCAACTCTGGTGCTACTACTACTGCTGCTGCGGTCAATTCTAATGCTATTGCTCCCATTATTACTACTGCTACTACTAGTAGTCCAGTGCATGGCAAATACTACTAATATTACTACTGCTGCTGCTGCTGATTCTACTGCTACTACTTCTGCTAGTACTAGCAGTCCAGTGCATGGCAAATACTACTTCTATTATTACTACTGCTGCTACTGCTACTACTATCCATCCTACTAGCTCAGTGCATGGCAAATCTAGTACTAGTACTTCTATTGCTACTACTGCTACTACACCTAATGTCACACTGCAGGGCAACTCTGGTGCTACTACTACTGCTGCTGCGGTCAATTCTAATGCTGTTGCTCCCATTATTACTACTGCTACTACTAGTAGTCCAGTGCATGGCAAATACTACTACTATTACCACAACTGCTGCTACTACTACTGCTGCTGCTATTTCTACTACTACTACTAGTCCAGTGCATGGCAAACACTAGTGCTATTACTAATACTGCTGCTGCTGCTCCTCCTACTTCTACTATTACTGCTACTACTAGCAGTCCTTTGCATTGTAAATACTACTACTATTACTACTACTGCTGCTAGTACGGCTACTACAATGATCTATAATACTAACCCAGTGCATGACAAATCTACTATTCCTACTTCTATTGCGGCTACTGCTACTACTACTGCTAGACCAGTGCATGGCAGATACTACTACTATTACCACTATTGCTTCTACTTCTAGTACTGCTGCTTCTACTACGTCTGCTGCTTCTTCTACAGCTGCTGCTGCTACTACTACTCATCCTAGCTCTGTTCGTGGAAAATACTGCTACTACAACTGATGCTGATGCTGCTGCTACTACTGCCACTACTAATACCAATACTACTCGACCAGTGCATGGTAAATCTACTACTACCCTTGCTAGTGCTGCGACTGCTCCTACTAGTAGCAGCCCAGTGAATAGCAAATACTACTACTATTACCACTACTGCTGCTGCTATTACTACTGCAGCAACTAGTAGTGCTGCTGCTGCTGCTGCTACTACTACTATCTCCGTGCATGGCAAATACTTCTACTATTACTACTACTGCTGCTGCTGCTGCTACTACTACTACTACTCCTGCTACTGATAGTAGTGCAGTGCATGGCAAGTACTACTACTGTTTCTACTACTGCTGCTGCCACTTTTATTGCTGTCACTACCACTACTGCTACTACTAGTACTCCAGTGTATGGCAAATACTGCTTCTATTACTACTACTGCTGCCGTTGCTGCTACTGCTACTACTACTGCTACAACTTGCACCCAGTAAATTGCAAACATTACAACTATTACTTCTACTGCTGCTGCTGCTTCTACTGATACTACTGCTACTGCTTCTACTTCTCCTGCTGCTGCTTCTACTACTACCACTACTAGTCCCAGTGCAAGGTAAATAATACGATTATTACGACTACTGCTGCTTCTGCTAGTACTGCTGCTACTACTGCTACTACTGGTAGTCCAGTGCATGAAAAATACTATTACTACTACTGCTGCAGCTGCTGCTACTACTGCTGCTACTACTGCTACTACTAGTGATCCAGTGCATGGCAAATACAACAAATATTACTACTACTGATGTTGCCTCTACTACTGCTAATACTACTATCAATGCTACTAGCCAGTGCATGGCAAATATACTACTACTGCTGCTATTGCTGCTACTTCCACTACTACTACTGGCCCACTGCTGGGCAAATCATCTGCCACTTCTACTGCTGCTGCTGCTACAACTACTACTACTACTACTACTACTAGCCCATTGCATCTCAAATACTACTACTATTACCACTACTGCTGTTAGTCCTACTACTGCTGCTAGTCCTATTACAGCCGCTACTTGTACTATTACTATCCCAGTGCACGGAATGTACTACTAGTAAAGCTACTCCTACGTCTGCTTTTTCTACTAATGCTTCTGCTACTGCTACTACTAGTAGACCAGTGTGTGGCAAATACTACTACTATTACTACTACTGCTGCTGCTGCTACTACTGCTACTACTACTGCTATTACTAGTAGTCCAGGGAATGGCAAATACTACTACTACTATCACTACTACTGCTGCTGCTGCTACTACTACTGCTCCTTCTACTGCAACTACTAGTAGTCCAGTCCTTGGCAAATACTACTACTATGACTATGACTGCTGCTAATGCTACCACTGCTACTACTACTAATCCTGTCCGTGGCAAATGCTACTCTATTACTACTACTGCTGCAGCAGCGGCTACTGCTACTACTAATATCAATACTACGAGCCCAGTGCATGGCAAGTCTACCTCTACTGTTACTATTGCTGCTACTGCTACTACTACTTCTTACCCAGTGCATGGCAGATACTACTTCTATTACCACTGCTGCTGCTACCTCTACTGCTGCTGCAGCTACATCTACTGCTGCTGCTATTACTATTACTACTTCTACTACTAGCACAGTGCGTGGCAAATAGTACTAATATTACTACTACCGCTGCTGCTGTTGCTATGACTTCTAGTACTACTGCTACTACTAGTAATCCAGTGTGTCGCAAATACTATTCATACTACTACTGCTGCTGTTGCTACTACTACTATCAATACTACTAGCCCAGTGCATGGCCAATATACTACTACTACTGCTATAGCTGCTACTGCTACTACTACTAGTGGCCCACTGCAGGGCATATCTGCTGCTACTCTTACTGCTGCTTATGCCATTTCTATTCCTGGTGCTACCTCTACTACTGCTGCTACTACTAGTAGTCTAGTGCATGGCAAATACTACTATTACTACTACTTCTGCTGCTGCTACTACTGCTACTACTAGTATCAATACTACTATCCCAGTGCATGGCAAATCTACTAGTACTACACCTATTAGTGCTAATGCTAATACTGCTACTTGCACACTGCAGGGCCAATCTGCTGCTACTACTACCGACGTTGCTGCTAATTCTACTTCTGCTGCTACCAATACAACTACTACTCCTAGTACCCCAGTGCATTTCAAATACTACCAATATTACCAGTACTGTTGCTACTACTACTGCTGCTGCTACTAGTACTATTACTAGCCCAGTCCATGCCAAATACTACGACTATTACCACTGCTGCTACTTCTGCTACTCTTACTGCTGTTGCTCTTACGACTACTTCTGCTACTACTACTGCTACCGCTTCTAATTCTACTGTTGCTGCTACTACTACTAGCCCAGGGCATGGCAAATACTATTACTATTATTACTACTGCTGCTGCTGCTACTACTTCTAATAGTACTTCTATTACTTGTAGTCTAGTGCATGGGAAATACTACTTCTATTACTACTCCTGCTGCTGCTGCTAATACTGCTACTACTACTCCCAATACTACTAGCTTAGTGCATGGGAAATCTGCTACTACTACTGCTGTATCTGCTACCGCTACTACTACTACTACTGGCCAGCTCCAGGGCAAATCTGCTGCTACTACTTCTGTTGCTGCTGCCACTTCTACTGCTCTTGCTACAACTACTACTACTGCTACTACTAGTAGTCCAGTGTATGGTAAATCCTAATACTACTAGTACTACTGCTGATGCAGCTTCTAGTGTTACTGCTACTACTGCTACTACTGCTAGTCCAGTGTATTGCAAATATTATTCTATTACTACTACTGCTGATGCTGCTACTACTGCTACTACTAATATCAATAGTACCAGCCAATTTCATGGCAAACCTACTACTACTATTGCTATTGCTGCTGCTGCTACTACTACTGCTAAACCAGTGCATGGCAGATGCTACTACTATTACCACTACTGCTGCTGCTGCTGCTACTACTGCTGCTAATAGTAGTCCAGTGCGTTTCAAATACTACTAATATTACCACTACTGCCGCTGCTACTACTTCTACTACTACTATGAATATTACTAGCCCATTGCAAGGCAAATCTACTATTTCTACTTCTATTCCTAACACTTTTACTACTACTACTGGCCCAGTGCAGGGAAAATCTGCTGCTACTTCTAGTGCTGCCCCTGCCACTTCTATTGCTGCTGCTACAGCTACTACTATTACAACTATTGACTAGTGCATCAACAATACTACTACTATTAATATTACTGCTGCTTCTGGTGCTACTCCTGCTACTACTATTTGTCCAGTAAATGGCAAATACTACTACTCTTACTACTGCTTCTGATGCTGTTACTACTGCTACTTCTACCATCAATACTACTAGCCCAATCTATTACTCCTACTGCTATTGCTGCTTCTTGTCCTACTACTACTGCCAACTGCAGTGCAAGTTAGCTGCTACTACTACTGTTGCTGCTGTCACATCTACTGATGCTGATACCACTACTACTACTACGACGAATAGTCCACTGCATGGCAAATACTACTACAATTACCACTACTGGTTCTACTACAGCAGCTGCTATTTCTACTGCTGCTGCTACTACTAGCGTACTACTAGCCCAGTGCATGGCAAATGGTACTACTATTATTACTACTGCTGCTTCTGCTACTACTACTGCTAGTACTAGCAGTCCAGTGCATTTAAAATTCTACTACTATTTCTATTACTGCTGCTGCTACTACTGATGCTCCTACTACTGCTACTACTAGTAATCCAGTGCATGGCAAATATTATTAATAGTAATACTGCTGCTGCTGCTACTACTACTATAAATACTACTAGCCCAGTGCATGTCAAATATACTACTAATACTGCTATTCCTGCTTCCGCTACTATTACTACTGGCCCACTGCAGGGCAAATCTTCTGCTACTACTACTGCTTCTGCTGTCCGTTCTACTGCTGCTGCTTCCACTACTACTACAACTTCTACTAGTAGCCCAGCGCATGGCCAATACTACTACTATGATGATTACTGCTGCTACTACTAGTACTGCTGATGCTAATTTGATTGCTGCTGCTACTACTACTACTATTAGTTCAGTGTATGTCAAATACTAGTACTATTACTACTACCGCAGCTGCTGCTACTTCTGATACTACTTCTGCTACTACAGGTAGTGCAGTGAATGGCAAATACTATTAATACTACTGCTCAGGCTGCTGCTACTACTGCTACTACTACTGCTACTACTACTAGCACTGTTGCTGCTAATTCTACTGATGCTGCTGCTCTATGTGCTGCTACTACTACTACTAGTCAATGCATGGCAAATACTACTACTATTACTGCTTCTGCTGCTACTACTTCTGCTACTACTGCTACTATTAGTAGTCCAGTGTATATCAAATACTACTAGTATCACCACGACTGCTGCTACTACTTCGACTGCCGCTGCTACTTCTCCTGCTGCTCGTATTACTACAGCTACTACTAGCCCAGTGCGTGGTAAATACTACTACTATTACTACCACTGCTGCTTCTGCAGCTACTATTGCTACTACTACAAGTCCAGTGCATTGCAAACACATTGCTATTACTAGTAGTGCATTGCATTTAAAATACTACTATAATTACTACGTCTGCTGCTACTACTGTTACTACTAGTAGTACAGTGCATGGTAAATACAACTACAATTAATACTAATGCTGCTGCTGCTACCACTGCTACTACTAGTAGTAAATTGCATGGCAAATACAACTAATATTACTACAACTGCTGTTGCTACTACTGCTACTACTAATGTGAATACCACTAGGCCAGAGCATGGCAAATCTACTACTACAATTGCTATTGCTGCTACTGCTACTACTACTACTTACCCAGGGCGTACCAAATACAACTACTGTTACCACTACTGCTGCTACTACTGCTGCAACTACTACTGCTACTGTTTCTAATTCTACTGCTTTTGCTACTACTACTACTACTACTATCCCAGGGCATGGCAAATAATACTACTATTATTACTACTGCTGCTGCTGCTGCTACTACGGCTACTACTGCTATCAATACTACTAGCCAGTGCATGGCAAGTCTACTACTACTACTGCTATTGCTGCTACTTCCACTCCTACTACTGGCCAACTGCCAGGCAAATCTTCTACCACTTCTGCTGCTGCGATCACTGGTACTACTACAAATACTAGCCTATTGCATATCAAATACTACTAGTATTAACACTACTGCTGCTACTCCTCCTACTGCTGCTACGACTACTACTGCTGCTACTTTTTCTCTTAGTAGCCCAGTGCATGGAATATAGTACTTCTATAACTACGCTTATGTCTGCAGTTTATATTACTGCTACTACAACTGCTACTCCTAGTAGAGCAGTGCATGGCAAATACTACTACTACTACTACTTCTGCTGCTGCTGATACTACTGCTACTACTTCTGCTAGTACTAGTAGTCCAGTGCATGGCAAATACTACAACTATTACTACTACTGCTGCTGCTGATACTACTGCTACTACTACCATCAATACTACTAGCTCAGTGCATGGCAAATCTACTACTACTACTGCTATTGCTGCTACTTCCACTCCTACTACTGGCCCACTGCCAGGCAAATCTTCTACCACTTCTACTGCTGGTGCGACCACTAGTACTACTACAAATACTAGCCTATTGCATTGCAAATACTACTACTATTAACACTACTACTGCTACTCCCACTACTGCTGCTACTCCTACTACTGCTGCTACTTGTACCCTTAGTAGCTCAGTGCATGGAGAATACTACTTGTATAACTACTCCTGTGTCTACTGTTTCTATTACTGCTACCACTGCAGCTACTACTAGTAGACCATTGCATGGCAAATACTACTACTATTACTACTGCTGCTGCTGCTGATTCTACTGCTACTACTTCTGCTAGTACTAGCAGTCCAGTGCATGGCAAATACTACTTCTATTATTACTACTGCTGCTACTGCTACTACTATCCATCCTACTAGCTCAGTGCATGGCAAATCTACTACTAGTACTTCTATTGCTACTACTGCTACTACTCCTAATGTCACACTGCAGGGCAACTCTGGTGCTACTACGACTGCTGCTGCGGTCAATTCTAATGCTATTGCTCCCATTATTACTACTGCTACTACTAGTAGTCCAGTGCATGGCAAATACTACTAATATTACTACTGCTGCTGCTGCTGATTCTACTGCTACTACTTCTGCTAGTACTAGCAGTCCAGTGCATGGCAAATACTACTTCTATTATTACTACTGCTGCTACTGCTACTACTATCCATCCTACTAGCTCAGTGCATGGCAAATCTAGTACTAGTACTTCTATTGCTACTACTGCTACTACACCTAATGTCACACTGCAGGGCAACTCTGGTGCTACTACTACTGCTTCTGCGGTCAATTCTAATGCTGTTGCTCCCATTATTACTACTGCTACTACTAGTAGTCCAGTGCATGGCAAATACTACTACTATTACCACAACTGCTGCTACTACTACTGCTGCTGCTATTTCTACTACTACTACTAGTCCAGTGCATGGCAAACACTAGTGCTATTACTAATACTGCTGCTGCTGCTCCTCCTACTTCTACTATTACTGCTACTACTAGCAGTCCTTTGCATTGCAAATACTACTAGTATTACTACTGCTGCTGCTAGTACTGCTACTACAATGATCTATAATACTAACCCAGTGCATGGCAAATCTACTATTACTACTTCTATTGCGGCTACTGCTACTACTACTGCTAGACCAGTGCATGGCAGATCCTACTACTATTACCACTATTGCTTCTACTTCTAGTACTGCTGCTTCTACTACGGCTGCTGCTTCTTCTACAGCTGCTGCTGCTACTACTACTCATCCTAGCCCTGTTCGTGGAAATTACTGCTACTATTACTACTACTGATGCTGCTGCTACTACTGCCACTACTAATACCAATACTACTCGACCAGTGCATGGTAAATCTACTACTACCCTTGCTAGTGCTGTGACTGCTCCTACTAGTAGCAGCCCAGTGAATAGCAAATACTACTACTATTACCACTACTGCTGCTGCTATTACTACTGCAGCAACTAGTAGTGCTGCTGCTGCTGCTGCTACAACTACTATCTCCGTGCATGGCAAATACTTCTACTATTACTACTAGTGCTGCTGCTGCTGCTACTACTACTACTCCTGCTACTGATAGTAGTGCAGTGCATGGCAAGTACTACTACTGTTTCTACTACTGCTGCTGCCACTTTTATTGCTGTCACTACCACTACTGCTATTACTAGTACCCCAGTGTATGGCAAATACTGCTTCTATTAATACTACTGCTGCCGTTGCTGCTACTGCTACTACTACTGCTACAACTTGCACCCAGTAAATTGCAAACATTACAACTATTACTTCTACTGCTGCTGCTGCTTCTACTGATACTACTGCTACTGCTTCTACTTCTCCTGCTGCTGCTTCTACTACTACCACTACTAGTCCCAGTGCAAGGTAAATAATACGATTATTACGACTACTGCTGCTTCTGCTAATACTGCTGCTACTACTGCTACTACTGGTAGTCCAGTGCATGAAAAATACTATTACTACTACTGCTGCAGCTGCTGCTACTACTGCTGCTACTACTGCTACTACTAGTGATCCAGTGCATGGCAAATACAACAAATATTACTACTACTGATGTTGCCTCTACTACTGCTAATACTACTATCAATGCTACTAGCCAGTGCATGGCAAATATACTACTACTGCTGCTATTGCTGCTACTTCCACTACTACTACTGGCCCACTGCTGGGCAAATCATCTGCCACTTCTACTGCTGCTGCTGCTACAACTACTACTACTACTACTACTACTAGCCCATTGCATCTCAAATACTACTACTATTACCACTACTGCTGTTAGTCCTACTACTCCTGCTAGTCCTATTACTGCTGCTACTTGTACTATTACTATCCCAGTGCACGGAATGTACTACTAGTAAAGCGACTCCTACGTCTGCTTTTTCTACTAATGCTTCTGCTACTGCTACTACTAGTAGACCAGTGTGTGGCAAATACTACTACTATTACTACTACTGCTGCTGCTGCTACTACTGCTACTACTACTGCTATTACTAGTAGTCCAGGGAATGGCAAATACTACTACTACTATCACTACTACTGCTGCTGCTGCTACTACTACTGCTCCTTCTACTGCAACTACTAGTAGTCCAGTCCTTGGCAAATACTACTACTATGACTATGACTGCTGCTAATGCTACCACTGCTACTACTACTAATCCTGTCCGTGGCAAATGCTACTCTATTACTACTACTGCTGCAGCAGCGGCTACTGCTACTACTAATATCAATACTACGAGCCCAGTGCATGGCAAGTCTACCTCTACTGTTACTATTGCTGCTACTGCTACTACTACATCTTACCCAGTGCATGGCAGATACTACTTCTATTACCACTGCTGCTGCTACCTCTACTGCTGCTGCAGCTACATCTACTGCTGCTGCTATTACTATTACTACTTCTACTACTAGCACAGTGCGTGGCAAATAGTACTAATATTACTACTACCGCTGCTGCTGTTGCTATGACTTCTAGTACTACTGCTACTACTAGTAATCCAGTGTGTCGCAAATACTATTCATACTACTACTGCTGCTGTTGCTACTACTACTATCAATACTACTAGCCCAGTGCATGGCCAATATACTACTACTACTGCTATAGCTGCTACTGCTACTACTACTAGTGGCCCACTGCAGGGCATATCTGCTGCTACTCTTACTGCTGCTTATGCCATTTCTATTCCTGGTGCTACCTCTACTACTGCTGCTACTACTAGTAGTCTAGTGCATGGCAAATACTACTATTACTACTACTTCTGCTGCTGCTACTACTGCTACTACTAGTATCAATACTACTATCCCAGTGCATGGCAAATCTACTAGTACTACACCTATTAGTGCTAATGCTAATACTGCTACTTGCACACTGCAGGGCCAATCTGCTGCTACTACTACCGACGTTGCTGCTAATTCTACTTCTGCTGCTACCAATACAACTACTACTCCTAGTACCCCAGTGCATTTCAAATACTACCAATATTACCAGTACTGTTGCTACTACTACTGCTGCTGCTACTAGTACTATTACTAGCCCAGTCCATGCCAAATACTACGACTATTACCACTGCTGCTACTTCTGCTACTATTACTGCTCTTGCTCTTACGACTACTTCTGCTACTACTACTGCTACCGCTTCTAATTCTACTGTTGCTGCTACTACTACTAGCCCAGGGCATGGCAAATACTACTACTATTATTACTACTGCTGCTGCTGCTACTACTTCTACTAGTACTTCTATTACTTGTAGTCTAGTGCATGGGAAATACTACTTCTATTACTACTCCTGCTGCTGCTGCTAATACTGCTACTACTACTCCCAATACTACTAGCTTAGTGCATGGGAAATCTGCTACTACTACTGCTGTATCTGCTACCGCTACTACTACTACTACTGGCCAGCTCCAGGGCAAATCTGCTGCTACTACTTCTGTTGCTGCTGCCACTTCTACTGCTCTTGCTACAACTACTACTACTGCTACTACTAGTAATCCAGTGCATGGCAAATATTATTAATAGTAATACTGCTGCTGCTGCTACTACTACTATAAATACTACTAGCCCAGTGCATGTCAAATATACTACTAATACTGCTATTCCTGCTTCCGCTACTATTACTACTGGCCCACTGCAGGGCAAATCTTCTGCTACTACTACTGCTTCTGCTGTCCGTTCTACTGCTGCTGCTTCCACTACTACTACAACTTCTACTAGTAGCCCAGCGCATGGCCAATACTACTACTATGATGATTACTGCTGCTACTACTAGTACTGCTGATGCTAATTTGATTGCTGCTGCTACTACTACTACTATTAGTTCAGTGTATGTCAAATACTAGTACTATTACTACTACCGCAGCTGCTGCTACTTCTGATACTACTTCTGCTACTACAGGTAGTGCAGTGAATGGCAAATACTATTAATACTACTGCTCAGGCTGCTGCTACTACTGCTACTACTACTGCTACTACTACTAGCACTGTTGCTGCTAATTCTACTGATGCTGCTGCTCTATGTGCTGCTACTACTACTACTAGTCAATGCATGGCAAATACTACTACTATTACTGCTTCTGCTGCTACTACTTCTGCTACTACTGCTACTATTAGTAGTCCAGTGTATATCAAATACTACTAGTATCACCACGACTGCTGCTACTACTTCGACTGCCGCTGCTACTTCTCCTGCTGCTCGTATTACTACAGCTACTACTAGCCCAGTGCGTGGTAAATACTACTACTATTACTACCACTGCTGCTTCTGCAGCTACTATTGCTACTACTACAAGTCCAGTGCATTGCAAACACATTGCTATTACTAGTAGTGCATTGCATTTAAAATACTACTATAATTACTACGTCTGCTGCTACTACTGTTACTACTAGTAGTACAGTGCATGGTAAATACAACTACAATTAATACTAATGCTGCTGCTGCTACCACTGCTACTACTAGTAGTAAATTGCATGGCAAATACAACTAATATTACTACAACTGCTGTTGCTACTACTGCTACTACTAATGTGAATACCACTAGGCCAGAGCATGGCAAATCTACTACTACAATTGCTATTGCTGCTACTGCTACTACTACTACTTACCCAGGGCGTACCAAATACAACTACTGTTACCACTACTGCTGCTACTACTGCTGCAACTACTACTGCTACTGTTTCTAATTCTACTGCTTTTGCTACTACTACTACTACTACTATCCCAGGGCATGGCAAATAATACTACTATTATTACTACTGCTGCTGCTGCTGCTACTACGGCTACTACTGCTATCAATACTACTAGCCAGTGCATGGCAAGTCTACTACTACTACTGCTATTGCTGCTACTTCCACTCCTACTACTGGCCAACTGCCAGGCAAATCTTCTACCACTTCTGCTGCTGCGATCACTGGTACTACTACAAATACTAGCCTATTGCATATCAAATACTACTAGTATTAACACTACTGCTGCTACTCCTCCTACTGCTGCTACGACTACTACTGCTGCTACTTTTTCTCTTAGTAGCCCAGTGCATGGAATATAGTACTTCTATAACTACGCTTATGTCTGCAGTTTATATTACTGCTACTACAACTGCTACTCCTAGTAGACCAGTGCATGGCAAATACTACTACTACTACTACTTCTGCTGCTGCTGATACTACTGCTACTACTTCTGCTAGTACTAGTAGTCCAGTGCATGGCAAATACTACAACTATTACTACTACTGCTGCTGCTGATACTACTGCTACTACTACCATCAATACTACTAGCTCAGTGCATGGCAAATCTACTACTACTACTGCTATTGCTGCTACTTCCACTCCTACTACTGGCCCACTGCCAGGCAAATCTTCTACCACTTCTACTGCTGGTGCGACCACTAGTACTACTACAAATACTAGCCTATTGCATTGCAAATACTACTACTATTAACACTACTACTGCTACTCCCACTACTGCTGCTACTCCTACTACTGCTGCTACTTGTACCCTTAGTAGCTCAGTGCATGGAGAATACTACTTGTATAACTACTCCTGTGTCTACTGTTTCTATTACTGCTACCACTGCAGCTACTACTAGTAGACCATTGCATGGCAAATACTACTACTATTACTACTGCTGCTGCTGCTGATTCTACTGCTACTACTTCTGCTAGTACTAGCAGTCCAGTGCATGGCAAATACTACTTCTATTATTACTACTGCTGCTACTGCTACTACTATCCATCCTACTAGCTCAGTGCATGGCAAATCTACTACTAGTACTTCTATTGCTACTACTGCTACTACTCCTAATGTCACACTGCAGGGCAACTCTGGTGCTACTACGACTGCTGCTGCGGTCAATTCTAATGCTATTGCTCCCATTATTACTACTGCTACTACTAGTAGTCCAGTGCATGGCAAATACTACTAATATTACTACTGCTGCTGCTGCTGATTCTACTGCTACTACTTCTGCTAGTACTAGCAGTCCAGTGCATGGCAAATACTACTTCTATTATTACTACTGCTGCTACTGCTACTACTATCCATCCTACTAGCTCAGTGCATGGCAAATCTAGTACTAGTACTTCTATTGCTACTACTGCTACTACACCTAATGTCACACTGCAGGGCAACTCTGGTGCTACTACTACTGCTGCTGCGGTCAATTCTAATGCTGTTGCTCCCATTATTACTACTGCTACTACTAGTAGTCCAGTGCATGGCAAATACTACTACTATTACCACAACTGCTGCTACTACTACTGCTGCTGCTATTTCTACTACTACTACTAGTCCAGTGCATGGCAAACACTAGTGCTATTACTAATACTGCTGCTGCTGCTCCTCCTACTTCTACTATTACTGCTACTACTAGCAGTCCTTTGCATTGCAAATACTACTAGTATTACTACTACTGCTGCTAGTACTGCTACTACAATGATCTATAATACTAACCCAGTGCATGGCAAATCTACTATTACTACTTCTATTGCGGCTACTGCTACTACTACTGCTAGACCAGTGCATGGCAGATCCTACTACTATTACCACTATTGCTTCTACTTCTAGTACTGCTGCTTCTACTACGGCTGCTGCTTCTTCTACAGCTGCTGCTGCTACTACTACTCATCCTAGCCCTGTTCGTTGAAATTACTGCTACTATTACTACTACTGATGCTGCTGCTACTACTGCCACTACTAATACCAATACTACTCGACCAGTGCATGGTAAATCTACTACTACCCTTGCTAGTGCTGTGACTGCTCCTACTAGTAGCAGCCCAGTGAATAGCAAATACTACTACTATTACCACTACTGCTGCTGCTATTACTACTGCAGCAACTAGTAGTGCTGCTGCTGCTGCTGCTACAACTACTATCTCCGTGCATGGCAAATACTTCTACTATTACTACTAGTGCTGCTGCTGCTGCTACTACTACTACTCCTGCTACTGATAGTAGTGCAGTGCATGGCAAGTACTACTACTGTTTCTACTACTGCTGCTGCCACTTTTATTGCTGTCACTACCACTACTGCTACTACTAGTACCCCAGTGTATGGCAAATACTGCTTCTATTAATACTACTGCTGCCGTTGCTGCTACTGCTACTACTACTGCTACAACTTGCACCCAGTAAATTGCAAACATTACAACTATTACTTCTACTGCTGCTGCTGCTTCTACTGATACTACTGCTACTGCTTCTACTTCTCCTGCTGCTGCTTCTACTACTACCACTACTAGTCCCAGTGCAAGGTAAATAATACGATTATTACGACTACTGCTGCTTCTGCTAATACTGCTGCTACTACTGCTACTACTGGTAGTCCAGTGCATGAAAAATACTATTACTACTACTGCTGCAGCTGCTGCTACTACTGCTGCTACTACTGCTACTACTAGTGATCCAGTGCATGGCAAATACAACAAATATTACTACTACTGATGTTGCCTCTACTACTGCTAATACTACTATCAATGCTACTAGCCAGTGCATGGCAAATATACTACTACTGCTGCTATTGCTGCTACTTCCACTACTACTACTGGCCCACTGCTGGGCAAATCATCTGCCACTTCTACTGCTGCTGCTGCTACAACTACTACTACTACTACTACTACTACTAGCCCATTGCATCTCAAATACTACTACTATTACCACTACTGCTGTTAGTCCTACTACTCCTGCTAGTCCTATTACTGCTGCTACTTGTACTATTACTATCCCAGTGCACGGAATGTACTACTAGTAAAGCGACTCCTACGTCTGCTTTTTCTACTACTGCTTCTGCTACTGCTACTACTAGTAGACCAGTGTGTGGCAAATACTACTACTATTACTACTACTGCTGCTGCTGCTACTACTGCTACTACTACTGCTATTACTAGTAGTCCAGGGAATGGCAAATACTACTACTACTATCACTACTACTGCTGCTGCTGCTACTACTACTGCTCCTTCTACTGCAACTACTAGTAGTCCAGTCCTTGGCAAATACTACTACTATGACTATGACTGCTGCTAATGCTACCACTGCTACTACTACTAATCCTGTCCGTGGCAAATGCTACTCTATTACTACTACTGCTGCAGCAGCGGCTACTGCTACTACTAATATCAATACTACGAGCCCAGTGCATGGCAAGTCTACCTCTACTGTTACTATTGCTGCTACTGCTACTACTACATCTTACCCAGTGCATGGCAGATACTACTTCTATTACCACTGCTGCTGCTACCTCTACTGCTGCTGCAGCTACATCTACTGCTGCTGCTATTACTATTACTACTTCTACTACTAGCACAGTGCGTGGCAAATAGTACTAATATTACTACTACCGCTGCTGCTGTTGCTATGACTTCTAGTACTACTGCTACTACTAGTAATCCAGTGTGTCGCAAATACTATTCATACTACTACTGCTGCTGTTGCTACTACTACTATCAATACTACTAGCCCAGTGCATGGCCAATATACTACTACTACTGCTATAGCTGCTACTGCTACTACTACTAGTGGCCCACTGCAGGGCATATCTGCTGCTACTCTTACTGCTGCTTATGCCATTTCTATTCCTGGTGCTACCTCTACTACTGCTGCTACTACTAGTAGTCTAGTGCATGGCAAATACTACTATTACTACTACTTCTGCTGCTGCTACTACTGCTACTACTAGTATCAATACTACTATCCCAGTGCATGGCAAATCTACTAGTACTACACCTATTAGTGCTAATGCTAATACTGCTACTTGCACACTGCAGGGCCAATCTGCTGCTACTACTACCGACGTTGCTGCTAATTCTACTTCTGCTGCTACCAATACAACTACTACTCCTAGTACCCCAGTGCATTTCAAATACTACCAATATTACCAGTACTGTTGCTACTACTACTGCTGCTGCTACTAGTACTATTACTAGCCCAGTCCATGCCAAATACTACGACTATTACCACTGCTGCTACTTCTGCTACTATTACTGCTCTTGCTCTTACGACTACTTCTGCTACTACTACTGCTACCGCTTCTAATTCTACTGTTGCTGCTACTACTACTAGCCCAGGGCATGGCAAATACTACTACTATTATTACTACTGCTGCTGCTGCTACTACTTCTACTAGTACTTCTATTACTTGTAGTCTAGTGCATGGGAAATACTACTTCTATTACTACTCCTGCTGCTGCTGCTAATACTGCTACTACTACTCCCAATACTACTAGCTTAGTGCATGGGAAATCTGCTACTACTACTGCTGTATCTGCTACCGCTACTACTACTACTACTGGCCAGCTCCAGGGCAAATCTGCTGCTACTACTTCTGTTGCTGCTGCCACTTCTACTGCTCTTGCTACAACTACTACTACTGCTACTACTAGTAATCCAGTGCATGGCAAATATTATTAATAGTAATACTGCTGCTGCTGCTACTACTACTATAAATACTACTAGCCCAGTGCATGTCAAATATACTACTAATACTGCTATTCCTGCTTCCGCTACTATTACTACTGGCCCACTGCAGGGCAAATCTTCTGCTACTACTACTGCTTCTGCTGTCCGTTCTACTGCTGCTGCTTCCACTACTACTACAACTTCTACTAGTAGCCCAGCGCATGGCCAATACTACTACTATGATGATTACTGCTGCTACTACTAGTACTGCTGATGCTAATTTGATTGCTGCTGCTACTACTACTACTATTAGTTCAGTGTATGTCAAATACTAGTACTATTACTACTACCGCAGCTGCTGCTACTTCTGATACTACTTCTGCTACTACAGGTAGTGCAGTGAATGGCAAATACTATTAATACTACTGCTCAGGCTGCTGCTACTACTGCTACTACTACTGCTACTACTACTAGCACTGTTGCTGCTAATTCTACTGATGCTGCTGCTCTATGTGCTGCTACTACTACTACTAGTCAATGCATGGCAAATACTACTACTATTACTGCTTCTGCTGCTACTACTTCTGCTACTACTGCTACTATTAGTAGTCCAGTGTATATCAAATACTACTAGTATCACCACGACTGCTGCTACTACTTCGACTGCCGCTGCTACTTCTCCTGCTGCTCGTATTACTACAGCTACTACTAGCCCAGTGCGTGGTAAATACTACTACTATTACTACCACTGCTGCTTCTGCAGCTACTATTGCTACTACTACAAGTCCAGTGCATTGCAAACACATTGCTATTACTAGTAGTGCATTGCATTTAAAATACTACTATAATTACTACGTCTGCTGCTACTACTGTTACTACTAGTAGTACAGTGCATGGTAAATACAACTACAATTAATACTAATGCTGCTGCTGCTACCACTGCTACTACTAGTAGTAAATTGCATGGCAAATACAACTAATATTACTACAACTGCTGTTGCTACTACTGCTACTACTAATGTGAATACCACTAGGCCAGAGCATGGCAAATCTACTACTACAATTGCTATTGCTGCTACTGCTACTACTACTACTTACCCAGGGCGTACCAAATACAACTACTGTTACCACTACTGCTGCTACTACTGCTGCAACTACTACTGCTACTGTTTCTAATTCTACTGCTTTTGCTACTACTACTACTACTACTATCCCAGGGCATGGCAAATAATACTACTATTATTACTACTGCTGCTGCTGCTGCTACTACGGCTACTACTGCTATCAATACTACTAGCCAGTGCATGGCAAGTCTACTACTACTACTGCTATTGCTGCTACTTCCACTCCTACTACTGGCCAACTGCCAGGCAAATCTTCTACCACTTCTGCTGCTGCGATCACTGGTACTACTACAAATACTAGCCTATTGCATATCAAATACTACTAGTATTAACACTACTGCTGCTACTCCTCCTACTGCTGCTACGACTACTACTGCTGCTACTTTTTCTCTTAGTAGCCCAGTGCATGGAATATAGTACTTCTATAACTACGCTTATGTCTGCAGTTTATATTACTGCTACTACAACTGCTACTCCTAGTAGACCAGTGCATGGCAAATACTACTACTACTACTACTTCTGCTGCTGCTGATACTACTGCTACTACTTCTGCTAGTACTAGTAGTCCAGTGCATGGCAAATACTACAACTATTACTACTACTGCTGCTGCTGATACTACTGCTACTACTACCATCAATACTACTAGCTCAGTGCATGGCAAATCTACTACTACTACTGCTATTGCTGCTACTTCCACTCCTACTACTGGCCCACTGCCAGGCAAATCTTCTACCACTTCTACTGCTGGTGCGACCACTAGTACTACTACAAATACTAGCCTATTGCATTGCAAATACTACTACTATTAACACTACTACTGCTACTCCCACTACTGCTGCTACTCCTACTACTGCTGCTACTTGTACCCTTAGTAGCTCAGTGCATGGAGAATACTACTTGTATAACTACTCCTGTGTCTACTGTTTCTATTACTGCTACCACTGCAGCTACTACTAGTAGACCATTGCATGGCAAATACTACTACTATTACTACTGCTGCTGCTGCTGATTCTACTGCTACTACTTCTGCTAGTACTAGCAGTCCAGTGCATGGCAAATACTACTTCTATTATTACTACTGCTGCTACTGCTACTACTATCCATCCTACTAGCTCAGTGCATGGCAAATCTACTACTAGTACTTCTATTGCTACTACTGCTACTACTCCTAATGTCACACTGCAGGGCAACTCTGGTGCTACTACGACTGCTGCTGCGGTCAATTCTAATGCTATTGCTCCCATTATTACTACTGCTACTACTAGTAGTCCAGTGCATGGCAAATACTACTAATATTACTACTGCTGCTGCTGCTGATTCTACTGCTACTACTTCTGCTAGTACTAGCAGTCCAGTGCATGGCAAATACTACTTCTATTATTACTACTGCTGCTACTGCTACTACTATCCATCCTACTAGCTCAGTGCATGGCAAATCTAGTACTAGTACTTCTATTGCTACTACTGCTACTACACCTAATGTCACACTGCAGGGCAACTCTGGTGCTACTACTACTGCTGCTGCGGTCAATTCTAATGCTGTTGCTCCCATTATTACTACTGCTACTACTAGTAGTCCAGTGCATGGCAAATACTACTACTATTACCACAACTGCTGCTACTACTACTGCTGCTGCTATTTCTACTACTACTACTAGTCCAGTGCATGGCAAACACTAGTGCTATTACTAATACTGCTGCTGCTGCTCCTCCTACTTCTACTATTACTGCTACTACTAGCAGTCCTTTGCATTGCAAATACTACTAGTATTACTACTACTGCTGCTAGTACTGCTACTACAATGATCTATAATACTAACCCAGTGCATGGCAAATCTACTATTACTACTTCTATTGCGGCTACTGCTACTACTACTGCTAGACCAGTGCATGGCAGATCCTACTACTATTACCACTATTGCTTCTACTTCTAGTACTGCTGCTTCTACTACGGCTGCTGCTTCTTCTACAGCTGCTGCTGCTACTACTACTCATCCTAGCCCTGTTCGTTGAAATTACTGCTACTATTACTACTACTGATGCTGCTGCTACTACTGCCACTACTAATACCAATACTACTCGACCAGTGCATGGTAAATCTACTACTACCCTTGCTAGTGCTTTGACTGCTCCTACTAGTAGCAGCCCAGTGAATAGCAAATACTACTACTATTACCACTACTGCTGCTGCTATTACTACTGCAGCAACTAGTAGTGCTGCTGCTGCTGCTGCTACAACTACTATCTCCGTGCATGGCAAATACTTCTACTATTACTACTAGTGCTGCTGCTGCTGCTACTACTACTACTCCTGCTACTGATAGTAGTGCAGTGCATGGCAAGTACTACTACTGTTTCTACTACTGCTGCTGCCACTTTTATTGCTGTCACTACCACTACTGCTACTACTAGTACCCCAGTGTATGGCAAATACTGCTTCTATTAATACTACTGCTGCCGTTGCTGCTACTGCTACTACTACTGCTACAACTTGCACCCAGTAAATTGCAAACATTACAACTATTACTTCTACTGCTGCTGCTGCTTCTACTGATACTACTGCTACTGCTTCTACTTCTCCTGCTGCTGCTTCTACTACTACCACTACTAGTCCCAGTGCAAGGTAAATAATACGATTATTACGACTACTGCTGCTTCTGCTAATACTGCTGCTACTACTGCTACTACTGGTAGTCCAGTGCATGAAAAATACTATTACTACTACTGCTGCAGCTGCTGCTACTACTGCTGCTACTACTGCTACTACTAGTGATCCAGTGCATGGCAAATACAACAAATATTACTACTACTGATGTTGCCTCTACTACTGCTAATACTACTATCAATGCTACTAGCCAGTGCATGGCAAATATACTACTACTGCTGCTATTGCTGCTACTTCCACTACTACTACTGGCCCACTGCTGGGCAAATCATCTGCCACTTCTACTGCTGCTGCTGCTACAACTACTACTACTACTACTACTACTACTAGCCCATTGCATCTCAAATACTACTACTATTACCACTACTGCTGTTAGTCCTACTACTCCTGCTAGTCCTATTACTGCTGCTACTTGTACTATTACTATCCCAGTGCACGGAATGTACTACTAGTAAAGCGACTCCTACGTCTGCTTTTTCTACTAATGCTTCTGCTACTGCTACTACTAGTAGACCAGTGTGTGGCAAATACTACTACTATTACTACTACTGCTGCTGCTGCTACTACTGCTACTACTACTGCTATTACTAGTAGTCCAGGGAATGGCAAATACTACTACTACTATCACTACTACTGCTGCTGCTGCTACTACTACTGCTCCTTCTACTGCAACTACTAGTAGTCCAGTCCTTGGCAAATACTACTACTATGACTATGACTGCTGCTAATGCTACCACTGCTACTACTACTAATCCTGTCCGTGGCAAATGCTACTCTATTACTACTACTGCTGCAGCAGCGGCTACTGCTACTACTAATATCAATACTACGAGCCCAGTGCATGGCAAGTCTACCTCTACTCTTACTATTGCTGCTACTGCTACTACTACTTCTTACCCAGTGCATGGCAGATACTACTTCTATTACCACTGCTGCTGCTACCTCTACTGCTGCTGCAGCTACATCTACTGCTGCTGCTATTACTATTACTACTTCTACTACTAGCACAGTGCGTGGCAAATAGTACTAATATTACTACTACCGCTGCTGCTGTTGCTATGACTTCTAGTACTACTGCTACTACTAGTAATCCAGTGTGTCGCAAATACTATTCATACTACTACTGCTGCTGTTGCTACTACTACTATCAATACTACTAGCCCAGTGCATGGCCAATATACTACTACTACTGCTATAGCTGCTACTGCTACTACTACTAGTGGCCCACTGCAGGGCATATCTGCTGCTACTCTTACTGCTGCTTATGCCATTTCTATTCCTGGTGCTACCTCTACTACTGCTGCTACTACTAGTAGTCTAGTGCATGGCAAATACTACTATTACTACTACTTCTGCTGCTGCTACTACTGCTACTACTAGTATCAATACTACTATCCCAGTGCATGGCAAATCTACTAGTACTACACCTATTAGTGCTAATGCTAATACTGCTACTTGCACACTGCAGGGCCAATCTGCTGCTACTACTACCGACGTTGCTGCTAATTCTACTTCTGCTGCTACCAATACAACTACTACTCCTAGTACCCCAGTGCATTTCAAATACTACCAATATTACCAGTACTGTTGCTACTACTACTGCTGCTGCTACTAGTACTATTACTAGCCCAGTCCATGCCAAATACTACGACTATTACCACTGCTGCTACTTCTGCTACTATTACTGCTCTTGCTCTTACGACTACTTCTGCTACTACTACTGCTACCGCTTCTAATTCTACTGTTGCTGCTACTACTACTAGCCCAGGGCATGGCAAATACTACTACTATTATTACTACTGCTGCTGCTGCTACTACTTCTACTAGTACTTCTATTACTTGTAGTCTAGTGCATGGGAAATACTACTTCTATTACTACTCCTGCTGCTGCTGCTACTACTGCTACTACTACTCCCAATACTACTAGCTTAGTGCATGGGAAATCTGCTACTACTACTGCTGTATCTGCTACCGCTACTACTACTACTACTGGCCAGCTCCAGGGCAAATCTGCTGCTACTACTTCTGTTGCTGC
The DNA here is from genome assembly GCF_059928025.1 of Delphinapterus leucas. Lineage (NCBI taxonomy): Eukaryota > Metazoa > Chordata > Mammalia > Artiodactyla > Monodontidae > Delphinapterus > Delphinapterus leucas. The sequence continues at coordinate 471,231 of NW_028322261.1, forward strand.
TGCCACTTCTACTGCTCTTGCTACAACTACTACTACTGCTACTACTAGTAGTCCAGTGTATGGTAAATCCTAATACTACTAGTACTACTGCTGATGCAGCTTCTAGTGTTACTGCTACTACTGCTACTACTGCTAGTCCAGTGTATTGCAAATATAATTCAATTACTACTACTGCTGATGCTGCTACTACTGCTACTACTAATATCAATAGTACCAGCCAATTTCATGGCAAACCTACTACTACTCTTGCTATTGCTGCTGCTGCTACTACTACTGCTAAACCAGTGCATGGCAGATGCTACTACTATTACCACTACTGCTGCTGCTGCTGCTACTACTGCTGCCAATAGTAGTCCAGTGCGTGGCAAATACTACTAATATTACCACTACTGCCGCTGCTACTACTTCTACTACTACTATGAATATTACTAGCCCATTGCAAGGCAAATCTACTATTTCTACTGCTATTCCTAACACTTTTACTACTACTACTGGCCCAGTGCAGGGAAAATCTGCTGCTACTTCTAGTGCTGCCCCTGCCACTTCTATTGCTGCTGCTACAGCTACTACTATTACAACTATTGACTAGTGCATCAACAATACTACTACTATTAATATTACTGCTGCTTCTGGTGCTACTACTGCTACTACTATTTGTCCAGTAAATGGCAAATACTACTACTCTTACTACTGCTTCTGATGCTGTTACTACTGCTACTGCTACCATAAATACTACTAGCCCAATCTATTACTCCTACTGCTATTGCTGCTTCTTGTCCTACTACTACTGCCAACTGCAGTGCAAGTTAGCTGCTACTACTACTGTTGCTGCTGTCACATCTACTGATGCTGATCCCACTACTACTACTACGACGACTAGTCCAGTGCATGGCAAATACTACTACAATTACCACTACTGGTTCTACTACAGCAGCTGCTATTTCTACTGCTGCTGCTACTACTAGCGTACTACTAGCCCAGTGCATGGCAAATGGTACTACTATTATTACTACTGCTGCTTCTGCTACTACTACTGCTAGTACTAGCAGTCCAGTGCATTTAAAATTCTACTACTATTTCTATTACTGCTGCTGCTACTACTGATGCTCCTACTACTGCTACTACTAGTAATCCAGTGCATGGCAAATATTATTAATAGTAATACTGCTGCTGCTGCTACTACTACTATAAATACTACTAGCCCAGTGCATGTCAAATATACTACTAATACTGCTATTCCTGCTTCCGCTACTATTACTACTGGCCCACTGCAGGGCAAATCTTCTGCTACTACTACTGCTTCTGCTGTCCGTTCTACTGCTGCTGCTTCCACTACTACTACAACTTCTACTAGTAGCCCAGCGCATGGCCAATACTACTACTATGATGATTACTGCTGCTACTACTAGTACTGCTGATGCTAATTTGATTGCTGCTGCTACTACTACTACTATTAGTTCAGTGTATGTCAAATACTAGTACTATTACTACTACCGCAGCTGCTGCTACTTCTGATACTACTTCTGCTACTACAGGTAGTGCAGTGAATGGCAAATACTATTAATACTACTGCTCAGGCTGCTGCTACTACTGCTACTACTACTGCTACTACTACTAGCACTGTTGCTGCTAATTCTACTGATGCTGCTGCTCTATGTGCTGCTACTACTACTACTAGTCAATGCATGGCAAATACTACTACTATTACTGCTTCTGCTGCTACTACTTCTGCTACTACTGCTACTATTAGTAGTCCAGTGTATATCAAATACTACTAGTATCACCACGACTGCTGCTGCTCGTATTACTACAGCAACTACTAGCCCAGTGCGTGGTAAATACTACTATTACTACCACTTCTGCTTCTGCAGCTACTATTGCTACTACTACAAGTCCAGTGCATTGCAAACACATTGCTATTACTAGTAGTGCATTGCATTTAAAATACTACTATAATTACTACGTCTGCTGCTACTACTGTTACTACTAGTAGTACAGTGCATGGTAAATACAACTACAATTAATACTAATGCTGCTGCTGCTACCACTGCTACTACTAGTAGTAAATTGCATGGCAAATACAACTAATATTACTACAACTGCTGTTGCTACTACTGCTACTACTAATATGAATACCACTAGGCCAGAGCATGGCAAATCTACTACTACAATTGCTATTGCTGCTACTGCTACTACTACTACTTACCCAGGGCGTGCCAAATACAACTACTGTTACCACTACTGCTGCTACTACTGCTGCAACTACTACTGCTACTGTTTCTAATTCTACTGCTTTTGCTACTACTACTACTACTACTATCCCAGGGCACGGCAAATAATATTACTATTATTACTACTGCTGCTGCTGCTGCTACTACGGCTACTACTGCTATCAATACTACTAGCCAGTGCATGGCAAGTCTACTACTACTACTGCTATTGCTGCTACTTCCACTCCTACTACTGGCCAACTGCCAGGCAAATCTTCTACCACTTCTGCTGCTGCGATCACTGGTACTACTACAAATACTAGCCTATTGCATATCAAATACTACTAGTATTAACACTACTGCTGCTACTCCTCCTACTGCTGCTACGACTACTACTGCTGCTACTTTTTCTCTTAGTAGCCCAGTGCATGGAATATAGTACTTCTATAACTACGCTTATGTCTGCAGTTTATATTACTGCTACTACAACTGCTACTCCTAGTAGACCAGTGCATGGCAAATACTACTACTACTACTACTTCTGCTGCTGCTGATACTACTGCTACTACTTCTGCTAGTACTAGTAGTCCAGTGCATGGCAAATACTACAACTATTACTACTACTGCTGCTGCTGATACTACTGCTACTACTACCATCAATACTACTAGCTCAGTGCATGGCAAATCTACTACTACTACTGCTATTGCTGCTACTTCCACTCCTACTACTGGCCCACTGCCAGGCAAATCTTCTACCACTTCTACTGCTGGTGCGACCACTAGTACTACTACAAATACTAGCCTATTGCATTGCAAATACTACTACTATTAACACTACTGCTGCTACTCCCACTACTGCTGCTACTCCTACTACTGCTGCTACTTGTACCCTTAGTAGCTCAGTGCATGGAGAATACTACTTGTATAACTACTCCTGTGTCTACTGTTTCTATTACTGCTACCACTGCAGCTACTACTAGTAGACCATTGCATGGCAAATACTACTACTATTACTACTGCTGCTGCTGCTGATACTTCTGCTACTACTTCTGCTAGTACTAGTAGTCCAGTGCATGGCAAATACTACTTCTATTATTACTACTGCTGCTACTGCTACTACTATCCATCCTACTAGCTCAGTGCATGGCAAATCTAGTACTAGTACTTCTATTGCTACTACTGCTACTACTCCTAATGTCACACTGCAGGGCAACTCTGGTGCTACTACTACTGCTGCTGCGGTCAATTCTAATGCTGTTGCTCCCATTATTACTACTGCTACTACTAGTAGTCCAGTGCATGGCAAATACTACTACTATTACCACAACTGCTGCTACTACTACTGCTGCTGCTATTTCTACTACTACTACTAGTCCAGTGCATGGCAAACACTAGTGCTATTACTAATACTGCTGCTGCTGCTCCTCCTACTTCTACTATTACTGCTACTACTAGCAGTCCTTTGCATTGTAAATACTACTACTATTACTACTACTGCTGCTAGTACGGCTACTACAATGATCTATAATACTAACCCAGTGCATGACATATCTACTATTCCTACTTCTATTGCGGCTACTGCTACTACTACTGCTAGACCAGTGCATGGCAGATACTACTACTATTACCACTATTGCTTCTACTTCTAGTACTGCTGCTTCTACTACGTCTGCTGCTTCTTCTACAGCTGCTGCTGCTACTACTACTCATCCTAGCTCTGTTCGTGGAAAATACTGCTACTACAACTGATGCTGATGCTGCTGCTACTACTGCCACTACTAATACCAATACTACTCGACCAGTGCATGGTAAATCTACTACTACCCTTGCTAGTGCTGCGACTGCTCCTACTAGTAGCAGCCCAGTGAATAGCAAATACTACTACTATTACCACTACTGCTGCTGCTATTACTACTGCAGCAACTAGTAGTGCTGCTGCTGCTGCTGCTACTACTACTATCTCCGTGCATGGCAAATACTTCTACTATTACTACTACTGCTGCTGCTGCTGCTACTACTACTACTACTCCTGCTACTGATAGTAGTGCAGTGCATGGCAAGTACTACTACTGTTTCTACTACTGCTGCTGCCACTTTTATTGCTGTCACTACCACTACTGCTACTACTAGTACTCCAGTGTATGGCAAATACTGCTTCTATTACTACTACTGCTGCCGTTGCTGCTACTGCTACTACTACTGCTACAACTTGCACCCAGTAAATTGCAAACATTACAACTCTTACTTCTACTGCTGCTGCTGCTTCTACTGATACTACTGCTACTGCTTCTACTTCTCCTGCTGCTGCTTCTACTACTACCACTACTAGTCCCAGTGCAAGGTAAATAATACGATTATTACGACTACTGCTGCTTCTGCTAGTACTGCTGCTACTACTGCTACTACTGGTAGTCCAGTGCATGAAAAATACTATTACTACTACTGCTGCAGCTGCTGCTACTACTGCTGCTACTACTGCTACTACTAGTGATCCAGTGCATGGCAAATACAACAAATATTACTACTACTGATGTTGCCTCTACTACTGCTAATACTACTATCAATGCTACTAGCCAGTGCATGGCAAATATACTACTACTGCTGCTATTGCTGCTACTTCCACTACTACTACTGGCCCACTGCTGGGCAAATCATCTGCCACTTCTACTGCTGCTGCTGCTACAACTACTACTACTACTACTACTACTAGCCCATTGCATCTCAAATACTACTACTATTACCACTACTGCTGTTAGTCCTACTACTGCTGCTAGTCCTATTACAGCCGCTACTTGTACTACTACTATCCCAGTGCACGGAATGTACTACTAGTAAAGCGACTCCTACGTCTGCTTTTTCTACTACTGCTTCTGCTACTGCTACTACTAGTAGACCAGTGTGTGGCAAATACTACTACTATTACTACTACTGCTGCTGCTGCTACTACTGCTACTACTACTGCTATTACTAGTAGTCCAGGGAATGGCAAATACTACTACTACTATCACTACTACTGCTGCTGCTGCTACTACTACTGCTCCTTCTACTGCAACTACTAGTAGTCCAGTCCTTGGCAAATACTACTACTATGACTATGACTGCTGCTAATGCTACCACTGCTACTACTACTAATCCTGTCCGTGGCAAATGCTACTCTATTACTACTACTGCTGCAGCAGCGGCTACTGCTACTACTAATATCAATACTACGAGCCCAGTGCATGGCAAGTCTACCTCTACTGTTACTATTGCTGCTACTGCTACTACTACTTCTTACCCAGTGCATGGCAGATACTACTTCTATTACCACTGCTGCTGCTACCTCTACTGCTGCTGCAGCTACATCTACTGCTGCTGCTATTACTATTACTACTTCTACTACTAGCACAGTGCGTGGCAAATAGTACTAATATTACTACTACCGCTGCTGCTGTTGCTATGACTTCTAGTACTACTGCTACTACTAGTAATCCAGTGTGTCGCAAATACTATTCATACTACTACTGCTGCTGTTGCTACTACTACTATCAATACTACTAGCCCAGTGCATGGCCAATATACTACTACTACTGCTATAGCTGCTACTGCTACTACTACTAGTGGCCCACTGCAGGGCATATCTGCTGCTACTCTTACTGCTGCTTATGCCATTTCTATTCCTGGTGCTACCTCTACTACTGCTGCTACTACTAGTAGTCTAGTGCATGGCAAATACTACTATTACTACTACTTCTGCTGCTGCTACTACTGCTACTACTAGTATCAATACTACTATCCCAGTGCATGGCAAATCTACTAGTACTACACATATTAGTGCTAATGCTAATACTGCTACTTGCACACTGCAGGGCCAATCTGCTGCTACTACTACCGACGTTGCTGCTAATTCTACTTCTGCTGCTACCAATACAACTACTACTCCTAGTACCCCAGTGCATTTCAAATACTACCAATATTACCAGTACTGTTGCTACTACTACTGCTGCTGCTACTAGTACTATTACTAGCCCAGTCCATGCCAAATACTACGACTATTACCACTGCTGCTACTTCTGCTACTATTACTGCTCTTGCTCTTACGACTACTTCTGCTACTACTACTGCTACCGCTTCTAATTCTACTGTTGCTGCTACTACTACTAGCCCAGGGCATGGCAAATACTACTACTATTATTACTACTGCTGCTGCTGCTACTACTTCTACTAGTACTTCTATTACTTGTAGTCTAGTGCATGGGAAATACTACTTCTATTACTACTCCTGCTGCTGCTGCTACTACTGCTACTACTACTACCAATACTACTAGCTTAGTGCATGGGAAATCTGCTACTACTACTGCTGTATCTGCTACCGCTACTACTACTACTACTGGCCAGCTCCAGGGCAAATCTGCTGCTACTACTTCTGTTGCTGCTGCCACTTCTACTGCTCTTGCTACAACTACTACTACTGCTACTACTAGTAGTCCAGTGTATGGTAAATCCTAATACTACTAGTACTACTGCTGATGCAGCTTCTAGTGTTACTGCTACTACTGCTACTACTGCTAGTCCAGTGTATTGCAAATATTATTCTAATACTACTACTGCTGATGCTGCTACTACTGCTACTACTAATATCAATAGTACCAGCCAATTTCATGGCAAACCTACTACTACTCTTGCTATTGCTGCTGCTGCTACTACTACTGCTAACCCAGTGCATGGCAGATGCTACTACTATTACCACTACTGCTGCTGCTGCTGCTACTACTGCTGCTAATAGTAGTCCAGTGCGTTTCAAATACTACTAATATTACCACTACTGCCGCTGCTACTACTTCTACTACTACTATGAATATTACTAGCCCATTGCAAGGCAAATCTACTATTTCTACTTCTATTCCTAACACTTTTACTACTACTACTGGCCCAGTGCAGGGAAAATCTGCTGCTACTTCTAGTGCTGCCCCTGCCACTTCTATTGCTGCTGCTACAGCTACTACTATTACAACTATTGACTAGTGCATCAACAATACTACTACTATTAATATTACTGCTGCTTCTGGTGCTACTACTGCTACTACTATTTGTCCAGTAAATGGCAAATACTACTACTCTTACTACTGCTTCTGATGCTGTTACTACTGCTACTATTACCATCAATACTACTAGTCCAATCTATTACTCCTACTGCTATTGCTGCTTCTTGTCCTACTACTACTGCCAACTGCAGTGCAAGTTAGCTGCTACTACTACTGTTGCTGCTGTCACATCTACTGATGCTGATCCCACTACTACTACTACGACGACTAGTCCAGTGCATGGCAAATACTACTACAATTTCCACTACTGGTTCTACTACAGCAGCTGCTATTTCTACTGCTGCTGCTACTACTAGTGTACTACTAGCCCAGTGCATGGCAAATGGTACTACTATTATTACTACTGCTACTTCTGCTACTACTACTGCTAGTACTAGCAGTCCAGTGCATTTAAAATTCTACTACTATTTCTATTACTGCTGCTGCTACTACTGATGCTCCTACTACTGCTACTACTAGTAATCCAGTGCATGGCAAATATTATTAATAGTAATACTGCTGCTGCTGCTACTACTACTATAAATACTACTAGCCCAGTGCATGTCAAATATACTACTAATACTGCTATTCCTGCTTCCGCTACTATTACTACTGGCCCACTGCAGGGCAAATCTTCTGCTACTACTACTGCTTCTGCTGTCCGTTCTACTGCTGCTGCTTCCACTACTACTACAACTTCTACTAGTAGCCCAGCGCATGGCCAATACTACTACTATGATGATTACTGCTGCTACTACTAGTACTGCTGATGCTAATTTGATTGCTGCTGCTACTACTACTACTATTAGTTCAGTGTATGTCAAATGCTAGTACTATTACTACTACCGCAGCTGCTGCTACTTCTGATACTACTTCTGCTACTACAGGTAGTGCAGTGAATGGCAAATACTATTAACACTACTGCTCAGGCTGCTGCTACTACTGCTACTACTACTGCTACTACTACTAGCACTGTTGCTGCTAATTCTACTGATGCTGCTGCTCTATGTGCTGCTACTACTACTACTAGTCAATGCATGGCAAATACTACTACTATTACTGCTTCTGCTGCTACTACTTCTGCTACTACTGCTACTATTAGTAGTCCAGTGTATATCAAATACTACTAGTAGCACCACGACTGCTGCTACTACTTCGACTGCCGCTGCTACTTCTCCTGCTGCTCGTATTACTACAGCTACTACTAGCCCAGTGCGTGGTAAATACTACTACTATTACTACCACTGCTGCTTCTGCAGCTACTATTGCTACTACTACAAGTCCAGTGCATTGCAAACACATTGCTATTACTAGTAGTGCATTGCATTTAAAATACTACTATAATTACTACGTCTGCTGCTACTACTGTTACTACTAGTAGTACAGTGCATGGTAAATACAACTACAATTAATACTAATGCTGCTGCTGCTACCACTGCTACTACTAGTAGTAAATTGCATGGCAAATACAACTAATATTACTACAACTGCTGTTGCTACTACTGCTACTACTAATATGAATACCACTAGGCCAGAGCATGGCAAATCTACTACTACAATTGCTATTGCTGCTACTGCTACTACTACTACTTACCCAGGGCGTGCCAAATACAACTACTGTTACCACTACTGCTGCTACTACTGCTGCAACTACTACTGCTACTGTTTCTAATTCTACTGCTTTTACTACTACTACTACTACTACTACTATCCCAGGGCACGGCAAATAATACTACTATTATTACTACTGCTGCTGCTGCTGCTACTACGGCTACTACTGCTATCAATACTACTAGCCAGTGCATGGCAAGTCTACTACTACTACTGCTATTGCTGCTACTTCCACTCCTACTACTGGCCAACTGCCAGGCAAATCTTCTACCACTTCTGCTGCTGCAATCACTGGTACTACTACAAATACTAGCCTATTGCATATCAAATACTACTAGTATTAACACTACTGCTGCTACTCCTCCTACTGCTGCTACGACTACTACTGCTGCTACTTTTTCTCTTAGTAGCCCAGTGCATGGAATATAGTACTTCTATAACTATGCTTATGTCTGCAGTTTATATTACTGCTACTACAACTGCTACTCCTAGTAGACCAGTGCATGGCAAATACTACTACTACTACTACTTCTGCTGCTGCTGATACTACTGCTACTACTTCTGCTAGTACTAGTAGTCCAGTGCATGGCAAATACTACAACTATTACTACTACTGCTGCTGCTGATACTACTGCTACTACTACCATCAATACTACTAGCTCAGTGCATGGCAAATCTACTACTACTACTGCTATTGCTGCTACTTCCACTCCTACTACTGGCCCACTGCCAGGCAAATCTTCTACCACTTCTACTGCTGGTGCAACCACTAGTACTACTACAAATACTAGCCTATTGCATTGCAAATATTACTACTATTAACACTACTGCTGCTACTCCCACTACTGCTGCTACTCCTACTACTGCTGCTACTTGTACCCTTAGTAGCTCAGTGCATGGAGAATACTACTTGTATAACTACTCCTGTGTCTACTGTTTCTATTACTGCTACCACTGCAGCTACTACTAGTAGACCATTGCATGGCAAATACTACTACTATTACTACTGCTGCTGCTGCTGATACTTCTGCTACTACTTCTGCTAGTACTAGTAGTCCAGTGCATGGCAAATACTACTTCTATTATTACTACTGCTGCTACTGCTACTACTATCCATCCTACTAGCTCAGTGCATGGCAAATCTAGTACTAGTACTTCTATTGCTACTACTGCTACTACTCCTAATGTCACACTGCAGGGCAACTCTGGTGCTACTACTACTGCTGCTGCGGTCAATTCTAATGCTGTTGCTCCCATTATTACTACTGCTACTACTAGTAGTCCAGTGCATGGCAAATACTACTACTATTACCACAACTGCTGCTACTACTACTGCTGCTGCTATTTCTACTACTACTACTAGTCCAGTGCATGGCAAACACTAGTGCTATTACTAATACTGCTGCTGCTGCTCCTCCTACTTCTACTATTACTGCTACTACTAGCAGTCCTTTGCATTGTAAATACTACTACTATTACTACTACTGCTGCTAGTACGGCTACTACAATGATCTATAATACTAACCCAGTGCATGACAAATCTACTATTCCTACTTCTATTGCGGCTACTGCTACTACTACTGCTAGACCAGTGCATGGCAGATACTACTACTATTACCACTATTGCTTCTACTTCTAGTACTGCTGCTTCTACTACGTCTGCTGCTTCTTCTACAGCTGCTGCTGCTACTACTACTCATCCTAGCTCTGTTCGTGGAAAATACTGCTACTACAACTGATGCTGATGCTGCTGCTACTACTGCCACTACTAATACCAATACTACTCGACCAGTGCATGGTAAATCTACTACTACCCTTGCTAGTGCTGTGACTGCTCCTACTAGTAGCAGCCCAGTGAATAGCAAATACTACTACTATTACCACTACTGCTGCTGCTATTACTACTGCAGCAACTAGTAGTGCTGCTGCTGCTGCTGCTACTACTACTATCTCCGTGCATGGCAAATACTTCTACTATTACTACTACTGCTGCTGCTGCTGCTACTACTACTACTACTACTCCTGCCACTGATAGTAGTGCAGTGCATGGCAAGTACTACTACTGTTTCTACTACTGCTGCTGCCACTTTTATTGCTGTCACTACCACTACTGCTACTACTAGTACTCCAGTGTATGGCAAATACTGCTTCTATTACTACTACTGCTGCCGTTGCTGCTACTGCTACTACTACTGCTACAACTTGCACCCAGTAAATTGCAAACATTACAACTATTACTTCTACTGCTGCTGCTGCTTCTACTGATACTACTGCTACTGCTTCTACTTCTCCTGCTGCTGCTTCTACTACTACCACTACTAGTCCCAGTGCAAGGTAAATAATACGATTATTACGACTACTGCTGCTTCTGCTAGTACTGCTGCTACTACTGCTACTACTGGTAGTCCAGTGCATGAAAAATACTCTTACTACTACTGCTGCAGCTGCTGCTACTACTGCTGCTACTACTGCTACTACTAGTGATCCAGTGCATGGCAAATACAACAAATATTACTACTACTGATGTTGCCTCTACTACTGCTAATACTACTATCAATGCTACTAGCCAGTGCATGGCAAATATACTACTACTGCTGCTATTGCTGCTACTTCCACTACTACTACTGGCCCACTGCTGGGCAAATCATCTGCCACTTCTACTGCTGCTGCTGCTACAACTACTACTACTACTACTACTACTACTAGCCCATTGCATCTCAAATACTACTACTATTACCACTACTGCTGTTAGTCCTACTACTGCTGCTAGTCCTATTACAGCTGCTACTTGTACTATTACTATCCCAGTGCACGGAATGTACTACTAGTAAAGCTACTCCTACGTCTGCTTTTTCTACTACTGCTTCTGCTACTGCTACTACTAGTAGACCAGTGTGTGGCAAATACTACTACTATTACTACTACTGCTGCTGCTGCTACTACTGCTACTACTACTGCTATTACTAGTAGTCCAGGGAATGGCAAATACTACTACTACTATCACTACTACTGCTGCTGCTGCTACTACTACTGCTCCTTCTACTGCAACTACTAGTAGTCCAGTCCTTGGCAAATACTACTACTATGACTATGACTGCTGCTAATGCTACCACTGCTACTACTACTAATCCTGTCCGTGGCAAATGCTACTCTATTACTACTACTGCTGCAGCAGTGGCTACTGCTACTACTAATATCAATACTACGAGCCCAGTGCATGGCAAGTCTACCTCTACTGTTACTATTGCTGCTACTGCTACTACTACTTCTTACCCAGTGCATGGCAGATACTACTTCTATTACCACTGCTGCTGCTACCTCTACTGCTGCTGCAGCTACATCTACTGCTGCTGCTATTACTATTACTACTTCTACTACTAGCACAGTGCGTGGCAAATAGTACTAATATTACTACTACCGCTGCTGCTGTTGCTATGACTTCTAGTACTACTGCTACTACTAGTAATCCAGTGTGTCGCAAATACTATTCATACTACTACTGCTGCTGTTGCTACTACTACTATCAATACTACTAGCCCAGTGCATGGCCAATATACTACTACTACTGCTATAGCTGCTACTGCTACTACTACTAGTGGCCCACTGCAGGGCATATCTGCTGCTACTCTTACTGCTGCTTATGCCATTTCTATTCCTGGTGCTACCTCTACTACTGCTGCTACTACTAGTAGTCTAGTGCATGGCAAATACTACTATTACTACTACTTCTGCTGCTGCTACTACTGCTACTACTAGTATCAATACTACTATCCCAGTGCATGGCAAATCTACTAGTACTACACCTATTAGTGCTAATGCTAATACTGCTACTTGCACACTGCAGGGCCAATCTGCTGCTACTACTACCGACGTTGCTGCTAATTCTACTTCTGCTGCTACCAATACAACTACTACTCCTAGTACCCCAGTGCATTTCAAATACTACCAATATTACCAGTACTGTTGCTACTACTACTGCTGCTGCTACTAGTACTATTACTAGCCCAGTCCATGCCAAATACTACGACTATTACCACTGCTGCTACTTCTGCTACTATTACTGCTCTTGCTCTTACGACTACTTCTGCTACTACTACTGCTACCGCTTCTAATTCTACTGTTGCTGCTACTACTACTAGCCCAGGGCATGGCAAATACTACTACTATTATTACTACTGCTGCTGCTGCTACTACTTCTACTAGTACTTCTATTACTTGTAGTCTAGTGCATGGGAAATACTACTTCTATTACTACTCCTGTTGCTGCTGCTAATACTGCTACTACTACTCCCAATACTACTAGCTTAGTGCATGGGAAATCTGCTACTACTACTGCTGTATCTGCTACCGCTACTACTACTACTACTGGCCAGCTCCAGGGCAAATCTGCTGCTACTACTTCTGTTGCTGCTGCCACTTCTACTGCTCTTGCTACAACTACTACTACTGCTACTACTAGTAGTCCAGTGTATGGTAAATCCTAATACTACTAGTACTACTGCTGATGCAGCTTCTAGTGTTACTGCTACTACTGCTACTACTGCTAGTCCAGTGTATTGCAAATATAATTCTATTACTACTACTGCTGATGCTGCTACTACTGCTACTACTAATATCAATAGTACCAGCCAATTTCATGGCAAACCTACTACTACTCTTGCTATTGCTGCTGCTGCTACTACTACTGCTAAACCAGTGCATGGCAGATGCTACTACTATTACCACTACTGCTGCTGCTGCTGCTACTACTGCTGCTAATAGTAGTCCAGTGCGTGGCAAATACTACTAATATTACCACTACTGACGCTGCTACTACTTCTACTACTACTATGAATATTACTAGCCCATTGCAAGGCAAATCTACTATTTCTACTGCTATTCCTAACACTTTTACTACTACTACTGGCCCAGTGCAGGGAAAATCTGCTGCTACTTCTAGTGCTGCCCCTGCCACTTCTATTGCTGCTGCTACAGCTACTACTATTACAACTATTGACTAGTGCATCAACAATACTACTACTATTAATATTACTGCTGCTTCTGGTGCTACTACTGCTACTACTATTTGTCCAGTAAATGGCAAATACTACTACTCTTACTACTGCTTCTGATGCTGTTACTACTGCTACTGCTACCATAAATACTACTAGCCCAATCTATTACTCCTACTGCTATTGCTGCTTCTTGTCCTACTACTACTGCCAACTGCAGTGCAAGTTAGCTGCTACTACTACTGTTGCTGCTGTCACATCTACTGATGCTGATCCCACTACTACTACTACGACGACTAGTCCAGTGCATGGCAAATACTACTACAATTACCACTACTGGTTCTACTACAGCAGCTGCTATTTCTACTGCTGCTGCTACTACTAGTGTACTACTAGCCCAGTGCATGTCAAATATACTACTAATACTGCTATTCCTGCTTCCGCTACTATTACTACTGGCCCACTGCAGGGCAAATCTTCTGCTACTACTACTGCTTCTGCTGTCCGTTCTACTGCTGCTGCTTCCACTACTACTACAACTTCTACTAGTAGCCCAGCGCATGGCCAATACTACTACTATGATGATTACTGCTGCTACTACTAGTACTGCTGATGCTAATTTGATTGCTGCTGCTACTACTACTACTATTAGTTCAGTGTATGTCAAATGCTAGTACTATTACTACTACCGCAGCTGCTGCTACTTCTGATACTACTTCTGCTACTACAGGTAGTGCAGTGAATGGCAAATACTATTAACACTACTGCTCAGGCTGCTGCTACTACTGCTACTACTACTGCTACTACTACTAGCACTGTTGCTGCTAATTCTACTGATGCTGCTGCTCTATGTGCTGCTACTACTACTACTAGTCAATGCATGGCAAATACTACTACTATTACTGCTTCTGCTGCTACTACTTCTGCTACTACTGCTACTATTAGTAGTCCAGTGTATATCAAATACTACTAGTATCACCACGACTGCTGCTACTACTTCGACTGCCGCTGCTACTTCTCCTGCTGCTCGTATTACTACAGCTACTACTAGCCCAGTGCGTGGTAAATACTACTACTATTACTACCACTGCTGCTTCTGCAGCTACTATTGCTACTACTACAAGTCCAGTGCATTGCAAACACATTGCTATTACTAGTAGTGCATTGCATTTAAAATACTACTATAATTACTACGTCTGCTGCTACTACTGTTACTACTAGTAGTACAGTGCATGGTAAATACAACTACAATTAATACTAATGCTGCTGCTGCTACCACTGCTACTACTAGTAGTAAATTGCATGGCAAATACAACTAATATTACTACAACTGCTGTTGCTACTACTGCTACTACTAATATGAATACCACTAGGCCAGAGCATGGCAAATCTACTACTACAATTGCTATTGCTGCTACTGCTACTACTACTACTTACCCAGGGCGTGCCAAATACAACTACTGTTACCACTACTGCTGCTACTACTGCTGCAACTACTACTGCTACTGTTTCTAATTCTACTGCTTTTGCTACTACTACTACTATCCCAGGGCATGGCAAATAATACTACTATTATTACTACTGCTGCTGCTGCTGCTACTACGGCTACTACTGCTATCAATACTACTAGCCAGTGCATGGCAAGTCTACTACTACTACTGCTATTGCTGCTACTTCCACTCCTACTACTGGCCAACTGCCAGGCAAATCTTCTACCACTTCTGCTGCTGCGATCACTGGTACTACTACAAATACTAGCCTATTGCATATCAAATACTACTAGTATTAACACTACTGCTGCTACTCCTCCTACTGCTGCTACGACTACTACTGCTGCTACTTTTTCTCTTAGTAGCCCAGTGCATGGAATATAGTACTTCTATAACTATGCTTATGTCTGCAGTTTATATTACTGCTACTACAACTGCTACTCCTAGTAGAGCAGTGCATGGCAAATACTACTACTACTACTACTTCTGCTGCTGCTGATACTACTGCTACTACTTCTGCTAGTACTAGTAGTCCAGTGCATGGCAAATACTACAACTATTACTACTACTGCTGCTGCTGATACTACTGCTACTACTACCATCAATACTACTAGCTCAGTGCATGGCAAATCTACTACTACTACTGCTATTGCTGCTACTTCCACTCCTACTACTGGCCCACTGCCAGGCAAATCTTCTACCACTTCTACTGCTGGTGCGACCACTAGTACTACTACAAATACTAGCCTATTGCATTGCAAATACTACTACTATTAACACTACTGCTGCTACTCCCACTACTGCTGCTACTCCTACTACTGCTGCTACTTGTACCCTTAGTAGCTCAGTGCATGGAGAATACTACTTGTATAACTACTCCTGTGTCTACTGTTTCTATTACTGCTACCACTGCAGCTACTACTAGTAGACCATTGCATGGCAAATACTACTACTATTACTACTGCTGCTGCTGCTGATTCTACTGCTACTACTTCTGCTAGTACTAGCAGTCCAGTGCATGGCAAATACTACTTCTATTATTACTACTGCTGCTACTGCTACTACTATCCATCCTACTAGCTCAGTGCATGGCAAATCTACTACTAGTACTTCTATTGCTACTACTGCTACTACTCCTAATGTCACACTGCAGGGCAACTCTGGTGCTACTACTACTGCTGCTGCGGTCAATTCTAATGCTATTGCTCCCATTATTACTACTGCTACTACTAGTAGTCCAGTGCATGGCAAATACTACTAATATTACTACTGCTGCTGCTGCTGATTCTACTGCTACTACTTCTGCTAGTACTAGCAGTCCAGTGCATGGCAAATACTACTTCTA
This sequence comes from Delphinapterus leucas, assembly GCF_059928025.1. Classification (NCBI taxonomy): domain Eukaryota; kingdom Metazoa; phylum Chordata; class Mammalia; order Artiodactyla; family Monodontidae; genus Delphinapterus; species Delphinapterus leucas. The sequence goes on from NW_028322261.1 coordinate 487,941, forward strand.
TTATTACTACTGCTGCTACTGCTACTACTATCCATCCTACTAGCTCAGTGCATGGCAAATCTAGTACTAGTACTTCTATTGCTACTACTGCTACTACACCTAATGTCACACTGCAGGGCAACTCTGGTGCTACTACTACTGCTGCTGCGGTCAATTCTAATGCTGTTGCTCCCATTATTACTACTGCTACTACTAGTAGTCCAGTGCATGGCAAATACTACTACTATTACCACAACTGCTGCTACTACTACTGCTGCTGCTATTTCTACTACTACTACTAGTCCAGTGCATGGCAAACACTAGTGCTATTACTAATACTGCTGCTGCTGCTCCTCCTACTTCTACTATTACTGCTACTACTAGCAGTCCTTTGCATTGTAAATACTACTACTATTACTACTACTGCTGCTAGTACGGCTACTACAATGATCTATAATACTAACCCAGTGCATGACAAATCTACTATTCCTACTTCTATTGCGGCTACTGCTACTACTACTGCTAGACCAGTGCATGGCAGATACTACTACTATTACCACTATTGCTTCTACTTCTAGTACTGCTGCTTCTACTACGTCTGCTGCTTCTTCTACAGCTGCTGCTGCTACTACTACTCATCCTAGCTCTGTTCGTGGAAAATACTGCTACTACAACTGATGCTGATGCTGCTGCTACTACTGCCACTACTAATACCAATACTACTCGACCAGTGCATGGTAAATCTACTACTACCCTTGCTAGTGCTGTGACTGCTCCTACTAGTAGCAGCCCAGTGAATAGCAAATACTACTACTATTACCACTACTGCTGCTGCTATTACTACTGCAGCAACTAGTAGTGCTGCTGCTGCTGCTGCTACTACTACTATCTCCGTGCATGGCAAATACTTCTACTATTACTACTACTGCTGCTGCTGCTGCTACTACTACTACTACTCCTGCTACTGATAGTAGTGCAGTGCATGGCAAGTACTACTACTGTTTCTACTACTGCTGCTGCCACTTTTATTGCTGTCACTACCACTACTGCTACTACTAGTACTCCAGTGTATGGCAAATACTGCTTCTATTACTACTACTGCTGCCGTTGCTGCTACTGCTACTACTACTGCTACAACTTGCACCCAGTAAATTGCAAACATTACAACTATTACTTCTACTGCTGCTGCTGCTTCTACTGATACTACTGCTACTGCTTCTACTTCTCCTGCTGCTGCTTCTACTACTACCACTACTAGTCCCAGTGCAAGGTAAATAATACGATTATTACGACTACTGCTGCTTCTGCTAGTACTGCTGCTACTACTGCTACTACTGGTAGTCCAGTGCATGAAAAATACTATTACTACTACTGCTGCAGCTGCTGCTACTACTGCTGCTACTACTGCTACTACTAGTGATCCAGTGCATGGCAAATACAACAAATATTACTACTACTGATGTTGCCTCTACTACTGCTAATACTACTATCAATGCTACTAGCCAGTGCATGGCAAATATACTACTACTGCTGCTATTGCTGCTACTTCCACTACTACTACTGGCCCACTGCTGGGCAAATCATCTGCCACTTCTACTGCTGCTGCTGCTACAACTACTACTACTACTACTACTACTACTAGCCCATTGCATCTCAAATACTACTACTATTACCACTACTGCTGTTAGTCCTACTACTGCTGCTAGTCCTATTACAGCTGCTACTTGTACTATTACTATCCCAGTGCACGGAATGTACTACTAGTAAAGCGACTCCTACGTCTGCTTTTTCTACTACTGCTTCTGCTACTGCTACTACTAGTAGACCAGTGTGTGGCAAATACTACTACTATTACTACTACTGCTGCTGCTGCTACTACTGCTACTACTACTGCTATTACTAGTAGTCCAGGGAATGGCAAATACTACTACTACTATCACTACTACTGCTGCTGCTGCTACTACTACTGCTCCTTCTACTGCAACTACTAGTAGTCCAGTCCTTGGCAAATACTACTACTATGACTATGACTGCTGCTAATGCTACCACTGCTACTACTACTAATCCTGTCCGTGGCAAATGCTACTCTATTACTACTACTGCTGCAGCAGCGGCTACTGCTACTACTAATATCAATACTACGAGCCCAGTGCATGGCAAGTCTACCTCTACTGTTACTATTGCTGCTACTGCTACTACTACTTCTTACCCAGTGCATGGCAGATACTACTTCTATTACCACTGCTGCTGCTACCTCTACTGCTGCTGCAGCTACATCTACTGCTGCTGCTATTACTATTACTACTTCTACTACTAGCACAGTGCGTGGCAAATAGTACTAATATTACTACTACCGCTGCTGCTGTTGCTATGACTTCTAGTACTACTGCTACTACTAGTAATCCAGTGTGTCGCAAATACTATTCATACTACTACTGCTGCTGTTGCTACTACTACTATCAATACTACTAGCCCAGTGCATGGCCAATATACTACTACTACTGCTATAGCTGCTACTGCTACTACTACTAGTGGCCCACTGCAGGGCATATCTGCTGCTACTCTTACTGCTGCTTATGCCATTTCTATTCCTGGTGCTACCTCTACTACTGCTGCTACTACTAGTAGTCTAGTGCATGGCAAATACTACTATTACTACTACTTCTGCTGCTGCTACTACTGCTACTACTAGTATCAATACTACTATCCCAGTGCATGGCAAATCTACTAGTACTACACCTATTAGTGCTAATGCTAATACTGCTACTTGCACACTGCAGGGCCAATCTGCTGCTACTACTACCGACGTTGCTGCTAATTCTACTTCTGCTGCTACCAATACAACTACTACTCCTAGTACCCCAGTGCATTTCAAATACTACCAATATTACCAGTACTGTTGCTACTACTACTGCTGCTGCTACTAGTACTATTACTAGCCCAGTCCATGCCAAATACTACGACTATTACCACTGCTGCTACTTCTGCTACTATTACTGCTCTTGCTCTTACGACTACTTCTGCTACTACTACTGCTACCGCTTCTAATTCTACTGTTGCTGCTACTACTACTAGCCCAGGGCATGGCAAATACTACTACTATTATTACTACTGCTGCTGCTGCTACTACTTCTACTAGTACTTCTATTACTTGTAGTCTAGTGCATGGGAAATACTACTTCTATTACTACTCCTGTTGCTGCTGCTAATACTGCTACTACTACTCCCAATACTACTAGCTTAGTGCATGGGAAATCTGCTACTACTACTGCTGTATCTGCTACCGCTACTACTACTACTACTGGCCAGCTCCAGGGCAAATCTGCTGCTACTACTTCTGTTGCTGCTGCCACTTCTACTGCTCTTGCTACAACTACTACTACTGCTACTACTAGTAGTCCAGTGTATGGTAAATCCTAATACTACTAGTACTACTGCTGATGCAGCTTCTAGTGTTACTGCTACTACTGCTACTACTGCTAGTCCAGTGTATTGCAAATATAATTCTATTACTACTACTGCTGATGCTGCTACTACTGCTACTACTAATATCAATAGTACCAGCCAATTTCATGGCAAACCTACTACTACTCTTGCTATTGCTGCTGCTGCTACTACTACTGCTAAACCAGTGCATGGCAGATGCTACTACTATTACCACTACTGCTGCTGCTGCTACTACTGCTGCTAATAGTAGTCCAGTGCGTGGCAAATACTACTAATATTACCACTACTGACGCTGCTACTACTTCTACTACTACTATGAATATTACTAGCCCATTGCAAGGCAAATCTACTATTTCTACTGCTATTCCTAACACTTTTACTACTACTACTGGCCCAGTGCAGGGAAAATCTGCTGCTACTTCTAGTGCTGCCCCTGCCACTTCTATTGCTGCTGCTACAGCTACTACTATTACAACTATTGACTAGTGCATCAACAATACTACTACTATTAATATTACTGCTGCTTCTGGTGCTACTACTGCTACTACTATTTGTCCAGTAAATGGCAAATACTACTACTCTTACTACTGCTTCTGATGCTGTTACTACTGCTACTGCTACCATAAATACTACTAGCCCAATCTATTACTCCTACTGCTATTGCTGCTTCTTGTCCTACTACTACTGCCAACTGCAGTGCAAGTTAGCTGCTACTACTACTGTTGCTGCTGTCACATCTACTGATGCTGATCCCACTACTACTACTACGACGACTAGTCCAGTGCATGGCAAATACTACTACAATTACCACTACTGGTTCTACTACAGCAGCTGCTATTTCTACTGCTGCTGCTACTACTAGTGTACTACTAGCCCAGTGCATGTCAAATATACTACTAATACTGCTATTCCTGCTTCCGCTACTATTACTACTGGCCCACTGCAGGGCAAATCTTCTGCTACTACTACTGCTTCTGCTGTCCGTTCTACTGCTGCTGCTTCCACTACTACTACAACTTCTACTAGTAGCCCAGCGCATGGCCAATACTACTACTATGATGATTACTGCTGCTACTACTAGTACTGCTGATGCTAATTTGATTGCTGCTGCTACTACTACTACTATTAGTTCAGTGTATGTCAAATGCTAGTACTATTACTACTACCGCAGCTGCTGCTACTTCTGATACTACTTCTGCTACTACAGGTAGTGCAGTGAATGGCAAATACTATTAACACTACTGCTCAGGCTGCTGCTACTACTGCTACTACTACTGCTACTACTACTAGCACTGTTGCTGCTAATTCTACTGATGCTGCTGCTCTATGTGCTGCTACTACTACTACTAGTCAATGCATGGCAAATACTACTACTATTACTGCTTCTGCTGCTACTACTTCTGCTACTACTGCTACTATTAGTAGTCCAGTGTATATCAAATACTACTAGTATCACCACGACTGCTGCTACTACTTCGACTGCCGCTGCTACTTCTCCTGCTGCTCGTATTACTACAGCTACTACTAGCCCAGTGCGTGGTAAATACTACTACTATTACTACCACTGCTGCTTCTGCAGCTACTATTGCTACTACTACAAGTCCAGTGCATTGCAAACACATTGCTATTACTAGTAGTGCATTGCATTTAAAATACTACTATAATTACTACGTCTGCTGCTACTACTGTTACTACTAGTAGTACAGTGCATGGTAAATACAACTACAATTAATACTAATGCTGCTGCTGCTACCACTGCTACTACTAGTAGTAAATTGCATGGCAAATACAACTAATATTACTACAACTGCTGTTGCTACTACTGCTACTACTAATATGAATACCACTAGGCCAGAGCATGGCAAATCTACTACTACAATTGCTATTGCTGCTACTGCTACTACTACTACTTACCCAGGGCGTGCCAAATACAACTACTGTTACCACTACTGCTGCTACTACTGCTGCAACTACTACTGCTACTGTTTCTAATTCTACTGCTTTTGCTACTACTACTACTATCCCAGGGCATGGCAAATAATACTACTATTATTACTACTGCTGCTGCTGCTGCTACTACGGCTACTACTGCTATCAATACTACTAGCCAGTGCATGGCAAGTCTACTACTACTACTGCTATTGCTGCTACTTCCACTCCTACTACTGGCCAACTGCCAGGCAAATCTTCTACCACTTCTGCTGCTGCGATCACTGGTACTACTACAAATACTAGCCTATTGCATATCAAATACTACTAGTATTAACACTACTGCTGCTACTCCTCCTACTGCTGCTACGACTACTACTGCTGCTACTTTTTCTCTTAGTAGCCCAGTGCATGGAATATAGTACTTCTATAACTATGCTTATGTCTGCAGTTTATATTACTGCTACTACAACTGCTACTCCTAGTAGAGCAGTGCATGGCAAATACTACTACTACTACTACTTCTGCTGCTGCTGATACTACTGCTACTACTTCTGCTAGTACTAGTAGTCCAGTGCATGGCAAATACTACAACTATTACTACTACTGCTGCTGCTGATACTACTGCTACTACTACCATCAATACTACTAGCTCAGTGCATGGCAAATCTACTACTACTACTGCTATTGCTGCTACTTCCACTCCTACTACTGGCCCACTGCCAGGCAAATCTTCTACCACTTCTACTGCTGGTGCGACCACTAGTACTACTACAAATACTAGCCTATTGCATTGCAAATACTACTACTATTAACACTACTGCTGCTACTCCCACTACTGCTGCTACTCCTACTACTGCTGCTACTTGTACCCTTAGTAGCTCAGTGCATGGAGAATACTACTTGTATAACTACTCCTGTGTCTACTGTTTCTATTACTGCTACCACTGCAGCTACTACTAGTAGACCATTGCATGGCAAATACTACTACTATTACTACTGCTGCTGCTGCTGATTCTACTGCTACTACTTCTGCTAGTACTAGCAGTCCAGTGCATGGCAAATACTACTTCTATTATTACTACTGCTGCTACTGCTACTACTATCCATCCTACTAGCTCAGTGCATGGCAAATCTACTACTAGTACTTCTATTGCTACTACTGCTACTACTCCTAATGTCACACTGCAGGGCAACTCTGGTGCTACTACTACTGCTGCTGCGGTCAATTCTAATGCTATTGCTCCCATTATTACTACTGCTACTACTAGTAGTCCAGTGCATGGCAAATACTACTAATATTACTACTGCTGCTGCTGCTGATTCTACTGCTACTACTTCTGCTAGTACTAGCAGTCCAGTGCATGGCAAATACTACTTCTATTATTACTACTGCTGCTACTGCTACTACTATCCATCCTACTAGCTCAGTGCATGGCAAATCTAGTACTAGTACTTCTATTGCTACTACTGCTACTACACCTAATGTCACACTGCAGGGCAACTCTGGTGCTACTACTACTGCTGCTGCGGTCAATTCTAATGCTGTTGCTCCCATTATTACTACTGCTACTACTAGTAGTCCAGTGCATGGCAAATACTACTACTATTACCACAACTGCTGCTACTACTACTGCTGCTGCTATTTCTACTACTACTACTAGTCCAGTGCATGGCAAACACTAGTGCTATTACTAATACTGCTGCTGCTGCTCCTCCTACTTCTACTATTACTGCTACTACTAGCAGTCCTTTGCATTGTAAATACTACTACTATTACTACTACTGCTGCTAGTACGGCTACTACAATGATCTATAATACTAACCCAGTGCATGACAAATCTACTATTCCTACTTCTATTGCGGCTACTGCTACTACTACTGCTAGACCAGTGCATGGCAGATACTACTACTATTACCACTATTGCTTCTACTTCTAGTACTGCTGCTTCTACTACGTCTGCTGCTTCTTCTACAGCTGCTGCTGCTACTACTACTCATCCTAGCTCTGTTCGTGGAAAATACTGCTACTACAACTGATGCTGATGCTGCTGCTACTACTGCCACTACTAATACCAATACTACTCGACCAGTGCATGGTAAATCTACTACTACCCTTGCTAGTGCTGCGACTGCTCCTACTAGTAGCAGCCCAGTGAATAGCAAATACTACTACTATTACCACTACTGCTGCTGCTATTACTACTGCAGCAACTAGTAGTGCTGCTGCTGCTGCTGCTACTACTACTATCTCCGTGCATGGCAAATACTTCTACTATTACTACTACTGCTGCTGCTGCTGCTACTACTACTACTACTCCTGCTACTGATAGTAGTGCAGTGCATGGCAAGTACTACTACTGTTTCTACTACTGCTGCTGCCACTTTTATTGCTGTCACTACCACTACTGCTACTACTAGTACTCCAGTGTATGGCAAATACTGCTTCTATTACTACTACTGCTGCCGTTGCTGCTACTGCTACTACTACTGCTACAACTTGCACCCAGTAAATTGCAAACATTACAACTATTACTTCTACTGCTGCTGCTGCTTCTACTGATACTACTGCTACTGCTTCTACTTCTCCTGCTGCTGCTTCTACTACTACCACTACTAGTCCCAGTGCAAGGTAAATAATACGATTATTACGACTACTGCTGCTTCTGCTAGTACTGCTGCTACTACTGCTACTACTGGTAGTCCAGTGCATGAAAAATACTATTACTACTACTGCTGCAGCTGCTGCTACTACTGCTGCTACTACTGCTACTACTAGTGATCCAGTGCATGGCAAATACAACAAATATTACTACTACTGATGTTGCCTCTACTACTGCTAATACTACTATCAATGCTACTAGCCAGTGCATGGCAAATATACTACTACTGCTGCTATTGCTGCTACTTCCACTACTACTACTGGCCCACTGCTGGGCAAATCATCTGCCACTTCTACTGCTGCTGCTGCTACAACTACTACTACTACTACTACTACTACTAGCCCATTGCATCTCAAATACTACTACTATTACCACTACTGCTGTTAGTCCTACTACTGCTGCTAGTCCTATTACAGCTGCTACTTGTACTATTACTATCCCAGTGCACGGAATGTACTACTAGTAAAGCGACTCCTACGTCTGCTTTTTCTACTAATGCTTCTGCTACTGCTACTACTAGTAGACCAGTGTGTGGCAAATACTACTACTATTACTACTACTGCTGCTGCTGCTACTACTGCTACTACTACTGCTATTACTAGTAGTCCAGGGAATGGCAAATACTACTACTACTATCACTACTACTGCTGCTGCTGCTACTACTACTGCTCCTTCTACTGCAACTACTAGTAGTCCAGTCCTTGGCAAATACTACTACTATGACTATGACTGCTGCTAATGCTACCACTGCTACTACTACTAATCCTGTCCGTGGCAAATGCTACTCTATTACTACTACTGCTGCAGCAGCGGCTACTGCTACTACTAATATCAATACTACGAGCCCAGTGCATGGCAAGTCTACCTCTACTGTTACTATTGCTGCTACTGCTACTACTACTTCTTACCCAGTGCATGGCAGATACTACTTCTATTACCACTGCTGCTGCTACCTCTACTGCTGCTGCAGCTACATCTACTGCTGCTGCTATTACTATTACTACTTCTACTACTAGCACAGTGCGTGGCAAATAGTACTAATATTACTACTACCGCTGCTGCTGTTGCTATGACTTCTAGTACTACTGCTACTACTAGTAATCCAGTGTGTCGCAAATACTATTCATACTACTACTGCTGCTGTTGCTACTACTACTATCAATACTACTAGCCCAGTGCATGGCCAATATACTACTACTACTGCTATAGCTGCTACTGCTACTACTACTAGTGGCCCACTGCAGGGCATATCTGCTGCTACTCTTACTGCTGCTTATGCCATTTCTATTCCTGGTGCTACCTCTACTACTGCTGCTACTACTAGTAGTCTAGTGCATGGCAAATACTACTATTACTACTACTTCTGCTGCTGCTACTACTGCTACTACTAGTATCAATACTACTATCCCAGTGCATGGCAAATCTACTAGTACTACACCTATTAGTGCTAATGCTAATACTGCTACTTGCACACTGCAGGGCCAATCTGCTGCTACTACTACCGACGTTGCTGCTAATTCTACTTCTGCTGCTACCAATACAACTACTACTCCTAGTACCCCAGTGCATTTCAAATACTACCAATATTACCAGTACTGTTGCTACTACTACTGCTGCTGCTACTAGTACTATTACTAGCCCAGTCCATGCCAAATACTACGACTATTACCACTGCTGCTACTTCTGCTACTATTACTGCTCTTGCTCTTACGACTACTTCTGCTACTACTACTGCTACCGCTTCTAATTCTACTGTTGCTGCTACTACTACTAGCCCAGGGCATGGCAAATACTACTACTATTATTACTACTGCTGCTGCTGCTACTACTTCTACTAGTACTTCTATTACTTGTAGTCTAGTGCATGGGAAATACTACTTCTATTACTACTCCTGTTGCTGCTGCTAATACTGCTACTACTACTCCCAATACTACTAGCTTAGTGCATGGGAAATCTGCTACTACTACTGCTGTATCTGCTACCGCTACTACTACTACTACTGGCCAGCTCCAGGGCAAATCTGCTGCTACTACTTCTGTTGCTGCTGCCACTTCTACTGCTCTTGCTACAACTACTACTACTGCTACTACTAGTAGTCCAGTGTATGGTAAATCCTAATACTACTAGTACTACTGCTGATGCAGCTTCTAGTGTTACTGCTACTACTGCTACTACTGCTAGTCCAGTGTATTGCAAATATAATTCTATTACTACTACTGCTGATGCTGCTACTACTGCTACTACTAATATCAATAGTACCAGCCAATTTCATGGCAAACCTACTACTACTCTTGCTATTGCTGCTGCTGCTACTACTACTGCTAAACCAGTGCATGGCAGATGCTACTACTATTACCACTACTGCTGCTGCTGCTGCTACTACTGCTGCTAATAGTAGTCCAGTGCGTGGCAAATACTACTAATATTACCACTACTGACGCTGCTACTACTTCTACTACTACTATGAATATTACTAGCCCATTGCAAGGCAAATCTACTATTTCTACTGCTATTCCTAACACTTTTACTACTACTACTGGCCCAGTGCAGGGAAAATCTGCTGCTACTTCTAGTGCTGCCCCTGCCACTTCTATTGCTGCTGCTACAGCTACTACTATTACAACTATTGACTAGTGCATCAACAATACTACTACTATTAATATTACTGCTGCTTCTGGTGCTACTACTGCTACTACTATTTGTCCAGTAAATGGCAAATACTACTACTCTTACTACTGCTTCTGATGCTGTTACTACTGCTACTGCTACCATAAATACTACTAGCCCAATCTATTACTCCTACTGCTATTGCTGCTTCTTGTCCTACTACTACTGCCAACTGCAGTGCAAGTTAGCTGCTACTACTACTGTTGCTGCTGTCACATCTACTGATGCTGATCCCACTACTACTACTACGACGACTAGTCCAGTGCATGGCAAATAATACTACAATTACCACTACTGGTTCTACTACAGCAGCTGCTATTTCTACTGCTGCTGCTACTACTAGTGTACTACTAGCCCAGTGCATGTCAAATATACTACTAATACTGCTATTCCTGCTTCCGCTACTATTACTACTGGCCCACTGCAGGGCAAATCTTCTGCTACTACTACTGCTTCTGCTGTCCGTTCTACTGCTGCTGCTTCCACTACTACTACAACTTCTACTAGTAGCCCAGCGCATGGCCAATACTACTACTATGATGATTACTGCTGCTACTACTAGTACTGCTGATGCTAATTTGATTGCTGCTGCTACTACTACTACTATTAGTTCAGTGTATGTCAAATGCTAGTACTATTACTACTACCGCAGCTGCTGCTACTTCTGATACTACTTCTGCTACTACAGGTAGTGCAGTGAATGGCAAATACTATTAACACTACTGCTCAGGCTGCTGCTACTACTGCTACTACTACTGCTACTACTACTAGCACTGTTGCTGCTAATTCTACTGATGCTGCTGCTCTATGTGCTGCTACTACTACTACTAGTCAATGCATGGCAAATACTACTACTATTACTGCTTCTGCTGCTACTACTTCTGCTACTACTGCTACTATTAGTAGTCCAGTGTATATCAAATACTACTAGTATCACCACGACTGCTGCTACTACTTCGACTGCCGCTGCTACTTCTCCTGCTGCTCGTATTACTACAGCTACTACTAGCCCAGTGCGTGGTAAATACTACTACTATTACTACCACTGCTGCTTCTGCAGCTACTATTGCTACTACTACAAGTCCAGTGCATTGCAAACACATTGCTATTACTAGTAGTGCATTGCATTTAAAATACTACTATAATTACTACGTCTGCTGCTACTACTGTTACTACTAGTAGTACAGTGCATGGTAAATACAACTACAATTAATACTAATGCTGCTGCTGCTACCACTGCTACTACTAGTAGTAAAGTGCATGGCAAATACAACTAATATTACTACAACTGCTGTTGCTACTACTGCTACTACTAATATGAATACCACTAGGCCAGAGCATGGCAAATCTACTACTACAATTGCTATTGCTGCTACTGCTACTACTACTACTTACCCAGGGCGTGCCAAATACAACTACTGTTACCACTACTGCTGCTACTACTGCTGCAACTACTACTGCTACTGTTTCTAATTCTACTGCTTTTGCTACTACTACTACTACTACTATCCCAGGGCATGGCAAATAATACTACTATTATTACTACTGCTGCTGCTGCTGCTACTACGGCTACTACTGCTATCAATACTACTAGCCAGTGCATGGCAAGTCTACTACTACTACTGCTATTGCTGCTACTTCCACTCCTACTACTGGCCAACTGCCAGGCAAATCTTCTACCACTTCTGCTGCTGCGATCACTGGTACTACTACAAATACTAGCCTATTGCATATCAAATACTACTAGTATTAACACTACTGCTGCTACTCCTCCTACTGCTGCTACGACTACTACTGCTGCTACTTTTTCTCTTAGTAGCCCAGTGCATGGAATATAGTACTTCTATAACTACGCTTATGTCTGCAGTTTATATTACTGCTACTACAACTGCTACTCCTAGTAGACCAGTGCATGGCAAATACTACTACTACTACTACTTCTGCTGCTGCTGATACTACTGCTACTACTTCTGCTAGTACTAGTAGTCCAGTGCATGGCAAATACTACAACTATTACTACTACTGCTGCTGCTGATACTACTGCTACTACTACCATCAATACTACTAGCTCAGTGCATGGCAAATCTACTACTACTACTGCTATTGCTGCTACTTCCACTCCTACTACTGGCCCACTGCCAGGCAAATCTTCTACCACTTCTACTGCTGGTGCGACCACTAGTACTACTACAAATACTAGCCTATTGCATTGCAAATACTACTACTATTAACACTACTGCTGCTACTCCCACTACTGCTGCTACTCCTACTACTGCTGCTACTTGTACCCTTAGTAGCTCAGTGCATGGAGAATACTACTTGTATAACTACTCCTGTGTCTACTGTTTCTATTACTGCTACCACTGCAGCTACTACTAGTAGACCATTGCATGGCAAATACTACTACTATTACTACTGCTGCTGCTGCTGATTCTACTGCTACTACTTCTGCTAGTACTAGCAGTCCAGTGCATGGCAAATACTACTTCTATTATTACTACTGCTGCTACTGCTACTACTATCCATCCTACTAGCTCAGTGCATGGCAAATCTACTACTAGTACTTCTATTGCTACTACTGCTACTACTCCTAATGTCACACTGCAGGGCAACTCTGGTGCTACTACTACTGCTGCTGCGGTCAATTCTAATGCTATTGCTCCCATTATTACTACTGCTAGTACTAGCAGTCCAGTGCATGGCAAATACTACTTCTATTATTACTACTGCTGCTACTGCTACTACTATCCATCCTACTAGCTCAGTGCATGGCAAATCTACTACTAGTACTTCTATTGCTACTACTGCTACTACTCCTAATGTCACACTGCAGGGCAACTCTGGTGCTACTACTACTGCTGCTGCGGTCAATTCTAATGCTATTGCTCCCATTATTACTACTGCTACTACTAGTAGTCCAGTGCATGGCAAATACTACTAATATTACTACTGCTGCTGCTGCTGATTCTACTGCTACTACTTCTGCTAGTACTAGCAGTCCAGTGCATGGCAAATACTACTTCTATTATTACTACTGCTGCTACTGCTACTACTATCCATCCTACTAGCTCAGTGCATGGCAAATCTAGTACTAGTACTTCTATTGCTACTACTGCTACTACTCCTAATGTCACACTGCAGGGCAACTCTGGTGCTACTACTACTGCTGCTGCGGTCAATTCTAATGCTGTTGCTCCCATTATTACTACTGCTACTACTAGTAGTCCAGTGCATGGCAAATACTACTACTATTACCACAACTGCTGCTACTACTACTGCTGCTGCTATTTCTACTACTACTACTAGTCCAGTGCATGGCAAACACTAGTGCTATTACTAATACTGCTGCTGCTGCTCCTCCTACTTCTACTATTACTGCTACTACTAGCAGTCCTTTGCATTGCAAATACTACTAGTATTACTACTGCTGCTGCTAGTACTGCTACTACAATGATCTATAATACTAACCCAGTGCATGGCAAATCTACTATTACTACTTCTATTGCGGCTACTGCTACTACTACTGCTAGACCAGTGCATGGCAGATACTAGTACTATTACCACTATTGCTTCTACTTCTAGTACTGCTGCTTCTACTACGGCTGCTGCTTCTTCTACAGCTGCTGCTGCTACTACTACTCATCCTAGCCCTGTTCGTGGAAAATACTGCTACTATTACTACTACTGATGCTGCTGCTACTACTGCCACTACTAATACCAATACTACTCGACCAGTGCATGGTAAATCTACTACTACTCTTGCTAGTGCTGTGACTGCTCCTACTAGTAGCAGCCCAGTGAATAGCAAATACTACTACTATTACCACTACTGCTGCTGCTATTACTACTGCAGCAACTAGTAGTGCTGCTGCTGCTGCTGCTACAACTACTATCTCCGTGCATGGCAAATACTTCTACTATTACTACTAGTGCTGCTGCTGCTACTACTACTACTACTACTACTCCTGCCACTGATAGTAGTGCAGTGCATGGCAAGTACTACTACTGTTTCTACTACTGCTGCTGCCACTTTTGTTGCTGTCACTACCACTACTGCTACTACTAGTACTCCAGTGTATGGCAAATACTGCTTCTATTACTACTACTGCTGCCGTTGCTGCTACTGCTACTACTACTGCTACAACTTGCACCCAGTAAATTGCAAACATTACAACTATTACTTCTACTGCTGCTGCTGCTTCTACTGATACTACTGCTACTGCTTCTACTTCTCCTGCTGCTGCTTCTACTACTACCACTACTAGTCCCAGTGCAAGGTAAATAATACGATTATTACGACTACTGCTGCTTCTGCTAGTACTGCTGCTACTACTGCTACTACTGGTAGTCCAGTGCATGAAAAATACTCTTACTACTACTGCTGCAGCTGCTGCTACTACTGCTGCTACTACTGCTACTACTAGTGATCCAGTGCATGGCAAATACAACAAATATTACTACTACTGATGTTGCCTCTACTACTGCTAATACTACTATCAATGCTACTAGCCAGTGCATGGCAAATATACTACTACTGCTGCTATTGCTGCTACTTCCACTACTACTACTGGCCCACTGCTGGGCAAATCATCTGCCACTTCTACTGCTGCTGCTGCTACAACTACTACTACTACTACTAGCCCATTGCATCTCAAATACTACTACTATTACCACTACTGCTGTTAGTCCTACTACTGCTGCTAGTCCTATTACTGCTGCTACTTGTACTATTACTATCCCAGTGCATGGAATGTACTACTAGTAAAGCTACTCCTACGTCTGCTTTTTCTACTACTGCTTCTGCTACTGCTACTACTAGTAGACCAGTGTGTGGCAAATACTACTACTATTACTACTGCTGCTGCTGCTACTACTGCTATTACTAGTAGTCCAGGGAATGGCAAATACTACTACTATCACTACTACTGCTGCTGCTGCTACTACTACTGCTCCTTCTACTGCAACTACTAGTAGTCCAGCCCTTGGCAAATACTACTACTATGACTATGACTGCTGCTAATGCTACCACTGCTACTACTACTAATCCTGTCCGTGGCAAATGCTACTCTATTACTACTACTGCTGCAGCAGCGGCTACTGCTACTACTAATATCAATACTACGAGCCCAGTGCATGGCAAGTCTACCTCTACTGTTACTATTGCTGCTACTGCTACTACTACTTCTTACGCAGTGCATGGCAGATACTACTTCTATTACCACTGTTGCTGCTACCTCTACTGCTGCTGCAGCTACATCTACTGCTGCTGCTATTTCTATTACTACTTCTACTACTAGCACAGTGCGTGGCAAATAGTACTAGTATTACTACTACCGCTGCTGCTGTTGCTATGACTTCTAGTACTACTGCTATTACTAGTAATCCAGTGTGTCGCAAATACTATTCATACTACTACTGCTGCTGTTGCTACTACTACTATCAATACTACTAGCCCAGTGCATGGCCAATATACTACTACTACTGCTATAGCTGCTACTGCTACTACTACTAGTGGCCCACTGCAGGGCAAATCTGCTGCTACTCTTACTGCTGCTTATGCCACTTCTATTCCTGGTGCTACCTCTACTACTGCTGCTACTACTAGTAGTCTAGTGCATGGCAAATACTACTATTACTACTACTTCTGCTGCTGCTACTACTGCTACTACTAGTATCAATACTACTATCCCAGTGCATGGCAAATCTACTAGTACTACACCTATTAGTGCTAATGCTAATACTGCTACTTGCACACTGCAGGGCCAATCTGCTGCTACTACTACCGACGTTGCTGCTAATTCTACTTCTGCTGCTACCAATACAACTACTACTCCTAGTACCCCAGTGCATTTCAAATACTACCAATATTACCAGTACAGTTGCTACTACTACAGCTGCTGCTACTAGTACTATTACTAGCCCAGTCCATGCCAAATACTACTACTATTACCACTGCTGCTACTTCTGCTACTATAACTGCTGTTGCTCTTACGACTACTTCTGCTACTACTACTGCTACCGCTTCTAATTCTACTGTTGCTGCTACTACTACTATTACGACTGCTACTAGCCCAGGGCATGGCAAATAATACTACTATTATTACTACTGCTGCTGCTGCTACTACTTCTACTAGTACTTCTATTACTTGTAGTCTAGTGCATGGGGAATACTACTTCTATTACTACTCCTGCTGCTGCTGCTAATACTGCTAATACTACTCCCAATACTACTAGCTTAGTGCATGGGAAATCTGCTACTACTACTGCTGTATCTGCTACCGCTACTACTACTACTACTGGCCAGCTCCAGGGTAAATCTGCTGCTACTACTTCTGTTGCTGCTGCCACTTCTACTGCTGTTGCTACAACTACTACAACTGCTACTACTAGTAGTCCAGTGTATGGTAAATCCTAATACTACTAGTACTACTCCTGATGCAGCTTCTAGTGTTACTGCTACTACTGCTACTAGTGCTAGTCCAGTGTATTGCAAATATAATTCTATTACTACTACTGCTGATGCTGCTACTACTGCTACTACTAATATCAATAGTACCAGCCAATTTCATGGCAAACCTACTACTACTATTGCTATTGCTGCTGCTGCTACTACTACTGCTAACCCAGTGCATGGCAGATGCTACTACTATTACCACTACTGCTGCTGCTGCTGCTACTACTGCTGCCAATAGTAGTCCAGTGCGTGGCAAATACTACTAATATTACTACTACTGCCGCTGCTACTACTTCTACTACTACTATGAATATTACTAGCCCATTGCAAGGCAAATCTACTATTTCTACTGCTATTCCTAACACTTTTACTACTACTACTGGCCCAGTGCAGGGAAAATCTGCTGCTACTTCTAGTGCTGCCCCTGCCACTTCTATTGCTGCTGCTACAGCTACTACTATTACAACTATTGACTAGTGCATCAACAATACTACTACTATTAATATTACTGCTGCTTCTGGTGCTACTGCTGCTACTACTATTTGTCCAGTAAATGGCAAATACTACTACTCTTACTACTGCTTCTGATGCTGTTACTACTGCTACTACTACCATCAATACTACTAGCCCAATCTATTACTCCTACTGCTATTGCTGCTTCTTGTCCTACTACTACTGCCAACTGCAGTGCAAGTTAGCTGCTACTACTACTGTTGCTGCTGTCACATCTACTGATGCTGATCCCACTACTACTACTACGACGACTAGTCCAGTGCATGGCAAATACTACTACAATTACCACTACTGGTTCTACTACAGCAGCTGCTATTTCTACTGCTGCTGCTTCTACTAGTGTACTACCAGCCCAGTGCATGGCAAATGGTACTACTATTATTACTACTGCTGCTTCTGCTACTACTACTGCTAGTACTAGCAGTCCAGTGCATTTAAAATTCTACTACTATTTCTATTACTGCTGCTGCTACTACTGATGCTCCTACTACTGCTACTACTAGTAATCCAGTGCATGGCAAATATTATTAATAGTAATACTGCTGCTGCTGCTACTACTACTATAAATACTACTAGCCCAGTGCATGTCAAATATACTACTAATACTGCTATTCCTGCTTCCGCTACTATTACTACTGGCCCACTGCAGGGCAAATCTTCTGCTACTACTACTGCTTCTGCTGTCCGTTCTACTGCTGCTGCTTCCACTACTACTACAACTTCTACTAGTAGCCCAGCGCATGGCCAATACTACTACTATGATGATTACTGCTGCTACTACTAGTACTGCTGATGCTAATTTGATTGCTGCTGCTACTACTACTACTATTAGTTCAGTGTATGTCAAATGCTAGTACTATTACTACTACCGCAGCTGCTGCTACTTCTGATACTACTTCTGCTACTACAGGTAGTGCAGTGAATGGCAAATACTATTAACACTACTGCTCAGGCTGCTGCTACTACTGCTACTACTACTGCTACTACTACTAGCACTGTTGCTGCTAATTCTACTGATGCTGCTGCTCTATGTGCTGCTACTACTACTACTAGTCAATGCATGGCAAATACTACTACTATTACTGCTTCTGCTGCTACTACTTCTGCTACTACTGCTACTATTAGTAGTCCAGTGTATATCAAATACTACTAGTATCACCACGACTGCTGCTACTACTTCGACTGCCGCTGCTACTTCTCCTGCTGCTCGTATTACTACAGCTACTACTAGCCCAGTGCGTGGTAAATACTACTACTATTACTACCACTGCTGCTTCTGCAGCTACTGGTGCTACTACTATTGCTACTACTACAAGTCCAGTGCATTGCAAACACATTGCTATTACTAGTAGTGCATTGCATTTAAAATACTACTATAATTACTACGTCTGCTGCTACTACTGTTACTACTAGTAGTACAGTGCATGGTAAATACAACTACAATTAATACTAATGCTGCTGCTGCTACCACTGCTACTACTAGTAGTAAAGTGCATGGCAAATACAACTAATATTACTACAACTGCTGTTGCTACTACTGCTACTACTCATATGAATACCACTAGGCCAGAGCATGGCAAATCTACTACTACAATTGCTATTGCTGCTACTGCTACTACTACTACTTACCCAGGGCGTGCCAAATACTACTACTGTTACCACTACTGCTGCTACTACTGCTGCTACTACTACTGCTACTCTTTCTAATTCTACTGCTTTTGCTACTACTACTACTACTACTATCCCAGGGCACGGCAAATAATACTACTATTATTACTACTGCTGCTGCTGCTGCTATTCTTGCTACTACTAGTATTAATACTACAGCCCAGTGCATGGCAAATCTACTAATACTACTGCTATTTCTGATTCTTCTACTACTACTGCTAGCCCACTGCAGGGCAAATCTGCTGCCACTAGTACTACTGCTGCCACTTCTACTGCTGCTGCGACCACTACTACTACTTCTACTAGCCTTGTTTATGGAAAATGCTACTACTATTACCACTACTGCTTCGACTACTACTAATGCGGCTACTACTACTGCTGCTGCTACTAATACCACTACTAGCCCAGTGCATGGTAATTACTAGTAGTGTAACTAGTAGTGCTGCTGCTGCTACTACTGCTACTACTTTTAGTACAGTGCATGGCAAATACTACTACTATAACCACAACTGCTAATACTACTACTACTGCTGCTGCTACTATTAATGCTGCTGCAGAAACTTCTACTCCTGCTTCTAAATCTACTAATTCTTCTACAATTCCAGTGCAAGGCAAATACTACTAATGTTACTACTACTGCTGCTATTGCTACGACTGCTACTACTAGTATCAATACAACTAACCTAGTGCATGGGAAATCCACTAGTACTACAACTGTTAGTGCTAATTCTAGTACTACTACTGGCCCACTGCAGGAAATATCTACTGCTACTATTACTGCTGCTGATGCCACTTCTCTTGCTGATGCTACCTCTACTACTACTGTTACTGCTAGTAGTCCATTGCACGGCAAATCAACTACTACTAATTCTATTGCTGCTACTGCTACTACTACTACTTGCCCACTGCAGGGCAAATCTGGTGCTACTACTACTGCTGCTGTGGCCAATTCTACTGCCGCAACTTCCACTAAAATTACTACTAGCCCAGTGCATGGCAAATACTAATTCTATTACCACTACTGCTGCTACTTCTACTGCTGCTGCTGCTGCATCTACTTCTGCTGCTAGTACTACTATTACTGCTACTACCACGATCCTAGTGCATGGCAAATACTACTACTATTACCACAACTGCTGCTACTACTACTACTGCTGCTGCCACATCTACAGCTGCTGCTATTACTACTACTACTACTACCAGCAGAGTGCATGTCACATAGTACTAGCATTACTACTACTGCTGCTGCTGCTATTACTTCTACTACTGCTGCTACTACTAGTAATCCAGTGCATCGCAAGTACTATTCATACTACTACGGTTGCTGTTGCTACTACTACTATCAATACTACTACACCAGTTCATGGCACATATACTACTACTACTTCTATAGCTGCTACTGCTACTACTACTACTGGCCCACTGCAGGGCAAAACTTCTGCTACTACTATTGCTGCTGCTGGCACTTCTAATTCTGCTGCTACCACTACTACTATGACTTCTACTACTAGCCCAGCGCATGGGAAATACTACTACATTTACCACTACTGCTGCTACTACTACTACTGCTGCTGCTGCTACTACTGCTAATATTAGTTCAGTGCATGGTAAATACCACTACTATTACTACTTCCGCTGCTGCTGCTACTACTACTGCTACTACAAGTAGTGCAGTGCCTGGCAAATAGTTTTACTACTACTGCTGCTGCTACTACTGCTACTACTACTGCTACTACTACTAGTACTGTTGCTGATAATTCTACTGCTGCTGCTGCTACATATACTGCTACTACTACTAGTACTATTGCTGATAATTCTACTGCTGCTGCTACAACTACTACTAGTCCAGTGAATGGTAATACTACTGCTATTACTACTACTACTGCTTTAGCTGCTAGCACTGCTACTGCTAGTATTAATAACATTAGCACACTGTATGGCATGTCTATTAGTACTACACCTATTAGTGCTAATGCTATTACTACTACTGGCCCACTGCAGGTCAAAGCTTCTGCTACTTCTACTGCTGCTGCTGCCAGTTCTACTGCTGCTGCTACCACTACTACTACGACTACTACTAGCTCACTGCATGGCAAATACTACTACTACTACTGCTGCTGCAGCTGCTACTTCTACTGCTGCTGCTACTACTACTGCTTCTGCAGCTACTGGTACTGCTGCTGCTAATTCTACTACTACTACTAGTCCAGTGCATGGTAAATACTTTTACTATTAACACTACTGCTGCTGCTGCTACTACTGTTACTACTAAAATCAATACAATGTGCCCAGTGTATGGCAAATCTAGTACTAGTATTGCTATTTCTCCTATTGCTACTACTACTACTTACCCAGTGCTTGGCAGATACTACTACTATTACCACTACTGCTTCTGCTGCTGCTACTACTGCTACTACTACTGCTACTAATAGTAGTCCAGTGCATGGAAAGTACTACTCATATTACTACTGCTGCTGCTGCTGCTACTACTGTTACTACTAATATCAATACTGCTAACCCAGTGCATGGCAAATCTACTAGTACTACACCTATTAGTGCTAATGCTAATACTACTACTTGCACACTGTAGGGCAAATCTCCTCCTCCTCCTACTGATGTTGCTGCCAATTCAACTGCTGCTGCTACCAATACAACTACTACTACTACTACCACCTCAGTGGATTTCAAAGAGTACAAATATTACCACTACAGCTGCTGCTACTACTACTGCTGCTACTACTACTACTGCTGCTACTACTACTGCTGCTGCTACTAGTACAACTAGTAGCCCAGTCCGTGCCAAATACTACTACTATTACCACTACTGCTGCAACTACTGCTACTGCTGCTAGTACTACTACTTCTGCTACTACTGCTACTGCTTCAAAGTTTGCTGCTGCTGCTACTACTTCTACTAACCCAGGGCATGGCAAAATAATACAACTGGCGCAGCTGCTACTATTTCTACTACTGCTTCTACTACTTGTAGTCCAGTGTATTGCAAATATTTTTACTATTACTACTACTGCTGATGCTGCTACAACTGCTACTACTAATATCAATATTACTAGCGGAGTGCATGGCAAGTCTACTACTACTATTGCTATTGCTGCTAATGCTACTACTACTACTAACCCAGTGCATGGCCGATACTACTACTTATTACCACTTCTGCTGCTGCTGCTGCTACTACTGCTACTACTACTACTTCTACTAATAATAGTCCAGTTCATGGCAAATACTACTAATGTTACTACTACTTCTGCTGCTGCTACTACTACTACCAATACTACTAACCCAGTGCTTGCAAATCTACTAGTATTACACCTATTACTGCTAAGGCTAACACTACTATTTGCACACAGCGGGGCAAGTCTGCTGTTACTAGTACTGATATTCTGCCAATTCTACTGCTGCTGCTACCAATACAACTACTACTACTACTACTCCCACAGTGTATTTCAAACGCTACAAATATTACCACTACTGCTGCTACTTTTTACTACCGCTTCTACTAATACTGCTGCTGCTACTAGTACTACTACTAGCCCAGTCCATTCCAAGCACTACTACTATTATCACTATAGCTGCTACTAGTAGGGGTACTGCTGCTGTTACTATTACTGGTGATACTACTAATACTGCTGCTATTAGGACTCCTACTAGCCGAGTGCATGGCAAGTACTACTGCTATTACCACTTCTGCTGCTACCACCACTACTGCTGCTACAAATACTGCTGCTACTACTTTTGCTGCTGCTGCTGCTAGTACTACTACTATCACAGTGCATTTCAAATACTACAACTATTCCTATTCCTGCTGCTGCTGTTGCTACTACTACTACTATTACCGCTACGTCTAGTAGTCGAGCGCATGGCAAATACTACTACTATTACTACTGCTGCTGCTGCTGCTACTACTGCTACTACTTGTATCAATACTACTATCACAGTGCACAGTAAATCCCTACTACTACTCCTATTGCTTCTACTCTTACTACTACGACTGGCCCGGTGCAGTACATAACTGCTGTTACTACTACTGCTGCTGCTGCGTCTTCTACTATTGCTTCTACCACTACTACAATCCCAGTGCATCGTAAATAAAAATACTATTACCTCTACTGCTGCTACTACTACTGCTGCTGCTGCTACTTCTACTACTGCTGTTGTTACTACAACTACTACCTCCCCAGTGCGTGGCAAACACTACTACTATTACTACAACTGCTGTTGCTGCTTCTACTTCTACTGCTACTACTAGTAGTGCAGTGCACGTCAAATACTACTACAATTACTAGACCTGCTGCTGCTGCTACTAGTGCTATTACTACTATCAATACTACTAGCTCAGTGCATGGCTAATCTACTACTACGACCGCTATGGCTGCTACCGCTACTACTACTACTACTGGCCAACTGCAGGGCAAATCTTCTTCCGCTACCACTGTTGCTGCCGGCCCTTTTTTGCTGTTGTTACCACCACTACTACTGCTACTATAGGAGTCCAGTGCATGGCAAATACTACTACTATGAGTACTGCTGCTGCTGCTAAAATGTTACTACTGCCGCTACTACTAGAACTGCAGTGCATTATTACTAATAGTTTTACTACTACAGCTGATGCTGCTACTACTGTTACTACTAATATCAATATTACTAGACTAGTGCATTGCAAATCTACTACTACTATTGCAGTTCGCAGGGCTCGCGGGCCGCACGGATGACACCCGTGTCCGCGGCCATGTCTGGGTCGCGTCAGGCCACCCCCGGAGCGTCTGGTGTGTCGCTGCCTTCCAGGGACGCCTTCTGGCCGCCTGGCCGGTCAGGCAGGCGGGGAGCGCCCCGTCAGACGCTTGCTGTGGTGGGAGGGGCCTGAGGAGGTGGGGCCTGCAGAGGTACCAGGCGTGGGCAGAGATAGCCGCCGCCGCGGGCGACAAAAGGAGAATGCAGAGCGGGAGGCCAAAAGCCTATAGCACCCGGTATTCCCAGGAGGTCTCCCATTCCCGTACTAAACAGGCCCGACCCTTCTTAGCTTCCGCAATTGAGCCGAGATCACGCCCTCTGGGCTGGTTTGGAAATAGGTGGCTGCAGGGTCGCGGGCTGCCTCTTGAGGCGCAGCTTAGCAGGCGCTTGGGTCATACCACCAGTCCAGCGGCCCGCCCGATCCAGCAGAGTCCTGCCGCCTGCCTAGACAGGGAAACGGAGGTCTAGGCTACATGCAGGTGGCGGAGGTGTGGGCGACCAACCAGCCCAGGGCTGACGGGACCCAGCAAACTTTGCGGCGCTTCGCGCCCCACCCCAGATCACGCAGGCCGCTTACAAAGACGTGGACCCGGAGGCTACAGGGTCTGGGGCCCGCGGTCCCTTGGGCATCCCACCTGCCCGCCCACGCTGCGCCAGGCGCAGCCCAGATGCAGATGAGCCCGGCCGTCCTACCAGACAGAAGCTGGCCCGAAACCACTGGGAGCCACCATTGAGTTGGCAGGGCCCCTAGGATCAAGCAACGCCACCCTTGCCCCCACGCTGCAGTTCCGAGCTCAGTACCCCACCCCAAGTGGCCGGCAGCCCCGGGGAAGCTGGCCTCACCCACTGGAGCACAGCCCCTTCGCCGCCACCTGTCTGCCTGGCTGTCTCTCCACAGCTCCATATGGAAAATGCCACCCCTCTGCCTTTTCGCTCTGGCCGGGGGCGAGAGCGGGATTGAGGGCGCAGGCCGCTTCCCCGGGGCTGCCGGCCACTTGGGGCGGGGTACTGAGTTCGGAACTGCGGCGTGGGGGCAGGGGTGGCGTTGCTGGGTCTCAGAGGCTGTGCCAACACAATGGTGGCTCCCAATGGTTTCGTGACAGCTTCTCTCGGTTAGGAGGGCCGGGCACGTCTGCGTCCGGGCTGCGCCT
The DNA here is from genome assembly GCF_059928025.1 of Delphinapterus leucas. NCBI lineage: Eukaryota > Metazoa > Chordata > Mammalia > Artiodactyla > Monodontidae > Delphinapterus > Delphinapterus leucas. The sequence continues at coordinate 513,159 of NW_028322261.1, forward strand.
AGCACAGCGTGGGCGGGCAGGTGGGATGCCCAAGGGACCGCGGGCCCCGGGCCCTGAAGCCTCCGGGGCCACATACTTGTGAGCGGCCTGCGAGATCTGGGGTGGGGCGCCAAGCGCCAAAAATTTGCTGGGTCCCGCCCGCCCTGGGCTGGATGGTCGCCAACATGCCCGCCACTCCCCTGTACCCTAGACCTCCGTTTCCCTGTCTAGACGGGCGGCGGGGCCCTGCCAGGTCGGGCGGGCCGCTGGGCTGGAGGTTAGACCAAAGTGCCTGCTCAGCTGCGCCTCAAGAGGCAGCCCGCGACCCTGCAGCCACCTACTGCCAAACCAGCCCAGAGGGGCGTGATCTCGGCTGGATCGCGGAAGCTAAGCAGGGTCGGGCCTGTTTGCTATTGCTGTTAGGGCTACTACTACTACTATCACAGTGCATGCCAAATACTACTACTATTACCAGTACTGCTGCTGCTACTACTGCTACTACTATTGCTACTAATAGTAGTCCAGTACATCGCAAATAATATTATAGTTACTACTACTACTGCTACTAGTATCAATATTAGTAGTCCAGTGTATGGCAAATCTACTAGTACTACACCTATTACTGCTAATGCGAATACTACTACTGGTCCACTGCAGGTCTAATATTCTGCTACTTCTACTTAGCCCGGGACTTCTACTGCTGCTGCTACCACTAATACTGTTAGTACTACAACAAGCCCAGTGCATGGAAAATACTACTACTATTAACACTACTGCTGCTACTCCCACTACTGCTGCTACTCCTACTACTGCTGCTACTTGTACCCTTAGTAGCTCAGTGCATGGAGAATACTACTTGTATAACTACTCCTGTGTCTACTGTTTCTATTACTGCTACCACTGCAGCTACTACTAGTAGACCATTGCATGGCAAATACTACTACTATTACTACTGCTGCTGCTGCTGATACTTCTGCTACTACTTCTGCTAGTACTAGTAGTCCAGTGCATGGCAAATACTACTTCTATTATTACTACTGCTGCTACTGCTACTACTATCCATCCTACTAGCTCAGTGCATGGCAAATCTACTACTAGTACTTCTATTGCTACTACTGCTACTACTCCTAATGTCACACTGCAGGGCAACTCTGGTGCTACTACTACTGCTGCTGCGGTCAATTCTAATGCTGTTGCTCCCATTATTACTACTGCTACTACTAGTAGTCCAGTGCATGGCAAATACTACTACTATTACCACAACTGCTGCTACTACTACTGCTGCTGCTATTTCTACTACTACTACTAGTCCAGTGCATGGCAAACACTAGTGCTATTACTAATACTGCTGCTGCTGCTCCTCCTACTTCTACTATTACTGCTACTACTAGCAGTCCTTTGCATTGCAAATACTACTACTATTACTACTACTGCTGCTAGTACTGCTACTACAATGATCTATAATACTAACCCAGTGCATGGCAAATCTACTATTACTACATCTGTTGCGGCTACTGCTACTACTACTGCTAGACCAGTACATGGCAGATACTACTACTATTACCACTATTGCTTCTACTTCTAGTACTGCTGCTTCTACTACGGCTGCTGCTTCTTCTACAGCTGCTGCTGCTACTACTACTCATCCTAGCCCTGTTCGTGGAAAATACTGCTACTACAACTGATGCTGATGCTGCTGCTACTACTGCCACTACTAATACCAATACTACTCGACCAGTGCATGGTAAATCTACTACTACCCTTGCTAGTGCTGCGACTGCTCCTACTAGTAGCAGCCCAGTGAATAGCAAATACTACTACTATTACCACTACTGCTGCTGCTATTACTACTGCAGCAACTAGTAGTGCTGCTGCTGCTGCTGCTACTACTACTATCTCCGTGCATGGCAAATACTTCTACTATTACTACTACTGCTGCTGCTGCTACTACTACTACTACTACTCCTCCTGCCACTGATAGTAGTGCAGTGCATGGCAAGTACTACTACTGTTTCTACTACTGCTGCTGCCACTTTTGTTGCTGTCACTACCACTACTGCTACTACTAGTACTCCAGTGTATGGCAAATACTGCTTCTATTGCTACTACTGCTGCCGTTGCTGCTACTGCTACTACTACTGCTACAACTTGCACCCAGTAAATTGCAAACATTACAACTATTACTTCTACTGCTGCTGCTGCTTCTACTGATACTACTGCTACTGCTTCTACTTCTCCTGCTGCTGCTTCTACTACTACCACTACTAGTCCCAGTGCAAGGTAAATAATACGATTATTACGACTACTGCTGCTTCTGCTAGTACTGCTGCTACTACTGCTACTACTGGTAGTCCAGTGCATGAAAAATACTCTTACTACTACTGCTGCAGCTGCTGCTACTACTGCTGCTACTACTGCTACTACTAGTGATCCAGTGCATGGCAAATACAACCAATATTACTACTACTGATGTTGCCTCTACTACTGCTAATACTACTATCAATGCTACTAGCCAGTGCATGGCAAATATACTACTACTGCTGCTATTGCTGCTACTTCCACTACTACTACTGGCCCACTGCTGGGCAAATCATCTGCCACTTCTACTGCTGCTGCTGCTACAACTACTACTACTACTACTAGCCCATTGCATCTCAAATACTACTACTATTACCACTACTGCTGTTAGTCCTACTACTGCTGCTAGTCCTATTACTGCTGCTACTTGTACTATTACTATCCCAGTGCATGGAATGTACTACTAGTAATGCTACTCCTACGTCTGCTTTTTCTACTACTGCTTCTGCTACTGCTACTACTAGTAGACCAGTGTGTGGCAAATACTACTACTATTACTACTGCTGCTGCTGCTACTACTGCTATTACTAGTAGTCCAGGGAATGGCAAATACTACTACTATCACTACTACTGCTGCTGCTGCTACTACTACTGCTCCTTCTACTGCAACTACTAGTAGTCCAGCCCTTGGCAAATACTACTACTATGACTATGACTGCTGCTAATGCTACCACTGCTACTACTACTAATCCTGTCCGTGGCAAATGCTACTCTATTACTACTACTTCTGCAGCAGTGGCTACTGCTACTACTAATATCAATACTACGAGTCCAGTGCGTGGCAAGTCTACCTCTACTGTTACTATTGCTGCTACTGCTACTACTACTTCTTACCCAGTGCATGGCAGATACTACTTCTATTACCACTGCTGCTGCTACCTCTACTGCTGCTGCTGCTATTACTATTACTACTTCTACTACTAGCACAGTGCGTGGCAAATAGTACTAATATTACTACTACCGCTGCTGCTGTTGCTATGACTTCTAGTACTACTGCTACTACTAGTAATACAGTGTGTCACAAATACTATTCATACTAATACTGCTGCTGTTGCTACTACTACTATCAATACTACTAGCCCAGTTCATGGCCAATATAATACTACTACTGCTATAGCTGCTACTGCTACTACTACTAGTGGCCCACTGCAGGGCAAATCTGCTGCTACTCTTACTGCTGCTTATGCCACTTCTATTCCTGGTGCTACCTCTACTACTGCTGCTACTACTAGTAGTCTAGTGCATGGCAAATACTACTATTACTACTACTTCTGCTGCTGCTACTACTGCTACTACTAGTATCAATACTACTATCCCAGTGCATGGCAAATCTACTAGTACTACACCTATTAGTGCTAATGCTAATACTGCTACTTGCACACTGCAGGGCCAATCTGCTGCTACTACTACCGACGTTGCTGCTAATTCTACTTCTGCTGCTACCAATACAACTACTACTCCTAGTACCCCAGTGCATTTCAAATACTACCAATATTACCAGTACTGTTGCTACTACTACTGCTGCTGCTACTAGTACTATTACTAGCCCAGTCCATGCCAAATACTACGACTATTACCACTGCTGCTACTTCTGCTACTCTTACTGCTGTTGCTCTTACGACTACTTCTGCTACTACTACTGCTACCGCTTCTAATTCTACTGTTGCTGCTACTACTACTAGCCCAGGGCATGGCAAATACTATTACTATTATTACTACTGCTGCTGCTGCTACTACTTCTAATAGTACTTCTATTACTTGTAGTCTAGTGCATGGGAAATACTACTTCTATTACTACTCCTGCTGCTGCTGCTAATACTGCTACTACTACTACCAATACTACTAGCTTAGTGCATGGGAAATCTGCTACTACTACTGCTGTATCTGCTACCGCTACTACTACTACTACTGGCCAGCTCCAGGGCAAATCTGCTGCTACTACTTCTGTTGCTGCTGCCACTTCTACTGCTCTTGCTACAACTACTACTACTGCTACTACTAGTAGTCCAGTGTATGGTAAATCCTAATACTACTAGTACTACTGCTGATGCAGCTTCTAGTGTTACTGCTACTACTGCTACTACTGCTAGTCCAGTGTATTGCAAATATTATTCTATTACTACTACTGCTGATGCTGCTACTACTGCTACTACTAATATCAATAGTACCAGCCAATTTCATGGCAAACCTACTACTACTATTGCTATTGCTGCTGCTGCTACTACTACTGCTAACCCAGTGCATGGCAGATGCTACTACTATTACCACTACTGCTGCTGCTGCTGCTACTACTGCTGCTAATAGTAGTCCAGTGCGTTTCAAATACTACTAATATTACCACTACTGCCGCTGCTACTACTTCTACTACTACTATGAATATTACTAGCCCATTGCAAGGCAAATCTACTATTTCTACTTCTATTCCTAACACTTTTACTACTACTACTGGCCCAGTGCAGGGAAAATCTGCTGCTACTTCTAGTGCTGCCCCTGCCACTTCTATTGATGCTGCTACAGCTACTACTATTACAACTATTGACTAGTGCATCAACAATACTACTACTATTAATATTACTGCTGCTTCTGGTGCTACTCCTGCTACTACTATTTGTCCAGTAAATGGCAAATACTACTACTCTTACTACTGCTTCTGATGCTGTTACTACTGCTACTTCTACCATCAATACTACTAGCCCAATCTATTACTCCTACTGCTATTGCTGCTTCTTGTCCTACTACTACTGCCAACTGCAGTGCAAGTTAGCTGCTACTACTACTGTTGCTGCTGTCACATCTACTGATGCTGATACCACTACTACTACTACGACGACTAGTCCAGTGCATGGCAAATACTACTACAATTACCACTACTGGTTCTACTACAGCAGCTGCTATTTCTACTGCTGCTGCTACTACTAGCGTACTACTAGCCCAGTGCATGGCAAATGGTACTACTATTATTACTACTGCTGCTTCTGCTACTACTACTGCTAGTACTAGCAGTCCAGTGCATTTAAAATTCTACTACTATTTCTATTACTGCTGCTGCTACTACTGATGCTCCTACTACTGCTACTACTAGTAATCCAGTGCATGGCAAATATTATTAATAGTAATACTGCTGCTGCTGCTACTACTACTATAAATACTACTAGCCCAGTGCATGTCAAATATACTACTAATACTGCTATTCCTGCTTCCGCTACTATTACTACTGGCCCACTGCAGGGCAAATCTTCTGCTACTACTACTGCTTCTGCTGTCCGTTCTACTGCTGCTGCTTCCACTACTACTACAACTTCTACTAGTAGCCCAGCGCATGGCCAATACTACTACTATGATGATTACTGCTGCTACTACTAGTACTGCTGATGCTAATTTGATTGCTGCTGCTACTACTACTACTATTAGTTCAGTGTATGTCAAATGCTAGTACTATTACTACTACCGCAGCTGCTGCTACTTCTGATACTACTTCTGCTACTACAGGTAGTGCAGTGAATGGCAAATACTATTAATACTACTGCTCAGGCTGCTGCTACTACTGCTACTACTACTGCTACTACTACTAGCACTGTTGCTGCTAATTCTACTGATGCTGCTGCTCTATGTGCTGCTACTACTACTACTAGTCAATGCATGGCAAATACTACTACTATTACTGCTTCTGCTGCTACTACTTCTGCTACTACTGCTACTATTAGTAGTCCAGTGTATATCAAATACTACTAGTATCACCACGACTGCTGCTACTACTTCGACTGCCGCTGCTACTTCTCCTGCTGCTCGTATTACTACAGCTACTACTAGCCCAGTGCGTGGTAAATACTACTACTATTACTACCACTGCTGCTTCTGCAGCTACTATTGCTACTACTACAAGTCCAGTGCATTGCAAACACATTGCTATTACTAGTAGTGCATTGCATTTAAAATACTACTATAATTACTACGTCTGCTGCTACTACTGTTACTACTAGTAGTACAGTGCATGGTAAATACAACTACAATTAATACTAATGCTGCTGCTGCTACCACTGGTACTACTAGTAGTAAATTGCATGGCAAATACAACTAATATTACTACAACTGCTGTTGCTACTACTGCTACTACTAATATGAATACCACTAGGCCAGAGCATGGCAAATCTACTACTACAATTGCTATTGCTGCTACTGCTACTACTACTACTTACCCAGGGCGTACCAAATACAACTACTGTTACCACTACTGCTGCTACTACTGCTGCAACTACTACTGCTACTGTTTCTAATTCTACTGCTTTTGCTACTACTACTACTACTACTATCCCAGGGCATGGCAAATAATACTACTATTATTACTACTGCTGCTGCTGCTGCTACTACGGCTACTACTGCTATCAATACTACTAGCCAGTGCATGGCAAGTCTACTACTACTACTGCTATTGCTGCTACTTCCACTCCTACTACTGGCCAACTGCCAGGCAAATCTTCTACCACTTCTGCTGCTGCGATCACTGGTACTACTACAAATACTAGCCTATTGCATATCAAATACTACTAGTATTAACACTACTGCTGCTACTCCTCCTACTGCTGCTACGACTACTACTGCTGCTACTTTTTCTCTTAGTAGCCCAGTGCATGGAATATAGTACTTCTATAACTACGCTTATGTCTGCAGTTTATATTACTGCTACTACAACTGCTACTCCTAGTAGAGCAGTGCATGGCAAATACTACTACTACTACTACTTCTGCTGCTGCTGATACTACTGCTACTACTTCTGCTAGTACTAGTAGTCCAGTGCATGGCAAATACTACAACTATTACTACTACTGCTGCTGCTGATACTACTGCTACTACTTCTGCTAGTACTAGTAGTCCAGTGCATGGCAAATACTACAACTATTACTACTACTGCTGCTGCTGATACTACTGCTACTACTACCATCAATACTACTAGCTCAGTGTATGGCAAATCTACTACTACTACTGCTATTGCTGCTACTTCCACTCCTACTACTGGCCCACTGCCAGGCAAATCTTCTACCACTTCTACTGCTGGTGCGACCACTAGTACTACTACAAATACTAGCCTATTGCATTGCAAATACTACTACTATTAACACTACTACTGCTACTCCCACTACTGCTGCTACTCCTACTACTGCTGCTACTTGTACCCTTAGTAGCTCAGTGCATGGAGAATACTACTTGTATAACTACTCCTGTGTCTACTGTTTCTATTACTGCTACCACTGCAGCTACTACTAGTAGACCATTGCATGGCAAATACTACTACTATTACTACTGCTGCTGCTGCTGATTCTACTGCTACTACTTCTGCTAGTACTAGCAGTCCAGTGCATGGCAAATACTACTTCTATTATTACTACTGCTGCTACTGCTACTACTATCCATCCTACTAGCTCAGTGCATGGCAAATCTACTACTAGTACTTCTATTGCTACTACTGCTACTACTCCTAATGTCACACTGCAGGGCAACTCTGGTGCTACTACGACTGCTGCTGCGGTCAATTCTAATGCTATTGCTCCCATTATTACTACTGCTACTACTAGTAGTCCAATGCATGGCAAATACTACTAATATTACTACTGCTGCTGCTGCTGATTCTACTGCTACTACTTCTGCTAGTACTAGCAGTCCAGTGCATGGCAAATACTACTTCTATTATTACTACTGCTGCTACTGCTACTACTATCCATCCTACTAGCTCAGTGCATGGCAAATCTAGTACTAGTACTTCTATTGCTACTACTGTTACTACACCTAATGTCACACTGCAGGGCAACTCTGGTGCTACTACTACTGCTGCTGCGGTCAATTCTAATGCTGTTGCTCCCATTTTTACTACTGCTACTACTAGTAGTCCAGTGCATGGCAAATACTACTACTATTACCACAACTGCTGCTACTACTACTGCTGCTGCTATTTCTACTACTACTACTAGTCCAGTGCATGGCAAACACTAGTGCTATTACTAATACTGCTGCTGCTGCTCCTCCTACTTCTACTATTACTGCTACTACTAGCAGTCCTTTGCATTGCAAATACTACTAGTATTACTACTGCTGCTGCTAGTACTGCTACTACAATGATCTATAATACTAACCCAGTGCATGGCAAATCTACTATTACTACTTCTATTGCGGCTACTGCTACTACTACTGCTAGACCAGTGCATGGCAGATCCTACTACTATTACCACTATTGCTTCTACTTCTAGTACTGCTGCTTCTACTACGGCTGCTGCTTCTTCTACAGCTGCTGCTGCTACTACTACTCATCCTAGCCCTGTTCGTGGAAAATACTGCTACTATTACTACTACTGATGCTGCTGCTACTACTGCCACTACTAATACCAATACTACTCGACCAGTGCATGGTAAATCTACTACTACCCTTGCTAGTGCTGTGACTGCTCCTACTAGTAGCAGCCCAGTGAATAGCAAATACTACTACTATTACCACTACTGCTGCTGCTATTACTACTGCAGCAACTAGTAGTGCTGCTGCTGCTGCTGCTACAACTACTATCTCCGTGCATGGCAAATACTTCTACTATTACTACTAGTGCTGCTGCTGCTGCTACTACTACTACTCCTGCTACTGATAGTAGTGCAGTGCATGGCAAGTACTACTACTGTTTCTACTACTGCTGCTGCCACTTTTATTGCTGTCACTACCACTACTGCTACTACTAGTACCCCAGTGTATGGCAAATACTGCTTCTATTAATACTACTGCTGCCGTTGCTGCTACTGCTACTACTACTGCTACAACTTGCACCCAGTAAATTGCAAACATTACAACTATTACTTCTACTGCTGCTGCTGCTTCTACTGATACTACTGCTACTGCTTCTACTTCTCCTGCTGCTGCTTCTACTACTACCACTACTAGTCCCAGTGCAAGGTAAATAATACGATTATTACGACTACTGCTGCTTCTGCTAATACTGCTGCTACTACTGCTACTACTGGTAGTCCAGTGCATGAAAAATACTATTACTACTACTGCTGCAGCTGCTGCTACTACTGCTGCTACTACTGCTACTACTAGTGATCCAGTGCATGGCAAATACAACAAATATTACTACTACTGATGTTGCCTCTACTACTGCTAATACTACTATCAATGCTACTAGCCAGTGCATGGCAAATATACTACTACTGCTGCTATTGCTGCTACTTCCACTACTACTACTGGCCCACTGCTGGGCAAATCATCTGCCACTTCTACTGCTGCTGCTGCTACAACTACTACTACTACTACTACTAGCCCATTGCATCTCAAATACTACTACTATTACCACTACTGCTGTTAGTCCTACTACTCCTGCTAGTCCTATTACTGCTGCTACTTGTACTATTACTATCCCAGTGCACGGAATGTACTACTAGTAAAGCGACTCCTACGTCTGCTTTTTCTACTACTGCTTCTGCTACTGCTACTACTAGTAGACCAGTGTGTGGCAAATACTACTACTATTACTACTACTGCTGCTGCTGCTACTACTGCTACTACTACTGCTATTACTAGTAGTCCAGGGAATGGCAAATACTACTACTACTATCACTACTACTGCTGCTGCTGCTACTACTACTGCTCCTTCTACTGCAACTACTAGTAGTCCAGTCCTTGGCAAATACTACTACTATGACTATGACTGCTGCTAATGCTACCACTGCTACTACTACTAATCCTGTCCGTGGCAAATGCTACTCTATTACTACTACTGCTGCAGCAGCGGCTACTGCTACTACTAATATCAATACTACGAGCCCAGTGCATGGCAAGTCTACCTCTACTGTTACTATTGCTGCTACTGCTACTACTACATCTTACCCAGTGCATGGCAGATACTACTTCTATTACCACTGCTGCTGCTACCTCTACTGCTGCTGCAGCTACATCTACTGCTGCTGCTATTACTATTACTACTTCTACTACTAGCACAGTGCGTGGCAAATAGTACTAATATTACTACTACCGCTGCTGCTGTTGCTATGACTTCTAGTACTACTGCTACTACTAGTAATCCAGTGTGTCGCAAATACTATTCATACTACTACTGCTGCTGTTGCTACTACTACTATCAATACTACTAGCCCAGTGCATGGCCAATATACTACTACTACTGCTATAGCTGCTACTGCTACTACTACTAGTGGCCCACTGCAGGGCATATCTGCTGCTACTCTTACTGCTGCTTATGCCATTTCTATTCCTGGTGCTACCTCTACTACTGCTGCTACTACTAGTAGTCTAGTGCATGGCAAATACTACTATTACTACTACTTCTGCTGCTGCTACTACTGCTACTACTAGTATCAATACTACTATCCCAGTGCATGGCAAATCTACTAGTACTACACCTATTAGTGCTAATGCTAATACTGCTACTTGCACACTGCAGGGCCAATCTGCTGCTACTACTACCGACGTTGCTGCTAATTCTACTTCTGCTGCTACCAATACAACTACTACTCCTAGTACCCCAGTGCATTTCAAATACTACCAATATTACCAGTACTGTTGCTACTACTACTGCTGCTGCTACTAGTACTATTACTAGCCCAGTCCATGCCAAATACTACGACTATTACCACTGCTGCTACTTCTGCTACTATTACTGCTCTTGCTCTTACGACTACTTCTGCTACTACTACTGCTACCGCTTCTAATTCTACTGTTGCTGCTACTACTACTAGCCCAGGGCATGGCAAATACTACTACTATTATTACTACTGCTGCTGCTGCTACTACTTCTACTAGTACTTCTATTACTTGTAGTCTAGTGCATGGGAAATACTACTTCTATTACTACTCCTGCTGCTGCTGCTAATACTGCTACTACTACTCCCAATACTACTAGCTTAGTGCATGGGAAATCTGCTACTACTACTGCTGTATCTGCTACCGCTACTACTACTACTACTGGCCAGCTCCAGGGCAAATCTGCTGCTACTACTTCTGTTGCTGCTGCCACTTCTACTGCTCTTGCTACAACTACTACTACTGCTACTACTAGTAGTCCAGTGTATGGTAAATCCTAATACTACTAGTACTACTGCTGATGCAGCTTCTAGTGTTACTGCTACTACTGCTACTACTGCTAGTCCAGTGTATTGCAAATATAATTCAATTACTACTACTGCTGATGCTGCTACTACTGCTACTACTAATATCAATAGTACCAGCCAATTTCATGGCAAACCTACTACTACTCTTGCTATTGCTGCTGCTGCTACTACTACTGCTAACCCAGTGCATGGCAGATGCTACTACTATTACCACTACTGCTGCTGCTGCTACTACTGCTGCCAATAGTAGTCCAGTGCGTGGCAAATACTACTAATATTACCACTACTGCCGCTGCTACTACTTCTACTACTACTATGAATATTACTAGCCCATTGCAAGGCAAATCTACTATTTCTACTGCTATTCCTAACACTTTTACTACTACTACTGGCCCAGTGCAGGGAAAATCTGCTGCTACTTCTAGTGCTGCCCCTGCCACTTCTATTGCTGCTGCTACAGCTACTACTATTACAACTATTGACTAGTGCATCAACAATACTACTACTATTAATATTACTGCTGCTTCTGGTGCTACTACTGCTACTACTATTTGTCCAGTAAATGGCAAATACTACTACTCTTACTACTGCTTCTGATGCTGTTACTACTGCTACTGCTACCATAAATACTACTAGCCCAATCTATTACTCCTACTGCTATTGCTGCTTCTTGTCCTACTACTACTGCCAACTGCAGTGCAAGTTAGCTGCTACTACTACTGTTGCTGCTGTCACATCTACTGATGCTGATCCCACTACTACTACTACGACGACTAGTCCAGTGCATGGCAAATACTACTACAATTACCACTACTGGTTCTACTACAGCAGCTGCTATTTCTACTGCTGCTGCTACTACTAGCGTACTACTAGCCCAGTGCATGGCAAATGGTACTACTATTATTACTACTGCTGCTTCTGCTACTACTACTGCTAGTACTAGCAGTCCAGTGCATTTAAAATTCTACTACTATTTCTATTACTGCTGCTGCTACTACTGATGCTCCTACTACTGCTACTACTAGTAATCCAGTGCATGGCAAATATTATTAATAGTAATACTGCTGCTGCTGCTACTACTACTATAAATACTACTAGCCCAGTGCATGTCAAATATACTACTAATACTGCTATTCCTGCTTCCGCTACTATTACTACTGGCCCACTGCAGGGCAAATCTTCTGCTACTACTACTGCTTCTGCTGTCCGTTCTACTGCTGCTGCTTCCACTACTACTACAACTTCTACTAGTAGCCCAGCGCATGGCCAATACTACTACTATGATGATTACTGCTGCTACTACTAGTACTGCTGATGCTAATTTGATTGCTGCTGCTACTACTACTACTATTAGTTCAGTGTATGTCAAATACTAGTACTATTACTACTACCGCAGCTGCTGCTACTTCTGATACTACTTCTGCTACTACAGGTAGTGCAGTGAATGGCAAATACTATTAATACTACTGCTCAGGCTGCTGCTACTACTGCTAATACTACTGCTACTACTACTAGCACAGTTGCTGCTAATTCTACTGATGCTGCTGCTCTATGTGCTGCTACTACTACTACTAGTCAATGCATGGCAAATACTACTACTATTACTGCTTCTGCTGCTACTACTTCTGCTACTACTGCTACTATTAGTAGTCCAGTGTATATCAAATACTACTAGTATCACCACGACTGCTGCTGCTCGTATTACTACAGCAACTACTAGCCCAGTGCGTGGTAAATACTACTATTACTACCACTTCTGCTTCTGCAGCTACTATTGCTACTACTACAAGTCCAGTGCATTGCAAACACATTGCTATTACTAGTAGTGCATTGCATTTAAAATACTACTATAATTACTACGTCTGCTGCTACTACTGTTACTACTAGTAGTACAGTGCATGGTAAATACAACTACAATTAATACTAATGCTGCTGCTGCTACCACTGCTACTACTAGTAGTAAATTGCATGGCAAATACAACTAATATTACTACAACTGCTGTTGCTACTACTGCTACTACTAATATGAATACCACTAGGCCAGAGCATGGCAAATCTACTACTACAATTGCTATTGCTGCTACTGCTACTACTACTACTTACCCAGGGCGTGCCAAATACAACTACTGTTACCACTACTGCTGCTACTACTGCTGCAACTACTACTGCTACTGTTTCTAATTCTACTGCTTTTGCTACTACTACTACTACTACTATCCCAGGGCACGGCAAATAATATTACTATTATTACTACTGCTGCTGCTGCTGCTACTACGGCTACTACTGCTATCAATACTACTAGCCAGTGCATGGCAAGTCTACTACTACTACTGCTATTGCTGCTACTTCCACTCCTACTACTGGCCAACTGCCAGGCAAATCTTCTACCACTTCTGCTGCTGCGATCACTGGTACTACTACAAATACTAGCCTATTGCATATCAAATACTACTAGTATTAACACTACTGCTGCTACTCCTCCTACTGCTGCTACGACTACTACTGCTGCTACTTTTTCTCTTAGTAGCCCAGTGCATGGAATATAGTACTTCTATAACTACGCTTATGTCTGCAGTTTATATTACTGCTACTACAACTGCTACTCCTAGTAGAGCAGTGCATGGCAAATACTACTACTACTACTACTTCTGCTGCTGCTGATACTACTGCTACTACTTCTGCTAGTACTAGTAGTCCAGTGCATGGCAAATACTACAACTATTACTACTACTGCTGCTGCTGATACTACTGCTACTACTACCATCAATACTACTAGCTCAGTGCATGGCAAATCTACTACTACTACTGCTATTGCTGCTACTTCCACTCCTACTACTGGCCCACTGCCAGGCAAATCTTCTACCACTTCTACTGCTGGTGCGACCACTAGTACTACTACAAATACTAGCCTATTGCATTGCAAATACTACTACTATTAATACTACTGCTGCTACTCCTACTACTGCTGCTACTTGTACCCTTAGTAGCTCAGTGCATGGAGAATACTACTTGTATAACTACTCCTGTGTCTACTGTTTCTATTACTGCTACCACTGCAGCTACTACTAGTAGACCATTGCATGGCAAATACTACTACTATTACTACTGCTGCTGCTGCTGATACTTCTGCTACTACTTCTGCTAGTACTAGTAGTCCAGTGCATGGCAAATACTACTTCTATTATTACTACTGCTGCTACTGCTACTACTATCCATCCTACTAGCTCAGTGCATGGCAAATCTACTACTAGTACTTCTATTGCTACTACTGCTACTACTCCTAATGTCACACTGCAGGGCAACTCTGGTGCTACTACTACTGCTGCTGCGGTCAATTCTAATGCTGTTGCTCCCATTATTACTACTGCTACTACTAGTAGTCCAGTGCATGGCAAATACTACTACTATTACCACAACTGCTGCTACTACTACTGCTGCTGCTATTTCTACTACTACTACTAGTCCAGTGCATGGCAAACACTAGTGCTATTACTAATACTGCTGCTGCTGCTCCTCCTACTTCTACTATTACTGCTACTACTAGCAGTCCTTTGCATTGTAAATACTACTACTATTACTACTACTGCTGCTAGTACGGCTACTACAATGATCTATAATACTAACCCAGTGCATGACAAATCTACTATTACTACTTCTATTGCGGCTACTGCTACTACTACTGCTAGACCAGTGCATGGCAGATACTACTACTATTACCACTATTGCTTCTACTTCTAGTACTGCTGCTTCTACTACGGCTGCTGCTTCTTCTACAGCTGCTGCTGCTACTACTACTCATCCTAGCTCTGTTCGTGGAAAATACTGCTACTACAACTGATGCTGATGCTGCTGCTACTACTGCCACTACTAATACCAATACTACTCGACCAGTGCATGGTAAATCTACTACTACCCTTGCTAGTGCTGCGACTGCTCCTACTAGTAGCAGCCCAGTGAATAGCAAATACTACTACTATTACCACTACTGCTGCTGCTATTACTACTGCAGCAACTAGTAGTGCTGCTGCTGCTGCTGCTACTACTACTATCTCCGTGCATGGCAAATACTTCTACTATTACTACTACTGCTGCTGCTGCTGCTACTACTACTACTACTCCTGCTACTGATAGTAGTGCAGTGCATGGCAAGTACTACTACTGTTTCTACTACTGCTGCTGCCACTTTTATTGCTGTCACTACCACTACTGCTACTACTAGTACTCCAGTGTATGGCAAATACTGCTTCTATTACTACTACTGCTGCCGTTGCTGCTACTGCTACTACTACTGCTACAACTTGCACCCAGTAAATTGCAAACATTACAACTATTACTTCTACTGCTGCTGCTGCTTCTACTGATACTACTGCTACTGCTTCTACTTCTCCTGCTGCTGCTTCTACTACTACCACTACTAGTCCCAGTGCAAGGTAAATAATACGATTATTACGACTACTGCTGCTTCTGCTAGTACTGCTGCTACTACTGCTACTACTGGTAGTCCAGTGCATGAAAAATACTATTACTACTACTGCTGCAGCTGCTGCTACTACTGCTGCTACTACTGCTACTACTAGTGATCCAGTGCATGGCAAATACAACAAATATTACTACTACTGATGTTGCCTCTACTACTGCTAATACTACTATCAATGCTACTAGCCAGTGCATGGCAAATATACTACTACTGCTGCTATTGCTGCTACTTCCACTACTACTACTGGCCCACTGCTGGGCAAATCATCTGCCACTTCTACTGCTGCTGCTGCTACAACTACTACTACTACTACTACTACTAGCCCATTGCATCTCAAATACTACTACTATTACCACTACTGCTGTTAGTCCTACTACTGCTGCTAGTCCTATTACAGCCGCTACTTGTACTACTACTATCCCAGTGCACGGGATGTACTACTAGTAAAGCGACTCCTACGTCTGCTTTTTCTACTACTGCTTCTGCTACTGCTACTACTAGTAGACCAGTGTGTGGCAAATACTACTACTATTACTACTACTGCTGCTGCTGCTACTACTGCTACTACTACTGCTATTACTAGTAGTCCAGGGAATGGCAAATACTACTACTACTATCACTACTACTGCTGCTGCTGCTACTACTACTGCTCCTTCTACTGCAACTACTAGTAGTCCAGTCCTTGGCAAATACTACTACTATGACTATGACTGCTGCTAATGCTACCACTGCTACTACTACTAATCCTGTCCGTGGCAAATGCTACTCTATTACTACTACTGCTGCAGCAGCGGCTACTGCTACTACTAATATCAATACTACGAGCCCAGTGCATGGCAAGTCTACCTCTACTGTTACTATTGCTGCTACTGCTACTACTACTTCTTACCCAGTGCATGGCAGATACTACTTCTATTACCACTGCTGCTGCTACCTCTACTGCTGCTGCAGCTACATCTACTGCTGCTGCTATTACTATTACTACTTCTACTACTAGCACAGTGCGTGGCAAATAGTACTAATATTACTACTACCGCTGCTGCTGTTGCTATGACTTCTAGTACTACTGCTACTACTAGTAATCCAGTGTGTCGCAAATACTATTCATACTACTACTGCTGCTGTTGCTACTACTACTATCAATACTACTAGCCCAGTGCATGGCCAATATACTACTACTACTGCTATAGCTGCTACTGCTACTACTACTAGTGGCCCACTGCAGGGCATATCTGCTGCTACTCTTACTGCTGCTTATGCCATTTCTATTCCTGGTGCTACCTCTACTACTGCTGCTACTACTAGTAGTCTAGTGCATGGCAAATACTACTATTACTACTACTTCTGCTGCTGCTACTACTGCTACTACTAGTATCAATACTACTATCCCAGTGCATGGCAAATCTACTAGTACTACACCTATTAGTGCTAATGCTAATACTGCTACTTGCACACTGCAGGGCCAATCTGCTGCTACTACTACCGACGTTGCTGCTAATTCTACTTCTGCTGCTACCAATACAACTACTACTCCTAGTACCCCAGTGCATTTCAAATACTACCAATATTACCAGTACTGTTGCTACTACTACTGCTGCTGCTACTAGTACTATTACTAGCCCAGTCCATGCCAAATACTACGACTATTACCACTGCTGCTACTTCTGCTACTATTACTGCTCTTGCTCTTACGACTACTTCTGCTACTACTACTGCTACCGCTTCTAATTCTACTGTTGCTGCTACTACTACTAGCCCAGGGCATGGCAAATACTACTACTATTATTACTACTGCTGCTGCTGCTACTACTTCTACTAGTACTTCTATTACTTGTAGTCTAGTGCATGGGAAATACTACTTCTATTACTACTCCTGCTGCTGCTGCTAATACTGCTACTACTACTACCAATACTACTAGCTTAGTGCATGGGAAATCTGCTACTACTACTGCTGTATCTGCTACCGCTACTACTACTACTACTGGCCAGCTCCAGGGCAAATCTGCTGCTACTACTTCTGTTGCTGCTGCCACTTCTACTGCTCTTGCTACAACTACTACTACTGCTATTACTAGTAGTCCAGTGTATGGTAAATCCTAATACTACTAGTACTACTGCTGATGCAGCTTCTAGTGTTACTGCTACTACTGCTACTACTGCTAGTCCAGTGTATTGCAAATATTATTCTATTACTACTACTGCTGATGCTGCTACTACTGCTACTACTAATATCAATAGTACCAGCCAATTTCATGGCAAACCTACTACTACTCTTGCTATTGCTGCTGCTGCTACTACTACTGCTAAACCAGTGCATGGCAGATGCTACTACTATTACCACTACTGCTGCTGCTGCTGCTACTACTGCTGCTAATAGTAGTCCAGTGCGTTTCAAATACTACTAATATTACCACTACTGCCGCTGCTACTACTTCTACTACTACTATGAATATTACTAGCCCATTGCAAGGCAAATCTACTATTTCTACTTCTATTCCTAACACTTTTACTACTACTACTGGCCCAGTGCAGGGAAAATCTGCTGCTACTTCTAGTGCTGCCCCTGCCACTTCTATTGCTGCTGCTACAGCTACTACTATTACAACTATTGACTAGTGCATCAACAATACTACTACTATTAATATTACTGCTGCTTCTGGTGCTACTCCTGCTACTACTATTTGTCCAGTAAATGGCAAATACTACTACTCTTACTACTGCTTCTGATGCTGTTACTACTGCTACTTCTACCATCAATACTACTAGCCCAATCTATTACTCCTACTGCTATTGCTGCTTCTTGTCCTACTACTACTGCCAACTGCAGTGCAAGTTAGCTGCTACTACTACTGTTGCTGCTGTCACATCTACTGATGCTGATACCACTACTACTACTACGACGAATAGTCCACTGCATGGCAAATACTACTACAATTACCACTACTGGTTCTACTACAGCAGTTGCTATTTCTACTGCTGCTGCTACTACTAGCGTACTACTAGCCCAGTGCATGGCAAATGGTACTACTATTATTACTACTGCTGCTTCTGCTACTACTACTGCTAGTACTAGCAGTCCAGTGCATTTAAAATTCTACTACTATTTCTATTACTGCTGCTGCTACTACTGATGCTCCTACTACTGCTACTACTAGTAATCCAGTGCATGGCAAATATTATTAATAGTAATACTGCTGCTGCTACTACTACTACTATAAATACTACTAGCCCAGTGCATGTCAAATATACTACTAATACTGCTATTCCTGCTTCCGCTACTATTACTACTGGCCCACTGCAGGGCAAATCTTCTGCTACTACTACTGCTTCTGCTGTCCGTTCTACTGCTGCTGCTTCCACTACTACTACAACTTCTACTAGTAGCCCAGCGCATGGCCAATACTACTACTATGATGATTACTGCTGCTACTACTAGTACTGCTGATGCTAATTTGATTGCTGCTGCTACTACTACTACTATTAGTTCAGTGTATGTCAAATACTAGTACTATTACTACTACCGCAGCTGCTGCTACTTCTGATACTACTTCTGCTACTACAGGTAGTGCAGTGAATGGCAAATACTATTAATACTACTGCTCAGGCTGCTGCTACTACTGCTACTACTACTGCTACTACTACTAGCACTGTTGCTGCTAATTCTACTGATGCTGCTGCTCTATGTGCTGCTACTACTACTACTAGTCAATGCATGGCAAATACTACTACTATTACTGCTTCTGCTGCTACTACTTCTGCTACTACTGCTACTATTAGTAGTCCAGTGTATATCAAATACTACTAGTATCACCACGACTGCTGCTACTACTTCGACTGCCGCTGCTACTTCTCCTGCTGCTCGTATTACTACAGCTACTACTAGCCCAGTGCGTGGTAAATACTACTACTATTACTACCACTGCTGCTTCTGCAGCTACTATTGCTACTACTACAAGTCCAGTGCATTGCAAACACATTGCTATTACTAGTAGTGCATTGCATTTAAAATACTACTATAATTACTACGTCTGCTGCTACTACTGTTACTACTAGTAGTACAGTGCATGGTAAATACAACTACAATTAATACTAATGCTGCTGCTGCTACCACTGCTACTACTAGTAGTAAATTGCATGGCAAATACAACTAATATTACTACAACTGCTGTTGCTACTACTGCTACTACTAATGTGAATACCACTAGGCCAGAGCATGGCAAATCTACTACTACAATTGCTATTGCTGCTACTGCTACTACTACTACTTACCCAGGGCGTACCAAATACAACTACTGTTACCACTACTGCTGCTACTACTGCTGCAACTACTACTGCTACTGTTTCTAATTCTACTGCTTTTGCTACTACTACTACTACTACTATCCCAGGGCATGGCAAATAATACTACTATTATTACTACTGCTGCTGCTGCTGCTACTACGGCTACTACTGCTATCAATACTACTAGCCAGTGCATGGCAAGTCTACTACTACTACTGCTATTGCTGCTACTTCCACTCCTACTACTGGCCAACTGCCAGGCAAATCTTCTACCACTTCTGCTGCTGCGATCACTGGTACTACTACAAATACTAGCCTATTGCATATCAAATACTACTAGTATTAACACTACTGCTGCTACTCCTCCTACTGCTGCTACGACTACTACTGCTGCTACTTTTTCTCTTAGTAGCCCAGTGCATGGAATATAGTACTTCTATAACTACGCTTATGTCTGCAGTTTATATTACTGCTACTACAACTGCTACTCCTAGTAGACCAGTGCATGGCAAATACTACTACTACTACTACTTCTGCTGCTGCTGATACTACTGCTACTACTTCTGCTAGTACTAGTAGTCCAGTGCATGGCAAATACTACAACTATTACTACTACTGCTGCTGCTGATACTACTGCTACTACTACCATCAATACTACTAGCTCAGTGCATGGCAAATCTACTACTACTACTGCTATTGCTGCTACTTCCACTCCTACTACTGGCCCACTGCCAGGCAAATCTTCTACCACTTCTACTGCTGGTGCGACCACTAGTACTACTACAAATACTAGCCTATTGCATTGCAAATACTACTACTATTAACACTACTACTGCTACTCCCACTACTGCTGCTACTCCTACTACTGCTGCTACTTGTACCCTTAGTAGCTCAGTGCATGGAGAATACTACTTGTATAACTACTCCTGTGTCTACTGTTTCTATTACTGCTACCACTGCAGCTACTACTAGTAGACCATTGCATGGCAAATACTACTACTATTACTACTGCTGCTGCTGCTGATTCTACTGCTACTACTTCTGCTAGTACTAGCAGTCCAGTGCATGGCAAATACTACTTCTATTATTACTACTGCTGCTACTGCTACTACTATCCATCCTACTAGCTCAGTGCATGGCAAATCTACTACTAGTACTTCTATTGCTACTACTGCTACTACTCCTAATGTCACACTGCAGGGCAACTCTGGTGCTACTACGACTGCTGCTGCGGTCAATTCTAATGCTATTGCTCCCATTATTACTACTGCTACTACTAGTAGTCCAGTGCATGGCAAATACTACTAATATTACTACTGCTGCTGCTGCTGATTCTACTGCTACTACTTCTGCTAGTACTAGCAGTCCAGTGCATGGCAAATACTACTTCTATTATTACTACTGCTGCTACTGCTACTACTATCCATCCTACTAGCTCAGTGCATGGCAAATCTAGTACTAGTACTTCTATTGCTACTACTGCTACTACACCTAATGTCACACTGCAGGGCAACTCTGGTGCTACTACTACTGCTGCTGCGGTCAATTCTAATGCTGTTGCTCCCATTATTACTACTGCTACTACTAGTAGTCCAGTGCATGGCAAATACTACTACTATTACCACAACTGCTGCTACTACTACTGCTGCTGCTATTTCTACTACTACTACTAGTCCAGTGCATGGCAAACACTAGTGCTATTACTAATACTGCTGCTGCTGCTCCTCCTACTTCTACTATTACTGCTACTACTAGCAGTCCTTTGCATTGCAAATACTACTAGTATTACTACTGCTGCTGCTAGTACTGCTACTACAATGATCTATAATACTAACCCAGTGCATGGCAAATCTACTATTACTACTTCTATTGCGGCTACTGCTACTACTACTGCTAGACCAGTGCATGGCAGATCCTACTACTATTACCACTATTGCTTCTACTTCTAGTACTGCTGCTTCTACTACGGCTGCTGCTTCTTCTACAGCTGCTGCTGCTACTACTACTCATCCTAGCCCTGTTCGTGGAAATTACTGCTACTATTACTACTACTGATGCTGCTGCTACTACTGCCACTACTAATACCAATACTACTCGACCAGTGCATGGTAAATCTACTACTACCCTTGCTAGTGCTGTGACTGCTCCTACTAGTAGCAGCCCAGTGAATAGCAAATACTACTACTATTACCACTACTGCTGCTGCTATTACTACTGCAGCAATTAGTAGTGCTGCTGCTGCTGCTGCTACAACTACTATCTCCGTGCATGGCAAATACTTCTACTATTACTACTAGTGCTGCTGCTGCTACTACTACTACTACTCCTGCTACTGATAGTAGTGCAGTGCATGGCAAGTACTACTACTGTTTCTACTACTGCTGCTGCCACTTTTATTGCTGTCACTACCACTACTGCTACTACTAGTACCCCAGTGTATGGCAAATACTGCTTCTATTAATACTACTGCTGCCGTTGCTGCTACTGCTACTACTACTGCTACAACTTGCACCCAGTAAATTGCAAACATTACAACTATTACTTCTACTGCTGCTGCTGCTTCTACTGATACTACTGCTACTGCTTCTACTTCTCCTGCTGCTGCTTCTACTACTACCACTACTAGTCCCAGTGCAAGGTAAATAATACGATTATTACGACTACTGCTGCTTCTGCTAATACTGCTGCTACTACTGCTACTACTGGTAGTCCAGTGCATGAAAAATACTATTACTACTACTGCTGCAGCTGCTGCTACTACTGCTGCTACTACTGCTACTACTAGTGATCCAGTGCATGGCAAATACAACAAATATTACTACTACTGATGTTGCCTCTACTACTGCTAATACTACTATCAATGCTACTAGCCAGTGCATGGCAAATATACTACTACTGCTGCTATTGCTGCTACTTCCACTACTACTACTGGCCCACTGCTGGGCAAATCATCTGCCACTTCTACTGCTGCTGCTGCTACAACTACTACTACTACTACTACTACTAGCCCATTGCATCTCAAATACTACTACTATTACCACTACTGCTGTTAGTCCTACTACTCCTGCTAGTCCTATTACTGCTGCTACTTGTACTATTACTATCCCAGTGCACGGAATGTACTACTAGTAAAGCGACTCCTACGTCTGCTTTTTCTACTAATGCTTCTGCTACTGCTACTACTAGTAGACCAGTGTGTGGCAAATACTACTACTATTACTACTACTGCTGCTGCTGCTACTACTGCTACTACTACTGCTATTACTAGTAGTCCAGGGAATGGCAAATACTACTACTACTATCACTACTACTGCTGCTGCTGCTACTACTACTGCTCCTTCTACTGCAACTACTAGTAGTCCAGTCCTTGGCAAATACTACTACTATGACTATGACTGCTGCTAATGCTACCACTGCTACTACTACTAATCCTGTCCGTGGCAAATGCTACTCTATTACTACTACTGCTGCAGCAGCGGCTACTGCTACTACTAATATCAATACTACGAGCCCAGTGCATGGCAAGTCTACCTCTACTGTTACTATTGCTGCTACTGCTACTACTACATCTTACCCAGTGCATGGCAGATACTACTTCTATTACCACTGCTGCTGCTACCTCTACTGCTGCTGCAGCTACATCTACTGCTGCTGCTATTACTATTACTACTTCTACTACTAGCACAGTGCGTGGCAAATAGTACTAATATTACTACTACCGCTGCTGCTGTTGCTATGACTTCTAGTACTACTGCTACTACTAGTAATCCAGTGTGTCGCAAATACTATTCATACTACTACTGCTGCTGTTGCTACTACTACTATCAATACTACTAGCCCAGTGCATGGCCAATATACTACTACTACTGCTATAGCTGCTACTGCTACTACTACTAGTGGCCCACTGCAGGGCATATCTGCTGCTACTCTTACTGCTGCTTATGCCATTTCTATTCCTGGTGCTACCTCTACTACTGCTGCTACTACTAGTAGTCTAGTGCATGGCAAATACTACTATTACTACTACTTCTGCTGCTGCTACTACTGCTACTACTAGTATCAATACTACTATCCCAGTGCATGGCAAATCTACTAGTACTACACCTATTAGTGCTAATGCTAATACTGCTACTTGCACACTGCAGGGCCAATCTGCTGCTACTACTACCGACGTTGCTGCTAATTCTACTTCTGCTGCTACCAATACAACTACTACTCCTAGTACCCCAGTGCATTTCAAATACTACCAATATTACCAGTACTGTTGCTACTACTACTGCTGCTGCTACTAGTACTATTACTAGCCCAGTCCATGCCAAATACTACGACTATTACCACTGCTGCTACTTCTGCTACTATTACTGCTCTTGCTCTTACGACTACTTCTGCTACTACTACTGCTACCGCTTCTAATTCTACTGTTGCTGCTACTACTACTAGCCCAGGGCATGGCAAATACTACTACTATTATTACTACTGCTGCTGCTGCTACTACTTCTACTAGTACTTCTATTACTTGTAGTCTAGTGCATGGGAAATACTACTTCTATTACTACTCCTGCTGCTGCTGCTAATACTGCTACTACTACTACCAATACTACTAGCTTAGTGCATGGGAAATCTGCTACTACTACTGCTGTATCTGCTACCGCTACTACTACTACTACTGGCCAGCTCCAGGGCAAATCTGCTGCTACTACTTCTGTTGCTGCTGCCACTTCTACTGCTCTTGCTACAACTACTACTACTGCTACTACTAGTAGTCCAGTGTATGGTAAATCCTAATACTACTAGTACTACTGCTGATGCAGCTTCTAGTGTTACTGCTACTACTGCTACTACTGCTAGTCCAGTGTATTGCAAATATAATTCAATTACTACTACTGCTGATGCTGCTACTACTGCTACTACTAATATCAATAGTACCAGCCAATTTCATGGCAAACCTACTACTACTCTTGCTATTGCTGCTGCTGCTACTACTACTGCTAACCCAGTGCATGGCAGATGCTACTACTATTACCACTACTGCTGCTGCTGCTGCTACTACTGCTGCCAATAGTAGTCCAGTGCGTGGCAAATACTACTAATATTACCACTACTGCCGCTGCTACTACTTCTACTACTACTATGAATATTACTAGCCCATTGCAAGGCAAATATACTATTTCTACTGCTATTCCTAACACTTTTACTACTACTACTGGCCCAGTGCAGGGAAAATCTGCTGCTACTTCTAGTGCTGCCCCTGCCACTTCTATTGCTGCTGCTACAGCTACTACTATTACAACTATTGACTAGTGCATCAACAATACTACTACTATTAATATTACTGCTGCTTCTGGTGCTACTACTGCTACTACTATTTGTCCAGTAAATGGCAAATACTACTACTCTTACTACTGCTTCTGATGCTGTTACTACTGCTACTGCTACCATAAATACTACTAGCCCAATCTATTACTCCTACTGCTATTGCTGCTTCTTGTCCTACTACTACTGCCAACTGCAGTGCAAGTTAGCTGCTACTACTACTGTTGCTGCTGTCACATCTACTGATGCTGATCCCACTACTACTACTACGACGACTAGTCCAGTGCATGGCAAATACTACTACAATTACCACTACTGGTTCTACTACAGCAGCTGCTATTTCTACTGCTGCTGCTACTACTAGCGTACTACTAGCCCAGTGCATGGCAAATGGTACTACTATTATTACTACTGCTGCTTCTGCTACTACTACTGCTAGTACTAGCAGTCCAGTGCATTTAAAATTCTACTACTATTTCTATTACTGCTGCTGCTACTACTGATGCTCCTACTACTGCTACTACTAGTAATCCAGTGCATGGCAAATATTATTAATAGTAATACTGCTGCTGCTGCTACTACTACTATAAATACTACTAGCCCAGTGCATGTCAAATATACTACTAATACTGCTATTCCTGCTTCCGCTACTATTACTACTGGCCCACTGCAGGGCAAATCTTCTGCTACTACTACTGCTTCTGCTGTCCGTTCTACTGCTGCTGCTTCCACTACTACTACAACTTCTACTAGTAGCCCAGCGCATGGCCAATACTACTACTATGATGATTACTGCTGCTACTACTAGTACTGCTGATGCTAATTTGATTGCTGCTGCTACTACTACTACTATTAGTTCAGTGTATGTCAAATACTAGTACTATTACTACTACCGCAGCTGCTGCTACTTCTGATACTACTTCTGCTACTACAGGTAGTGCAGTGAATGGCAAATACTATTAATACTACTGCTCAGGCTGCTGCTACTACTGCTACTACTACTGCTACTACTACTAGCACTGTTGCTGCTAATTCTACTGATGCTGCTGCTCTATGTGCTGCTACTACTACTACTAGTCAATGCATGGCAAATACTACTACTATTACTGCTTCTGCTGCTACTACTTCTGCTACTACTGCTACTATTAGTAGTCCAGTGTATATCAAATACTACTAGTATCACCACGACTGCTGCTACTACTTCGACTGCCGCTGCTACTTCTCCTGCTGCTCGTATTACTACAGCTACTACTAGCCCAGTGCGTGGTAAATACTACTACTATTACTACCACTGCTGCTTCTGCAGCTACTATTGCTACTACTACAAGTCCAGTGCATTGCAAACACATTGCTATTACTAGTAGTGCATTGCATTTAAAATACTACTATAATTACTACGTCTGCTGCTACTACTGTTACTACTAGTAGTACAGTGCATGGTAAATACAACTACAATTAATACTAATGCTGCTGCTGCTACCACTGCTACTACTAGTAGTAAATTGCATGGCAAATACAACTAATATTACTACAACTGCTGTTGCTACTACTGCTACTACTAATATGAATACCACTAGGCCAGAGCATGGCAAATCTACTACTACAATTGCTATTGCTGCTACTGCTACTACTACTACTTACCCAGGGCGTGCCAAATACAACTACTGTTACCACTACTGCTGCTACTACTGCTGCAACTACTACTGCTACTGTTTCTAATTCTACTGCTTTTGCTACTACTACTACTATCCCAGGGCATGGCAAATAATACTACTATTATTACTACTGCTGCTGCTGCTGCTACTACGGCTACTACTGCTATCAATACTACTAGCCAGTGCATGGCAAGTCTACTACTACTACTGCTATTGCTGCTACTTCCACTCCTACTACTGGCCAACTGCCAGGCAAATCTTCTACCACTTCTGCTGCTGCGATCACTGGTACTACTACAAATACTAGCCTATTGCATATCAAATACTACTAGTATTAACACTACTGCTGCTACTCCTCCTACTGCTGCTACGACTACTACTGCTGCTACTTTTTCTCTTAGTAGCCCAGTGCATGGAATATAGTACTTCTATAACTATGCTTATGTCTGCAGTTTATATTACTGCTACTACAACTGCTACTCCTAGTAGACCAGTGCATGGCAAATACTACTACTACTACTACTTCTGCTGCTGCTGATACTACTGCTACTACTTCTGCTAGTACTAGTAGTCCAGTGCATGGCAAATACTACAACTATTACTACTACTGCTGCTGCTGATACTACTGCTACTACTACCATCAATACTACTAGCTCAGTGCATGGCAAATCTACTACTACTACTGCTATTGCTGCTACTTCCACTCCTACTACTGGCCCACTGCCAGGCAAATCTTCTACCACTTCTACTGCTGGTGCGACCACTAGTACTACTACAAATACTAGCCTATTGCATTGCAAATACTACTACTATTAACACTACTGCTGCTACTCCCACTACTGCTGCTACTCCTACTACTGCTGCTACTTGTACCCTTAGTAGCTCAGTGCATGGAGAATACTACTTGTATAACTACTCCTGTGTCTACTGTTTCTATTACTGCTACCACTGCAGCTACTACTAGTAGACCATTGCATGGCAAATACTACTACTATTACTACTGCTGCTGCTGCTGATTCTACTGCTACTACTTCTGCTAGTACTAGCAGTCCAGTGCATGGCAAATACTACTTCTATTATTACTACTGCTGCTACTGCTACTACTATCCATCCTACTAGCTCAGTGCATGGCAAATCTAGTACTAGTACTTCTATTGCTACTACTGCTACTACTCCTAATGTCACACTGCAGGGCAACTCTGGTGCTACTACTACTGCTGCTGCGGTCAATTCTAATGCTATTGCTCCCATTATTACTACTGCTACTACTAGTAGTCCAGTGCATGGCAAATACTACTAATATTACTACTGCTGCTGCTGCTGATTCTACTGCTACTACTTCTGCTAGTACTAGCAGTCCAGTGCATGGCAAATACTACTTCTATTATTACTACTGCTGCTACTGCTACTACTATCCATCCTACTAGCTCAGTGCATGGCAAATCTAGTACTAGTACTTCTATTGCTACTACTGCTACTACACCTAATGTCACACTGCAGGGCAACTCTGGTGCTACTACTACTGCTGCTGCGGTCAATTCTAATGCTGTTGCTCCCATTATTACTACTGCTACTACTAGTAGTCCAGTGCATGGCAAATACTACTACTATTACCACAACTGCTGCTACTACTACTGCTGCTGCTATTTCTACTACTACTACTAGTCCAGTGCATGGCAAACACTAGTGCTATTACTAATACTGCTGCTGCTGCTCCTCCTACTTCTACTATTACTGCTACTACTAGCAGTCCTTTGCATTGTAAATACTACTACTATTACTACTACTGCTGCTAGTACGGCTACTACAATGATCTATAATACTAACCCAGTGCATGACAAATCTACTATTCCTACTTCTATTGCGGCTACTGCTACTACTACTGCTAGACCAGTGCATGGCAGATACTACTACTATTACCACTATTGCTTCTACTTCTAGTACTGCTGCTTCTACTACGTCTGCTGCTTCTTCTACAGCTGCTGCTGCTACTACTACTCATCCTAGCTCTGTTCGTGGAAAATACTGCTACTACAACTGATGCTGATGCTGCTGCTACTACTGCCACTACTAATACCAATACTACTCGACCAGTGCATGGTAAATCTACTACTACCCTTGCTAGTGCTGTGACTGCTCCTACTAGTAGCAGCCCAGTGAATAGCAAATACTACTACTATTACCACTACTGCTGCTGCTATTACTACTGCAGCAACTAGTAGTGCTGCTGCTGCTGCTGCTACTACTACTATCTCCGTGCATGGCAAATACTTCTACTATTACTACTACTGCTGCTGCTGCTGCTACTACTACTACTACTCCTGCTACTGATAGTAGTGCAGTGCATGGCAAGTACTACTACTGTTTCTACTACTGCTGCTGCCACTTTTATTGCTGTCACTACCACTACTGCTACTACTAGTACTCCAGTGTATGGCAAATACTGCTTCTATTACTACTACTGCTGCCGTTGCTGCTACTGCTACTACTACTGCTACAACTTGCACCCAGTAAATTGCAAACATTACAACTATTACTTCTACTGCTGCTGCTGCTTCTACTGATACTACTGCTACTGCTTCTACTTCTCCTGCTGCTGCTTCTACTACTACCACTACTAGTCCCAGTGCAAGGTAAATAATACGATTATTACGACTACTGCTGCTTCTGCTAGTACTGCTGCTACTACTGCTACTACTGGTAGTCCAGTGCATGAAAAATACTATTACTACTACTGCTGCAGCTGCTGCTACTACTGCTGCTACTACTGCTACTACTAGTGATCCAGTGCATGGCAAATACAACAAATATTACTACTACTGATGTTGCCTCTACTACTGCTAATACTACTATCAATGCTACTAGCCAGTGCATGGCAAATATACTACTACTGCTGCTATTGCTGCTACTTCCACTACTACTACTGGCCCACTGCTGGGCAAATCATCTGCCACTTCTACTGCTGCTGCTGCTACAACTACTACTACTACTACTACTACTAGCCCATTGCATGTCAAATACTACTACTATTACCACTACTGCTGTTAGTCCTACTACTGCTGCTAGTCCTATTACAGCTGCTACTTGTACTATTACTATCCCAGTGCACGGAATGTACTACTAGTAAAGCTACTCCTACGTCTGCTTTTTCTACTACTGCTTCTGCTACTGCTACTACTAGTAGACCAGTGTGTGGCAAATACTACTACTATTACTACTACTGCTGCTGCTGCTACTACTGCTACTACTACTGCTATTACTAGTAGTCCAGGGAATGGCAAATACTACTACTACTATCACTACTACTGCTGCTGCTGCTACTACTACTGCTCCTTCTACTGCAACTACTAGTAGTCCAGTCCTTGGCAAATACTACTACTATGACTATGACTGCTGCTAATGCTACCACTGCTACTACTACTAATCCTGTCCGTGGCAAATGCTACTCTATTACTACTACTGCTGCAGCAGCGGCTACTGCTACTACTAATATCAATACTACGAGCCCAGTGCATGGCAAGTCTACCTCTACTGTTACTATTGCTGCTACTGCTACTACTACTTCTTACCCAGTACATGGCAGATACTACTTCTATTACCACTGCTGCTGCTACCTCTACTGCTGCTGCAGCTACATCTACTGCTGCTGCTATTACTATTACTACTTCTACTACTAGCACAGTGCGTGGCAAATAGTACTAATATTACTACTACCGCTGCTGCTGTTGCTATGACTTCTAGTACTACTGCTACTACTAGTAATCCAGTGTGTCGCAAATACTATTCATACTACTACTGCTGCTGTTGCTACTACTACTATCAATACTACTAGCCCAGTGCATGGCCAATATACTACTACTACTGCTATAGCTGCTACTGCTACTACTACTAGTGGCCCACTGCAGGGCATATCTGCTGCTACTCTTACTGCTGCTTATGCCATTTCTATTCCTGGTGCTACCTCTACTACTGCTGCTACTACTAGTAGTCTAGTGCATGGCAAATACTACTATTACTACTACTTCTGCTGCTGCTACTACTGCTACTACTAGTATCAATACTACTATCCCAGTGCATGGCAAATCTACTAGTACTACACCTATTAGTGCTAATGCTAATACTGCTACTTGCACACTGCAGGGCCAATCTGCTGCTACTACTACCGACGTTGCTGCTAATTCTACTTCTGCTGCTACCAATACAACTACTACTCCTAGTACCCCAGTGCATTTCAAATACTACCAATATTACCAGTACTGTTGCTACTACTACTGCTGCTGCTACTAGTACTATTACTAGCCCAGTCCATGCCAAATACTACGACTATTACCACTGCTGCTACTTCTGCTACTATTACTGCTCTTGCTCTTACGACTACTTCTGCTACTACTACTGCTACCGCTTCTAATTCTACTGTTGCTGCTACTACTACTAGCCCAGGGCATGGCAAATACTACTACTATTATTACTACTGCTGCTGCTGCTACTACTTCTACTAGTACTTCTATTACTTGTAGTCTAGTGCATGGGAAATACTACTTCTATTACTACTCCTGTTGCTGCTGCTACTACTGCTACTACTACTACCAATACTACTAGCTTAGTGCATGGGAAATCTGCTACTACTACTGCTGTATCTGCTACCGCTACTACTACTACTACTGGCCAGCTCCAGGGCAAATCTGCTGCTACTACTTCTGTTGCTGCTGCCACTTCTACTGCTCTTGCTACAACTACTACTACTGCTACTACTAGTAGTCCAGTGTATGGTAAATCCTAATACTACTAGTACTACTGCTGATGCAGCTTCTAGTGTTACTGCTACTACTGCTACTACTGCTAGTCCAGTGTATTGCAAATATAATTCAATTACTACTACTGCTGATGCTGCTACTACTGCTACTACTAATATCAATAGTACCAGCCAATTTCATGGCAAACCTACTACTACTCTTGCTATTGCTGCTGCTGCTACTACTACTGCTAACCCAGTGCATGGCAGATGCTACTACTATTACCACTACTGCTGCTGCTGCTGCTACTACTGCTGCCAATAGTAGTCCAGTGCGTGGCAAATACTACTAATATTACCACTACTGCCGCTGCTACTACTTCTACTACTACTATGAATATTACTAGCCCATTGCAAGGCAAATCTACTATTTCTACTGCTATTCCTAACACTTTTACTACTACTACTGGCCCAGTGCAGGGAAAATCTGCTGCTACTTCTAGTGCTGCCCCTGCCACTTCTATTGCTGCTGCTACAGCTACTACTATTACAACTATTGACTAGTGCATCAACAATACTACTACTATTAATATTACTGCTGCTTCTGGTGCTACTACTGCTACTACTATTTGTCCAGTAAATGGCAAATACTACTACTCTTACTACTGCTTCTGATGCTGTTACTACTGCTACTGCTACCATAAATACTACTAGCCCAATCTATTACTCCTACTGCTATTGCTGCTTCTTGTCCTACTACTACTGCCAACTGCAGTGCAAGTTAGCTGCTACTACTACTGTTGCTGCTGTCACATCTACTGATGCTGATCCCACTACTACTACTACGACGACTAGTCCAGTGCATGGCAAATACTACTACAATTACCACTACTGGTTCTACTACAGCAGCTGCTATTTCTACTGCTGCTGCTACTACTAGCGTACTACTAGCCCAGTGCATGGCAAATGGTACTACTATTATTACTACTGCTGCTTCTGCTACTACTACTGCTAGTACTAGCAGTCCAGTGCATTTAAAATTCTACTACTATTTCTATTACTGCTGCTGCTACTACTGATGCTCCTACTACTGCTACTACTAGTAATCCAGTGCATGGCAAATATTATTAATAGTAATACTGCTGCTGCTGCTACTACTACTATAAATACTACTAGCCCAGTGCATGTCAAATATACTACTAATACTGCTATTCCTGCTTCCGCTACTATTACTACTGGCCCACTGCAGGGCAAATCTTCTGCTACTACTACTGCTTCTGCTGTCCGTTCTACTGCTGCTGCTTCCACTACTACTACAACTTCTACTAGTAGCCCAGCGCATGGCCAATACTACTACTATGATGATTACTGCTGCTACTACTAGTACTGCTGATGCTAATTTGATTGCTGCTGCTACTACTACTACTATTAGTTCAGTGTATGTCAAATACTAGTACTATTACTACTACCGCAGCTGCTGCTACTTCTGATACTACTTCTGCTACTACAGGTAGTGCAGTGAATGGCAAATACTATTAATACTACTGCTCAGGCTGCTGCTACTACTGCTAATACTACTGCTACTACTACTAGCACTGTTGCTGCTAATTCTACTGATGCTGCTGCTCTATGTGCTGCTACTACTACTACTAGTCAATGCATGGCAAATACTACTACTATTACTGCTTCTGCTGCTACTACTTCTGCTACTACTGCTACTATTAGTAGTCCAGTGTATATCAAATACTACTAGTATCACCACGACTGCTGCTACTACTTCGACTGCCGCTGCTACTTCTCCTGCTGCTCGTATTACTACAGCTACTACTAGCCCAGTGCGTGGTAAATACTACTACTATTACTACCACTGCTGCTTCTGCAGCTACTATTGCTACTACTACAAGTCCAGTGCATTGCAAACACATTGCTATTACTAGTAGTGCATTGCATTTAAAATACTACTATAATTACTACGTCTGCTGCTACTACTGTTACTACTAGTAGTACAGTGCATGGTAAATACAACTACAATTAATACTAATGCTGCTGCTGCTACCACTGCTACTACTAGTAGTAAATTGCATGGCAAATACAACTAATATTACTACAACTGCTGTTGCTACTACTGCTACTACTAATATGAATACCACTAGGCCAGAGCATGGCAAATCTACTACTACAATTGCTATTGCTGCTACTGCTACTACTACTACTTACCCAGGGCGTGCCAAATACAACTACTGTTACCACTACTGCTGCTACTACTGCTGCAACTACTACTGCTACTGTTTCTAATTCTACTGCTTTTGCTACTACTACTACTATCCCAGGGCATGGCAAATAATACTACTATTATTACTACTGCTGCTGCTGCTGCTACTACGGCTACTACTGCTATCAATACTACTAGCCAGTGCATGGCAAGTCTACTACTACTACTGCTATTGCTGCTACTTCCACTCCTACTACTGGCCAACTGCCAGGCAAATCTTCTACCACTTCTGCTGCTGCGATCACTGGTACTACTACAAATACTAGCCTATTGCATATCAAATACTACTAGTATTAACACTACTGCTGCTACTCCTCCTACTGCTGCTACGACTACTACTGCTGCTACTTTTTCTCTTAGTAGCCCAGTGCATGGAATATAGTACTTCTATAACTATGCTTATGTCTGCAGTTTATATTACTGCTACTACAACTGCTACTCCTAGTAGACCAGTGCATGGCAAATACTACTACTACTACTACTTCTGCTGCTGCTGATACTACTGCTACTACTTCTGCTAGTACTAGTAGTCCAGTGCATGGCAAATACTACAACTATTACTACTACTGCTGCTGCTGATACTACTGCTACTACTACCATCAATACTACTAGCTCAGTGCATGGCAAATCTACTACTACTACTGCTATTGCTGCTACTTCCACTCCTACTACTGGCCCACTGCCAGGCAAATCTTCTACCACTTCTACTGCTGGTGCGACCACTAGTACTACTACAAATACTAGCCTATTGCATTGCAAATACTACTACTATTAACACTACTGCTGCTACTCCCACTACTGCTGCTACTCCTACTACTGCTGCTACTTGTACCCTTAGTAGCTCAGTGCATGGAGAATACTACTTGTATAACTACTCCTGTGTCTACTGTTTCTATTACTGCTACCACTGCAGCTACTACTAGTAGACCATTGCATGGCAAATACTACTACTATTACTACTGCTGCTGCTGCTGATTCTACTGCTACTACTTCTGCTAGTACTAGCAGTCCAGTGCATGGCAAATACTACTTCTATTATTACTACTGCTGCTACTGCTACTACTATCCATCCTACTAGCTCAGTGCATGGCAAATCTAGTACTAGTACTTCTATTGCTACTACTGCTACTACTCCTAATGTCACACTGCAGGGCAACTCTGGTGCTACTACTACTGCTGCTGCGGTCAATTCTAATGCTATTGCTCCCATTATTACTACTGCTACTACTAGTAGTCCAGTGCATGGCAAATACTACTAATATTACTACTGCTGCTGCTGCTGATTCTACTGCTACTACTTCTGCTAGTACTAGCAGTCCAGTGCATGGCAAATACTACTTCTATTATTACTACTGCTGCTACTGCTACTACTATCCATCCTACTAGCTCAGTGCATGGCAAATCTAGTACTAGTACTTCTATTGCTACTACTGCTACTACACCTAATGTCACACTGCAGGGCAACTCTGGTGCTACTACTACTGCTGCTGCGGTCAATTCTAATGCTGTTGCTCCCATTATTACTACTGCTACTACTAGTAGTCCAGTGCATGGCAAATACTACTACTATTACCACAACTGCTGCTACTACTACTGCTGCTGCTATTTCTACTACTACTACTAGTCCAGTGCATGGCAAACACTAGTGCTATTACTAATACTGCTGCTGCTGCTCCTCCTACTTCTACTATTACTGCTACTACTAGCAGTCCTTTGCATTGTAAATACTACTACTATTACTACTACTGCTGCTAGTACGGCTACTACAATGATCTATAATACTAACCCAGTGCATGACAAATCTACTATTACTACTTCTATTGCGGCTACTGCTACTACTACTGCTAGACCAGTGCATGGCAGATACTACTACTATTACCACTATTGCTTCTACTTCTAGTACTGCTGCTTCTACTACGGCTGCTGCTTCTTCTACAGCTGCTGCTGCTACTACTACTCATCCTAGCTCTGTTCGTTGAAAATACTGCTACTACAACTGATGCTGATGCTGCTGCTACTACTGCCACTACTAATACCAATACTACTCGACCAGTGCATGGTAAATCTACTACTACCCTTGCTAGTGCTGTGACTGCTCCTACTAGTAGCAGCCCAGTGAATAGCAAATACTACTACTATTACCACTACTGCTGCTGCTATTACTACTGCAGCAACTAGTAGTGCTGCTGCTGCTGCTGCTACTACTACTATCTCCGTGCATGGCAAATACTTCTACTATTACTACTACTGCTGCTGCTGCTGCTACTACTACTACTACTCCTGCTACTGATAGTAGTGCAGTGCATGGCAAGTACTACTACTGTTTCTACTACTGCTGCTGCCACTTTTATTGCTGTCACTACCACTACTGCTACTACTAGTACTCCAGTGTATGGCAAATACTGCTTCTATTACTACTACTGCTGCCGTTGCTGCTACTGCTACTACTACTGCTACAACTTGCACCCAGTAAATTGCAAACATTACAACTATTACTTCTACTGCTGCTGCTGCTTCTACTGATACTACTGCTACTGCTTCTACTTCTCCTGCTGCTGCTTCTACTACTACCACTACTAGTCCCAGTGCAAGGTAAATAATACGATTATTACGACTACTGCTGCTTCTGCTAGTACTGCTGCTACTACTGCTACTACTGGTAGTCCAGTGCATGAAAAATACTATTACTACTACTGCTGCAGCTGCTGCTACTACTGCTGCTACTACTGCTACTACTAGTGATCCAGTGCATGGCAAATACAACAAATATTACTACTACTGATGTTGCCTCTACTACTGCTAATACTACTATCAATGCTACTAGCCAGTGCATGGCAAATATACTACTACTGCTGCTATTGCTGCTACTTCCACTACTACTACTGGCCCACTGCTGGGCAAATCATCTGCCACTTCTACTGCTGCTGCTGCTACAACTACTACTACTACTACTACTACTAGCCCATTGCATGTCAAATACTACTACTATTACCACTACTGCTGTTAGTCCTACTACTGCTGCTAGTCCTATTACAGCTGCTACTTGTACTATTACTATCCCAGTGCACGGAATGTACTACTAGTAAAGCTACTCCTACGTCTGCTTTTTCTACTACTGCTTCTGCTACTGCTACTACTAGTAGACCAGTGTGTGGCAAATACTACTACTATTACTACTACTGCTGCTGCTGCTACTACTGCTACTACTACTGCTATTACTAGTAGTCCAGGGAATGGCAAATACTACTACTACTATCACTACTACTGCTGCTGCTGCTACTACTACTGCTCCTTCTACTGCAACTACTAGTAGTCCAGTCCTTGGCAAATACTACTACTATGACTATGACTGCTGCTAATGCTACCACTGCTACTACTACTAATCCTGTCCGTGGCAAATGCTACTCTATTACTACTACTGCTGCAGCAGCGGCTACTGCTACTACTAATATCAATACTACGAGCCCAGTGCATGGCAAGTCTACCTCTACTGTTACTATTGCTGCTACTGCTACTACTACTTCTTACCCAGTACATGGCAGATACTACTTCTATTACCACTGCTGCTGCTACCTCTACTGCTGCTGCAGCTACATCTACTGCTGCTGCTATTACTATTACTACTTCTACTACTAGCACAGTGCGTGGCAAATAGTACTAATATTACTACTACCGCTGCTGCTGTTGCTATGACTTCTAGTACTACTGCTACTACTAGTAATCCAGTGTGTCGCAAATACTATTCATACTACTACTGCTGCTGTTGCTACTACTACTATCAATACTACTAGCCCAGTGCATGGCCAATATACTACTACTACTGCTATAGCTGCTACTGCTACTACTACTAGTGGCCCACTGCAGGGCATATCTGCTGCTACTCTTACTGCTGCTTATGCCATTTCTATTCCTGGTGCTACCTCTACTACTGCTGCTACTACTAGTAGTCTAGTGCATGGCAAATACTACTATTACTACTACTTCTGCTGCTGCTACTACTGCTACTACTAGTATCAATACTACTATCCCAGTGCATGGCAAATCTACTAGTACTACACCTATTAGTGCTAATGCTAATACTGCTACTTGCACACTGCAGGGCCAATCTGCTGCTACTACTACCGACGTTGCTGCTAATTCTACTTCTGCTGCTACCAATACAACTACTACTCCTAGTACCCCAGTGCATTTCAAATACTACCAATATTACCAGTACTGTTGCTACTACTACTGCTGCTGCTACTAGTACTATTACTAGCCCAGTCCATGCCAAATACTACGACTATTACCACTGCTGCTACTTCTGCTACTATTACTGCTCTTGCTCTTACGACTACTTCTGCTACTACTACTGCTACCGCTTCTAATTCTACTGTTGCTGCTACTACTACTAGCCCAGGGCATGGCAAATACTACTACTATTATTACTACTGCTGCTGCTGCTACTACTTCTACTAGTACTTCTATTACTTGTAGTCTAGTGCATGGGAAATACTACTTCTATTACTACTCCTGTTGCTGCTGCTACTACTGCTACTACTACTACCAATACTACTAGCTTAGTGCATGGGAAATCTGCTACTACTACTGCTGTATCTGCTACCGCTACTACTACTACTACTGGCCAGCTCCAGGGCAAATCTGCTGCTACTACTTCTGTTGCTGCTGCCACTTCTACTGCTCTTGCTACAACTACTACTACTGCTACTACTAGTAGTCCAGTGTATGGTAAATCCTAATACTACTAGTACTACTGCTGATGCAGCTTCTAGTGTTACTGCTACTACTGCTACTACTGCTAGTCCAGTGTATTGCAAATATTATTCTAATACTACTACTGCTGATGCTGCTACTACTGCTACTACTAATATCAATAGTACCAGCCAATTTCATGGCAAACCTACTACTACTCTTGCTATTGCTGCTGCTGCTACTACTACTGCTAACCCAGTGCATGGCAGATGCTACTACTATTACCACTACTGCTGCTGCTGCTGCTACTACTGCTGCTAATAGTAGTCCAGTGCGTTTCAAATACTACTAATATTACCACTACTGCCGCTGCTACTACTTCTACTACTACTATGAATATTACTAGCCCATTGCAAGGCAAATCTACTATTTCTACTTCTATTCCTAACACTTTTACTACTACTACTGGCCCAGTGCAGGGAAAATCTGCTGCTACTTCTAGTGCTGCCCCTGCCACTTCTATTGCTGCTGCTACAGCTACTACTATTACAACTATTGACTAGTGCATCAACAATACTACTACTATTAATATTACTGCTGCTTCTGGTGCTACTACTGCTACTACTATTTGTCCAGTAAATGGCAAATACTACTACTCTTACTACTGCTTCTGATGCTGTTACTACTGCTACTATTACCATCAATACTACTAGTCCAATCTATTACTCCTACTGCTATTGCTGCTTCTTGTCCTACTACTACTGCCAACTGCAGTGCAAGTTAGCTGCTACTACTACTGTTGCTGCTGTCACATCTACTGATGCTGATCCCACTACTACTACTACGACGACTAGTCCAGTGCATGGCAAATACTACTACAATTTCCACTACTGGTTCTACTACAGCAGCTGCTATTTCTACTGCTGCTGCTACTACTAGTGTACTACTAGCCCAGTGCATGGCAAATGGTACTACTATTATTACTACTGCTACTTCTGCTACTACTACTGCTAGTACTAGCAGTCCAGTGCATTTAAAATTCTACTACTATTTCTATTACTGCTGCTGCTACTACTGATGCTCCTACTACTGCTACTACTAGTAATCCAGTGCATGGCAAATATTATTAATAGTAATACTGCTGCTGCTGCTACTACTACTATAAATACTACTAGCCCAGTGCATGTCAAATATACTACTAATACTGCTATTCCTGCTTCCGCTACTATTACTACTGGCCCACTGCAGGGCAAATCTTCTGCTACTACTACTGCTTCTGCTGTCCGTTCTACTGCTGCTGCTTCCACTACTACTACAACTTCTACTAGTAGCCCAGCGCATGGCCAATACTACTACTATGATGATTACTGCTGCTACTACTAGTACTGCTGATGCTAATTTGATTGCTGCTGCTACTACTACTACTATTAGTTCAGTGTATGTCAAATGCTAGTACTATTACTACTACCGCAGCTGCTGCTACTTCTGATACTACTTCTGCTACTACAGGTAGTGCAGTGAATGGCAAATACTATTAACACTACTGCTCAGGCTGCTGCTACTACTGCTACTACTACTGCTACTACTACTAGCACTGTTGCTGCTAATTCTACTGATGCTGCTGCTCTATGTGCTGCTACTACTACTACTAGTCAATGCATGGCAAATACTACTACTATTACTGCTTCTGCTGCTACTACTTCTGCTACTACTGCTACTATTAGTAGTCCAGTGTATATCAAATACTACTAGTAGCACCACGACTGCTGCTACTACTTCGACTGCCGCTGCTACTTCTCCTGCTGCTCGTATTACTACAGCTACTACTAGCCCAGTGCGTGGTAAATACTACTACTATTACTACCACTGCTGCTTCTGCAGCTACTATTGCTACTACTACAAGTCCAGTGCATTGCAAACACATTGCTATTACTAGTAGTGCATTGCATTTAAAATACTACTATAATTACTACGTCTGCTGCTACTACTGTTACTACTAGTAGTACAGTGCATGGTAAATACAACTACAATTAATACTAATGCTGCTGCTGCTACCACTGCTACTACTAGTAGTAAATTGCATGGCAAATACAACTAATATTACTACAACTGCTGTTGCTACTACTGCTACTACTAATATGAATACCACTAGGCCAGAGCATGGCAAATCTACTACTACAATTGCTATTGCTGCTACTGCTACTACTACTACTTACCCAGGGCGTGCCAAATACAACTACTGTTACCACTACTGCTGCTACTACTGCTGCAACTACTACTGCTACTGTTTCTAATTCTACTGCTTTTACTACTACTACTACTACTACTACTATCCCAGGGCACGGCAAATAATACTACTATTATTACTACTGCTGCTGCTGCTGCTACTACGGCTACTACTGCTATCAATACTACTAGCCAGTGCATGGCAAGTCTACTACTACTACTGCTATTGCTGCTACTTCCACTCCTACTACTGGCCAACTGCCAGGCAAATCTTCTACCACTTCTGCTGCTGCGATCACTGGTACTACTACAAATACTAGCCTATTGCATATCAAATACTACTAGTATTAACACTACTGCTGCTACTCCTCCTACTGCTGCTACGACTACTACTGCTGCTACTTTTTCTCTTAGTAGCCCAGTGCATGGAATATAGTACTTCTATAACTATGCTTATGTCTGCAGTTTATATTACTGCTACTACAACTGCTACTCCTAGTAGACCAGTGCATGGCAAATACTACTACTACTACTTCTGCTGCTGCTGATACTACTGCTACTACTTCTGCTAGTACTAGTAGTCCAGTGCATGGCAAATACTACAACTATTACTACTACTGCTGCTGCTGATACTACTGCTACTACTACCATCAATACTACTAGCTCAGTGCATGGCAAATCTACTACTACTACTGCTATTGCTGCTACTTCCACTCCTACTACTGGCCCACTGCCAGGCAAATCTTCTACCACTTCTACTGCTGGTGCAACCACTAGTACTACTACAAATACTAGCCTATTGCATTGCAAATATTACTACTATTAACACTACTGCTGCTACTCCCACTACTGCTGCTACTCCTACTACTGCTGCTACTTGTACCCTTAGTAGCTCAGTGCATGGAGAATACTACTTGTATAACTACTCCTGTGTCTACTGTTTCTATTACTGCTACCACTGCAGCTACTACTAGTAGACCATTGCATGGCAAATACTACTACTATTACTACTGCTGCTGCTGCTGATTCTACTGCTACTA
This sequence comes from Delphinapterus leucas, assembly GCF_059928025.1. Taxonomy (NCBI): domain Eukaryota; kingdom Metazoa; phylum Chordata; class Mammalia; order Artiodactyla; family Monodontidae; genus Delphinapterus; species Delphinapterus leucas. The sequence goes on from NW_028322261.1 coordinate 555,283, forward strand.
CTTCTGCTAGTACTAGCAGTCCAGTGCATGGCAAATACTACTTCTATTATTACTACTGCTGCTACTGCTACTACTATCCATCCTACTAGCTCAGTGCATGGCAAATCTACTACTAGTACTTCTATTGCTACTACTGCTACTACTCCTAATGTCACACTGCAGGGCAACTCTGGTGCTACTACGACTGCTGCTGCGGTCAATTCTAATGCTATTGCTCCCATTATTACTACTGCTACTACTAGTAGTCCAGTGCATGGCAAATACTACTAATATTACTACTGCTGCTGCTGCTGATTCTACTGCTACTACTTCTGCTAGTACTAGCAGTCCAGTGCATGGCAAATACTACTTCTATTATTACTACTGCTGCTACTGCTACTACTATCCATCCTACTAGCTCAGTGCATGGCAAATCTAGTACTAGTACTTCTATTGCTACTACTGCTACTACACCTAATGTCACACTGCAGGGCAACTCTGGTGCTACTACTACTGCTGCTGCGGTCAATTCTAATGCTGTTGCTCCCATTATTACTACTGCTACTACTAGTAGTCCAGTGCATGGCAAATACTACTACTATTACCACAACTGCTGCTACTACTACTGCTGCTGCTATTTCTACTACTACTACTAGTCCAGTGCATGGCAAACACTAGTGCTATTACTAATACTGCTGCTGCTGCTCCTCCTACTTCTACTATTACTGCTACTACTAGCAGTCCTTTGCATTGCAAATACTACTAGTATTACTACTACTGCTGCTAGTACTGCTACTACAATGATCTATAATACTAACCCAGTGCATGGCAAATCTACTATTACTACTTCTATTGCGGCTACTGCTACTACTACTGCTAGACCAGTGCATGGCAGATCCTACTACTATTACCACTATTGCTTCTACTTCTAGTACTGCTGCTTCTACTACGGCTGCTGCTTCTTCTACAGCTGCTGCTGCTACTACTACTCATCCTAGCCCTGTTCGTTGAAATTACTGCTACTATTACTACTACTGATGCTGCTGCTACTACTGCCACTACTAATACCAATACTACTCGACCAGTGCATGGTAAATCTACTACTACCCTTGCTAGTGCTGTGACTGCTCCTACTAGTAGCAGCCCAGTGAATAGCAAATACTACTACTATTACCACTACTGCTGCTGCTATTACTACTGCAGCAACTAGTAGTGCTGCTGCTGCTGCTGCTACAACTACTATCTCCGTGCATGGCAAATACTTCTACTATTACTACTAGTGCTGCTGCTGCTGCTACTACTACTACTCCTGCTACTGATAGTAGTGCAGTGCATGGCAAGTACTACTACTGTTTCTACTACTGCTGCTGCCACTTTTATTGCTGTCACTACCACTACTGCTACTACTAGTACCCCAGTGTATGGCAAATACTGCTTCTATTAATACTACTGCTGCCGTTGCTGCTACTGCTACTACTACTGCTACAACTTGCACCCAGTAAATTGCAAACATTACAACTATTACTTCTACTGCTGCTGCTGCTTCTACTGATACTACTGCTACTGCTTCTACTTCTCCTGCTGCTGCTTCTACTACTACCACTACTAGTCCCAGTGCAAGGTAAATAATACGATTATTACGACTACTGCTGCTTCTGCTAATACTGCTGCTACTACTGCTACTACTGGTAGTCCAGTGCATGAAAAATACTATTACTACTACTGCTGCAGCTGCTGCTACTACTGCTGCTACTACTGCTACTACTAGTGATCCAGTGCATGGCAAATACAACAAATATTACTACTACTGATGTTGCCTCTACTACTGCTAATACTACTATCAATGCTACTAGCCAGTGCATGGCAAATATACTACTACTGCTGCTATTGCTGCTACTTCCACTACTACTACTGGCCCACTGCTGGGCAAATCATCTGCCACTTCTACTGCTGCTGCTGCTACAACTACTACTACTACTACTACTACTACTAGCCCATTGCATCTCAAATACTACTACTATTACCACTACTGCTGTTAGTCCTACTACTCCTGCTAGTCCTATTACTGCTGCTACTTGTACTATTACTATCCCAGTGCACGGAATGTACTACTAGTAAAGCGACTCCTACGTCTGCTTTTTCTACTAATGCTTCTGCTACTGCTACTACTAGTAGACCAGTGTGTGGCAAATACTACTACTATTACTACTACTGCTGCTGCTGCTACTACTGCTACTACTACTGCTATTACTAGTAGTCCAGGGAATGGCAAATACTACTACTACTATCACTACTACTGCTGCTGCTGCTACTACTACTGCTCCTTCTACTGCAACTACTAGTAGTCCAGTCCTTGGCAAATACTACTACTATGACTATGACTGCTGCTAATGCTACCACTGCTACTACTACTAATCCTGTCCGTGGCAAATGCTACTCTATTACTACTACTGCTGCAGCAGCGGCTACTGCTACTACTAATATCAATACTACGAGCCCAGTGCATGGCAAGTCTACCTCTACTGTTACTATTGCTGCTACTGCTACTACTACATCTTACCCAGTGCATGGCAGATACTACTTCTATTACCACTGCTGCTGCTACCTCTACTGCTGCTGCAGCTACATCTACTGCTGCTGCTATTACTATTACTACTTCTACTACTAGCACAGTGCGTGGCAAATAGTACTAATATTACTACTACCGCTGCTGCTGTTGCTATGACTTCTAGTACTACTGCTACTACTAGTAATCCAGTGTTTCGCAAATACTATTCATACTACTACTGCTGCTGTTGCTACTACTACTATCAATACTACTAGCCCAGTGCATGGCCAATATACTACTACTACTGCTATAGCTGCTACTGCTACTACTACTAGTGGCCCACTGCAGGGCATATCTGCTGCTACTCTTACTGCTGCTTATGCCATTTCTATTCCTGGTGCTACCTCTACTACTGCTGCTACTACTAGTAGTCTAGTGCATGGCAAATACTACTATTACTACTACTTCTGCTGCTGCTACTACTGCTACTACTAGTATCAATACTACTATCCCAGTGCATGGCAAATCTACTAGTACTACACCTATTAGTGCTAATGCTAATACTGCTACTTGCACACTGCAGGGCCAATCTGCTGCTACTACTACCGACGTTGCTGCTAATTCTACTTCTGCTGCTACCAATACAACTACTACTCCTAGTACCCCAGTGCATTTCAAATACTACCAATATTACCAGTACTGTTGCTACTACTACTGCTGCTGCTACTAGTACTATTACTAGCCCAGTCCATGCCAAATACTACGACTATTACCACTGCTGCTACTTCTGCTACTATTACTGCTCTTGCTCTTACGACTACTTCTGCTACTACTACTGCTACCGCTTCTAATTCTACTGTTGCTGCTACTACTACTAGCCCAGGGCATGGCAAATACTACTACTATTATTACTACTGCTGCTGCTGCTACTACTTCTACTAGTACTTCTATTACTTGTAGTCTAGTGCATGGGAAATACTACTTCTATTACTACTCCTGCTGCTGCTGCTAATACTGCTACTACTACTCCCAATACTACTAGCTTAGTGCATGGGAAATCTGCTACTACTACTGCTGTATCTGCTACCGCTACTACTACTACTACTGGCCAGCTCCAGGGCAAATCTGCTGCTACTACTTCTGTTGCTGCTGCCACTTCTACTGCTCTTGCTACAACTACTACTACTGCTACTACTAGTAATCCAGTGCATGGCAAATATTATTAATAGTAATACTGCTGCTGCTGCTACTACTACTATAAATACTACTAGCCCAGTGCATGTCAAATATACTACTAATACTGCTATTCCTGCTTCCGCTACTATTACTACTGGCCCACTGCAGGGCAAATCTTCTGCTACTACTACTGCTTCTGCTGTCCGTTCTACTGCTGCTGCTTCCACTACTACTACAACTTCTACTAGTAGCCCAGCGCATGGCCAATACTACTACTATGATGATTACTGCTGCTACTACTAGTACTGCTGATGCTAATTTGATTGCTGCTGCTACTACTACTACTATTAGTTCAGTGTATGTCAAATACTAGTACTATTACTACTACCGCAGCTGCTGCTACTTCTGATACTACTTCTGCTACTACAGGTAGTGCAGTGAATGGCAAATACTATTAATACTACTGCTCAGGCTGCTGCTACTACTGCTACTACTACTGCTACTACTACTAGCACTGTTGCTGCTAATTCTACTGATGCTGCTGCTCTATGTGCTGCTACTACTACTACTAGTCAATGCATGGCAAATACTACTACTATTACTGCTTCTGCTGCTACTACTTCTGCTACTACTGCTACTATTAGTAGTCCAGTGTATATCAAATACTACTAGTATCACCACGACTGCTGCTACTACTTCGACTGCCGCTGCTACTTCTCCTGCTGCTCGTATTACTACAGCTACTACTAGCCCAGTGCGTGGTAAATACTACTACTATTACTACCACTGCTGCTTCTGCAGCTACTATTGCTACTACTACAAGTCCAGTGCATTGCAAACACATTGCTATTACTAGTAGTGCATTGCATTTAAAATACTACTATAATTACTACGTCTGCTGCTACTACTGTTACTACTAGTAGTACAGTGCATGGTAAATACAACTACAATTAATACTAATGCTGCTGCTGCTACCACTGCTACTACTAGTAGTAAATTGCATGGCAAATACAACTAATATTACTACAACTGCTGTTGCTACTACTGCTACTACTAATGTGAATACCACTAGGCCAGAGCATGGCAAATCTACTACTACAATTGCTATTGCTGCTACTGCTACTACTACTACTTACCCAGGGCGTACCAAATACAACTACTGTTACCACTACTGCTGCTACTACTGCTGCAACTACTACTGCTACTGTTTCTAATTCTACTGCTTTTGCTACTACTACTACTACTACTATCCCAGGGCATGGCAAATAATACTACTATTATTACTACTGCTGCTGCTGCTGCTACTACGGCTACTACTGCTATCAATACTACTAGCCAGTGCATGGCAAGTCTACTACTACTACTGCTATTGCTGCTACTTCCACTCCTACTACTGGCCAACTGCCAGGCAAATCTTCTACCACTTCTGCTGCTGCGATCACTGGTACTACTACAAATACTAGCCTATTGCATATCAAATACTACTAGTATTAACACTACTGCTGCTACTCCTCCTACTGCTGCTACGACTACTACTGCTGCTACTTTTTCTCTTAGTAGCCCAGTGCATGGAATATAGTACTTCTATAACTACGCTTATGTCTGCAGTTTATATTACTGCTACTACAACTGCTACTCCTAGTAGACCAGTGCATGGCAAATACTACTACTACTACTACTTCTGCTGCTGCTGATACTACTGCTACTACTTCTGCTAGTACTAGTAGTCCAGTGCATGGCAAATACTACAACTATTACTACTACTGCTGCTGCTGATACTACTGCTACTACTACCATCAATACTACTAGCTCAGTGCATGGCAAATCTACTACTACTACTGCTATTGCTGCTACTTCCACTCCTACTACTGGCCCACTGCCAGGCAAATCTTCTACCACTTCTACTGCTGGTGCGACCACTAGTACTACTACAAATACTAGCCTATTGCATTGCAAATACTACTACTATTAACACTACTACTGCTACTCCCACTACTGCTGCTACTCCTACTACTGCTGCTACTTGTACCCTTAGTAGCTCAGTGCATGGAGAATACTACTTGTATAACTACTCCTGTGTCTACTGTTTCTATTACTGCTACCACTGCAGCTACTACTAGTAGACCATTGCATGGCAAATACTACTACTATTACTACTGCTGCTGCTGCTGATTCTACTGCTACTACTTCTGCTAGTACTAGCAGTCCAGTGCATGGCAAATACTACTTCTATTATTACTACTGCTGCTACTGCTACTACTATCCATCCTACTAGCTCAGTGCATGGCAAATCTACTACTAGTACTTCTATTGCTACTACTGCTACTACTCCTAATGTCACACTGCAGGGCAACTCTGGTGCTACTACGACTGCTGCTGCGGTCAATTCTAATGCTATTGCTCCCATTATTACTACTGCTACTACTAGTAGTCCAGTGCATGGCAAATACTACTAATATTACTACTGCTGCTGCTGCTGATTCTACTGCTACTACTTCTGCTAGTACTAGCAGTCCAGTGCATGGCAAATACTACTTCTATTATTACTACTGCTGCTACTGCTACTACTATCCATCCTACTAGCTCAGTGCATGGCAAATCTAGTACTAGTACTTCTATTGCTACTACTGCTACTACACCTAATGTCACACTGCAGGGCAACTCTGGTGCTACTACTACTGCTGCTGCGGTCAATTCTAATGCTGTTGCTCCCATTATTACTACTGCTACTACTAGTAGTCCAGTGCATGGCAAATACTACTACTATTACCACAACTGCTGCTACTACTACTGCTGCTGCTATTTCTACTACTACTACTAGTCCAGTGCATGGCAAACACTAGTGCTATTACTAATACTGCTGCTGCTGCTCCTCCTACTTCTACTATTACTGCTACTACTAGCAGTCCTTTGCATTGCAAATACTACTAGTATTACTACTACTGCTGCTAGTACTGCTACTACAATGATCTATAATACTAACCCAGTGCATGGCAAATCTACTATTACTACTTCTATTGCGGCTACTGCTACTACTACTGCTAGACCAGTGCATGGCAGATCCTACTACTATTACCACTATTGCTTCTACTTCTAGTACTGCTGCTTCTACTACGGCTGCTGCTTCTTCTACAGCTTCTGCTGCTACTACTACTCATCCTAGCCCTGTTCGTTGAAATTACTGCTACTATTACTACTACTGATGCTGCTGCTACTACTGCCACTACTAATACCAATACTACTCGACCAGTGCATGGTAAATCTACTACTACCCTTGCTAGTGCTTTGACTGCTCCTACTAGTAGCAGCCCAGTGAATAGCAAATACTACTACTATTACCACTACTGCTGCTGCTATTACTACTGCAGCAACTAGTAGTGCTGCTGCTGCTGCTGCTACAACTACTATCTCCGTGCATGGCAAATACTTCTACTATTACTACTAGTGCTGCTGCTGCTGCTACTACTACTACTCCTGCTACTGATAGTAGTGCAGTGCATGGCAAGTACTACTACTGTTTCTACTACTGCTGCTGCCACTTTTATTGCTGTCACTACCACTACTGCTACTACTAGTACCCCAGTGTATGGCAAATACTGCTTCTATTAATACTACTGCTGCCGTTGCTGCTACTGCTACTACTACTGCTACAACTTGCACCCAGTAAATTGCAAACATTACAACTATTACTTCTACTGCTGCTGCTGCTTCTACTGATACTACTGCTACTGCTTCTACTTCTCCTGCTGCTGCTTCTACTACTACCACTACTAGTCCCAGTGCAAGGTAAATAATACGATTATTACGACTACTGCTGCTTCTGCTAATACTGCTGCTACTACTGCTACTACTGGTAGTCCAGTGCATGAAAAATACTATTACTACTACTGCTGCAGCTGCTGCTACTACTGCTGCTACTACTGCTACTACTAGTGATCCAGTGCATGGCAAATACAACAAATATTACTACTACTGATGTTGCCTCTACTACTGCTAATACTACTATCAATGCTACTAGCCAGTGCATGGCAAATATACTACTACTGCTGCTATTGCTGCTACTTCCACTACTACTACTGGCCCACTGCTGGGCAAATCATCTGCCACTTCTACTGCTGCTGCTGCTACAACTACTACTACTACTACTACTACTACTAGCCCATTGCATCTCAAATACTACTACTATTACCACTACTGCTGTTAGTCCTACTACTCCTGCTAGTCCTATTACTGCTGCTACTTGTACTATTACTATCCCAGTGCACGGAATGTACTACTAGTAAAGCGACTCCTACGTCTGCTTTTTCTACTAATGCTTCTGCTACTGCTACTACTAGTAGACCAGTGTGTGGCAAATACTACTACTATTACTACTACTGCTGCTGCTGCTACTACTGCTACTACTACTGCTATTACTAGTAGTCCAGGGAATGGCAAATACTACTACTACTATCACTACTACTGCTGCTGCTGCTACTACTACTGCTCCTTCTACTGCAACTACTAGTAGTCCAGTCCTTGGCAAATACTACTACTATGACTATGACTGCTGCTAATGCTACCACTGCTACTACTACTAATCCTGTCCGTGGCAAATGCTACTCTATTACTACTACTGCTGCAGCAGCGGCTACTGCTACTACTAATATCAATACTACGAGCCCAGTGCATGGCAAGTCTACCTCTACTCTTACTATTGCTGCTACTGCTACTACTACTTCTTACCCAGTGCATGGCAGATACTACTTCTATTACCACTGCTGCTGCTACCTCTACTGCTGCTGCAGCTACATCTACTGCTGCTGCTATTACTATTACTACTTCTACTACTAGCACAGTGCGTGGCAAATAGTACTAATATTACTACTACCGCTGCTGCTGTTGCTATGACTTCTAGTACTACTGCTACTACTAGTAATCCAGTGTGTCGCAAATACTATTCATACTACTACTGCTGCTGTTGCTACTACTACTATCAATACTACTAGCCCAGTGCATGGCCAATATACTACTACTACTGCTATAGCTGCTACTGCTACTACTACTAGTGGCCCACTGCAGGGCATATCTGCTGCTACTCTTACTGCTGCTTATGCCATTTCTATTCCTGGTGCTACCTCTACTACTGCTGCTACTACTAGTAGTCTAGTGCATGGCAAATACTACTATTACTACTACTTCTGCTGCTGCTACTACTGCTACTACTAGTATCAATACTACTATCCCAGTGCATGGCAAATCTACTAGTACTACACCTATTAGTGCTAATGCTAATACTGCTACTTGCACACTGCAGGGCCAATCTGCTGCTACTACTACCGACGTTGCTGCTAATTCTACTTCTGCTGCTACCAATACAACTACTACTCCTAGTACCCCAGTGCATTTCAAATACTACCAATATTACCAGTACTGTTGCTACTACTACTGCTGCTGCTACTAGTACTATTACTAGCCCAGTCCATGCCAAATACTACGACTATTACCACTGCTGCTACTTCTGCTACTATTACTGCTCTTGCTCTTACGACTACTTCTGCTACTACTACTGCTACCGCTTCTAATTCTACTGTTGCTGCTACTACTACTAGCCCAGGGCATGGCAAATACTACTACTATTATTACTACTGCTGCTGCTGCTACTACTTCTACTAGTACTTCTATTACTTGTAGTCTAGTGCATGGGAAATACTACTTCTATTACTACTCCTGCTGCTGCTGCTAATACTGCTACTACTACTCCCAATACTACTAGCTTAGTGCATGGGAAATCTGCTACTACTACTGCTGTATCTGCTACCGCTACTACTACTACTACTGGCCAGCTCCAGGGCAAATCTGCTGCTACTACTTCTGTTGCTGCTGCCACTTCTACTGCTCTTGCTACAACTACTACTACTGCTACTACTAGTAGTCCAGTGTATGGTAAATCCTAATACTACTAGTACTACTGCTGATGCAGCTTCTAGTGTTACTGCTACTACTGCTACTACTGCTAGTCCAGTGTATTGCAAATATAATTCAATTACTACTACTGCTGATGCTGCTACTACTGCTACTACTAATATCAATAGTACCAGCCAATTTCATGGCAAACCTACTACTACTCTTGCTATTGCTGCTGCTGCTACTACTACTGCTAACCCAGTGCATGGCAGATGCTACTACTATTACCACTACTGCTGCTGCTGCTGCTACTACTGCTGCCAATAGTAGTCCAGTGCGTGGCAAATACTACTAATATTACCACTACTGCCGCTGCTACTACTTCTACTACTACTATGAATATTACTAGCCCATTGCAAGGCAAATCTACTATTTCTACTGCTATTCCTAACACTTTTACTACTACTACTGGCCCAGTGCAGGGAAAATCTGCTGCTACTTCTAGTGCTGCCCCTGCCACTTCTATTGCTGCTGCTACAGCTACTACTATTACAACTATTGACTAGTGCATCAACAATACTACTACTATTAATATTACTGCTGCTTCTGGTGCTACTACTGCTACTACTATTTGTCCAGTAAATGGCAAATACTACTACTCTTACTACTGCTTCTGATGCTGTTACTACTGCTACTGCTACCATCAATACTACTAGCCCAATCTATTACTCCTACTGCTATTGCTGCTTCTTGTCCTACTACTACTGCCAACTGCAGTGCAAGTTAGCTGCTACTACTACTGTTGCTGCTGTCACATCTACTGATGCTGATCCCACTACTACTACTACGACGACTAGTCCAGTGCATGGCAAATACTACTACAATTACCACTACTGGTTCTACTACAGCAGCTGCTATTTCTACTGCTGCTGCTACTACTAGCGTACTACTAGCCCAGTGCATGGCAAATGGTACTACTATTATTACTACTGCTGCTTCTGCTACTACTACTGCTAGTACTAGCAGTCCAGTGCATTTAAAATTCTACTACTATTTCTATTACTGCTGCTGCTACTACTGATGCTCCTACTACTGCTACTACTAGTAATCCAGTGCATGGCAAATATTATTAATAGTAATACTGCTGCTGCTGCTACTACTACTATAAATACTACTAGCCCAGTGCATGTCAAATATACTACTAATACTGCTATTCCTGCTTCCGCTACTATTACTACTGGCCCACTGCAGGGCAAATCTTCTGCTACTACTACTGCTTCTGCTGTCCGTTCTACTGCTGCTGCTTCCACTACTACTACAACTTCTACTAGTAGCCCAGCGCATGGCCAATACTACTACTATGATGATTACTGCTGCTACTACTAGTACTGCTGATGCTAATTTGATTGCTGCTGCTACTACTACTACTATTAGTTCAGTGTATGTCAAATACTAGTACTATTACTACTACCGCAGCTGCTGCTACTTCTGATACTACTTCTGCTACTACAGGTAGTGCAGTGAATGGCAAATACTATTAATACTACTGCTCAGGCTGCTGCTACTACTGCTACTACTACTGCTACTACTACTAGCACTGTTGCTGCTAATTCTACTGATGCTGCTGCTCTATGTGCTGCTACTACTACTACTAGTCAATGCATGGCAAATACTACTACTATTACTGCTTCTGCTGCTACTACTTCTGCTACTACTGCTACTATTAGTAGTCCAGTGTATATCAAATACTACTAGTATCACCACGACTGCTGCTGCTCGTATTACTACAGCAACTACTAGCCCAGTGCGTGGTAAATACTACTATTACTACCACTTCTGCTTCTGCAGCTACTATTGCTACTACTACAAGTCCAGTGCATTGCAAACACATTGCTATTACTAGTAGTGCATTGCATTTAAAATACTACTATAATTACTACGTCTGCTGCTACTACTGTTACTACTAGTAGTACAGTGCATGGTAAATACAACTACAATTAATACTAATGCTGCTGCTGCTACCACTGCTACTACTAGTAGTAAATTGCATGGCAAATACAACTAATATTACTACAACTGCTGTTGCTACTACTGCTACTACTAATATGAATACCACTAGGCCAGAGCATGGCAAATCTACTACTACAATTGCTATTGCTGCTACTGCTACTACTACTACTTACCCAGGGCGTGCCAAATACAACTACTGTTACCACTACTGCTGCTACTACTGCTGCAACTACTACTGCTACTGTTTCTAATTCTACTGCTTTTGCTACTACTACTACTACTACTATCCCAGGGCACGGCAAATAATATTACTATTATTACTACTGCTGCTGCTGCTGCTACTACGGCTACTACTGCTATCAATACTACTAGCCAGTGCATGGCAAGTCTACTACTACTACTGCTATTGCTGCTACTTCCACTCCTACTACTGGCCAACTGCCAGGCAAATCTTCTACCACTTCTGCTGCTGCGATCACTGGTACTACTACAAATACTAGCCTATTGCATATCAAATACTACTAGTATTAACACTACTGCTGCTACTCCTCCTACTGCTGCTACGACTACTACTGCTGCTACTTTTTCTCTTAGTAGCCCAGTGCATGGAATATAGTACTTCTATAACTACGCTTATGTCTGCAGTTTATATTACTGCTACTACAACTGCTACTCCTAGTAGACCAGTGCATGGCAAATACTACTACTACTACTACTTCTGCTGCTGCTGATACTACTGCTACTACTTCTGCTAGTACTAGTAGTCCAGTGCATGGCAAATACTACAACTATTACTACTACTGCTGCTGCTGATACTACTGCTACTACTACCATCAATACTACTAGCTCAGTGCATGGCAAATCTACTACTACTACTGCTATTGCTGCTACTTCCACTCCTACTACTGGCCCACTGCCAGGCAAATCTTCTACCACTTCTACTGCTGGTGCGACCACTAGTACTACTACAAATACTAGCCTATTGCATTGCAAATACTACTACTATTAACACTACTGCTGCTACTCCCACTACTGCTGCTACTCCTACTACTGCTGCTACTTGTACCCTTAGTAGCTCAGTGCATGGAGAATACTACTTGTATAACTACTCCTGTGTCTACTGTTTCTATTACTGCTACCACTGCAGCTACTACTAGTAGACCATTGCATGGCAAATACTACTACTATTACTACTGCTGCTGCTGCTGATACTTCTGCTACTACTTCTGCTAGTACTAGTAGTCCAGTGCATGGCAAATACTACTTCTATTATTACTACTGCTGCTACTGCTATTACTATCCATCCTACTAGCTCAGTGCATGGCAAATCTACTACTAGTACTTCTATTGCTACTACTGCTACTACTCCTAATGTCACACTGCAGGGCAACTCTGGTGCTACTACTACTGCTGCTGCGGTCAATTCTAATGCTGTTGCTCCCATTATTACTACTGCTACTACTAGTAGTCCAGTGCATGGCAAATACTACTACTATTACCACAACTGCTGCTACTACTACTGCTGCTGCTATTTCTACTACTACTACTAGTCCAGTGCATGGCAAACACTAGTGCTATTACTAATACTGCTGCTGCTGCTCCTCCTACTTCTACTATTACTGCTACTACTAGCAGTCCTTTGCATTGTAAATACTACTACTATTACTACTACTGCTGCTAGTACGGCTACTACAATGATCTATAATACTAACCCAGTGCATGACATATCTACTATTCCTACTTCTATTGCGGCTACTGCTACTACTACTGCTAGACCAGTGCATGGCAGATACTACTACTATTACCACTATTGCTTCTACTTCTAGTACTGCTGCTTCTACTACGTCTGCTGCTTCTTCTACAGCTGCTGCTGCTACTACTACTCATCCTAGCTCTGTTCGTGGAAAATACTGCTACTACAACTGATGCTGATGCTGCTGCTACTACTGCCACTACTAATACCAATACTACTCGACCAGTGCATGGTAAATCTACTACTACCCTTGCTAGTGCTGCGACTGCTCCTACTAGTAGCAGCCCAGTGAATAGCAAATACTACTACTATTACCACTACTGCTGCTGCTATTACTACTGCAGCAACTAGTAGTGCTGCTGCTGCTGCTGCTACTACTACTATCTCCGTGCATGGCAAATACTTCTACTATTACTACTACTGCTGCTGCTGCTGCTACTACTACTACTACTCCTGCTACTGATAGTAGTGCAGTGCATGGCAAGTACTACTACTGTTTCTACTACTGCTGCTGCCACTTTTATTGCTGTCACTACCACTACTGCTACTACTAGTACTCCAGTGTATGGCAAATACTGCTTCTATTACTACTACTGCTGCCGTTGCTGCTACTGCTACTACTACTGCTACAACTTGCACCCAGTAAATTGCAAACATTACAACTCTTACTTCTACTGCTGCTGCTGCTTCTACTGATACTACTGCTACTGCTTCTACTTCTCCTGCTGCTGCTTCTACTACTACCACTACTAGTCCCAGTGCAAGGTAAATAATACGATTATTACGACTACTGCTGCTTCTGCTAGTACTGCTGCTACTACTGCTACTACTGGTAGTCCAGTGCATGAAAAATACTATTACTACTAGTGCTGCAGCTGCTGCTACTACTGCTGCTACTACTGCTACTACTAGTGATCCAGTGCATGGCAAATACAACAAATATTACTACTACTGATGTTGCCTCTACTACTGCTAATACTACTATCAATGCTACTAGCCAGTGCATGGCAAATATACTACTACTGCTGCTATTGCTGCTACTTCCACTACTACTACTGGCCCACTGCTGGGCAAATCATCTGCCACTTCTACTGCTGCTGCTGCTACAACTACTACTACTACTACTACTACTAGCCCATTGCATCTCAAATACTACTACTATTACCACTACTGCTGTTAGTCCTACTACTGCTGCTAGTCCTATTACAGCCGCTACTTGTACTACTACTATCCCAGTGCACGGAATGTACTACTAGTAAAGCGACTCCTACGTCTGCTTTTTCTACTACTGCTTCTGCTACTGCTACTACTAGTAGACCAGTGTGTGGCAAATACTACTACTATTACTACTACTGCTGCTGCTGCTACTACTGCTACTACTACTGCTATTACTAGTAGTCCAGGGAATGGCAAATACTACTACTACTATCACTACTACTGCTGCTGCTGCTACTACTACTGCTCCTTCTACTGCAACTACTAGTAGTCCAGTCCTTGGCAAATACTACTACTATGACTATGACTGCTGCTAATGCTACCACTGCTACTACTACTAATCCTGTCCGTGGCAAATGCTACTCTATTACTACTACTGCTGCAGCAGCGGCTACTGCTACTACTAATATCAATACTACGAGCCCAGTGCATGGCAAGTCTACCTCTACTGTTACTATTGCTGCTACTGCTACTACTACTTCTTACCCAGTGCATGGCAGATACTACTTCTATTACCACTGCTGCTGCTACCTCTACTGCTGCTGCAGCTACATCTACTGCTGCTGCTATTACTATTACTACTTCTACTACTAGCACAGTGCGTGGCAAATAGTACTAATATTACTACTACCGCTGCTGCTGTTGCTATGACTTCTAGTACTACTGCTACTACTAGTAATCCAGTGTGTCGCAAATACTATTCATACTACTACTGCTGCTGTTGCTACTACTACTATCAATACTACTAGCCCAGTGCATGGCCAATATACTACTACTACTGCTATAGCTGCTACTGCTACTACTACTAGTGGCCCACTGCAGGGCATATCTGCTGCTACTCTTACTGCTGCTTATGCCATTTCTATTCCTGGTGCTACCTCTACTACTGCTGCTACTACTAGTAGTCTAGTGCATGGCAAATACTACTATTACTACTACTTCTGCTGCTGCTACTACTGCTACTACTAGTATCAATACTACTATCCCAGTGCATGGCAAATCTACTAGTACTACACATATTAGTGCTAATGCTAATACTGCTACTTGCACACTGCAGGGCCAATCTGCTGCTACTACTACCGACGTTGCTGCTAATTCTACTTCTGCTGCTACCAATACAACTACTACTCCTAGTACCCCAGTGCATTTCAAATACTACCAATATTACCAGTACTGTTGCTACTACTACTGCTGCTGCTACTAGTACTATTACTAGCCCAGTCCATGCCAAATACTACGACTATTACCACTGCTGCTACTTCTGCTACTATTACTGCTCTTGCTCTTACGACTACTTCTGCTACTACTACTGCTACCGCTTCTAATTCTACTGTTGCTGCTACTACTACTAGCCCAGGGCATGGCAAATACTACTACTATTATTACTACTGCTGCTGCTGCTACTACTTCTACTAGTACTTCTATTACTTGTAGTCTAGTGCATGGGAAATACTACTTCTATTACTACTCCTGCTGCTGCTGCTACTACTGCTACTACTACTACCAATACTACTAGCTTAGTGCATGGGAAATCTGCTACTACTACTGCTGTATCTGCTACCGCTACTACTACTACTACTGGCCAGCTCCAGGGCAAATCTGCTGCTACTACTTCTGTTGCTGCTGCCACTTCTACTGCTCTTGCTACAACTACTACTACTGCTACTACTAGTAGTCCAGTGTATGGTAAATCCTAATACTACTAGTACTACTGCTGATGCAGCTTCTAGTGTTACTGCTACTACTGCTACTACTGCTAGTCCAGTGTATTGCAAATATTATTCTAATACTACTACTGCTGATGCTGCTACTACTGCTACTACTAATATCAATAGTACCAGCCAATTTCATGGCAAACCTACTACTACTCTTGCTATTGCTGCTGCTGCTACTACTACTGCTAACCCAGTGCATGGCAGATGCTACTACTATTACCACTACTGCTGCTGCTGCTGCTACTACTGCTGCTAATAGTAGTCCAGTGCGTTTCAAATACTACTAATATTACCACTACTGCCGCTGCTACTACTTCTACTACTACTATGAATATTACTAGCCCATTGCAAGGCAAATCTACTATTTCTACTTCTATTCCTAACACTTTTACTACTACTACTGGCCCAGTGCAGGGAAAATCTGCTGCTACTTCTAGTGCTGCCCCTGCCACTTCTATTGCTGCTGCTACAGCTACTACTATTACAACTATTGACTAGTGCATCAACAATACTACTACTATTAATATTACTGCTGCTTCTGGTGCTACTACTGCTACTACTATTTGTCCAGTAAATGGCAAATACTACTACTCTTACTACTGCTTCTGATGCTGTTACTACTGCTACTATTACCATCAATACTACTAGTCCAATCTATTACTCCTACTGCTATTGCTGCTTCTTGTCCTACTACTACTGCCAACTGCAGTGCAAGTTAGCTGCTACTACTACTGTTGCTGCTGTCACATCTACTGATGCTGATCCCACTACTACTACTACGACGACTAGTCCAGTGCATGGCAAATACTACTACAATTTCCACTACTGGTTCTACTACAGCAGCTGCTATTTCTACTGCTGCTGCTACTACTAGTGTACTACTAGCCCAGTGCATGGCAAATGGTACTACTATTATTACTACTGCTACTTCTGCTACTACTACTGCTAGTACTAGCAGTCCAGTGCATTTAAAATTCTACTACTATTTCTATTACTGCTGCTGCTACTACTGATGCTCCTACTACTGCTACTACTAGTAATCCAGTGCATGGCAAATATTATTAATAGTAATACTGCTGCTGCTGCTACTACTACTATAAATACTACTAGCCCAGTGCATGTCAAATATACTACTAATACTGCTATTCCTGCTTCCGCTACTATTACTACTGGCCCACTGCAGGGCAAATCTTCTGCTACTACTACTGCTTCTGCTGTCCGTTCTACTGCTGCTGCTTCCACTACTACTACAACTTCTACTAGTAGCCCAGCCCATGGCCAATACTACTACTATGATGATTACTGCTGCTACTACTAGTACTGCTGATGCTAATTTGATTGCTGCTGCTACTACTACTACTATTAGTTCAGTGTATGTCAAATGCTAGTACTATTACTACTACCGCAGCTGCTGCTACTTCTGATACTACTTCTGCTACTACAGGTAGTGCAGTGAATGGCAAATACTATTAACACTACTGCTCAGGCTGCTGCTACTACTGCTACTACTACTGCTACTACTACTAGCACTGTTGCTGCTAATTCTACTGATGCTGCTGCTCTATGTGCTGCTACTACTACTACTAGTCAATGCATGGCAAATACTACTACTATTACTGCTTCTGCTGCTACTACTTCTGCTACTACTGCTACTATTAGTAGTCCAGTGTATATCAAATACTACTAGTAGCACCACGACTGCTGCTACTACTTCGACTGCCGCTGCTACTTCTCCTGCTGCTCGTATTACTACAGCTACTACTAGCCCAGTGCGTGGTAAATACTACTACTATTACTACCACTGCTGCTTCTGCAGCTACTATTGCTACTACTACAAGTCCAGTGCATTGCAAACACATTGCTATTACTAGTAGTGCATTGCATTTAAAATACTACTATAATTACTACGTCTGCTGCTACTACTGTTACTACTAGTAGTACAGTGCATGGTAAATACAACTACAATTAATACTAATGCTGCTGCTGCTACCACTGCTACTACTAGTAGTAAATTGCATGGCAAATACAACTAATATTACTACAACTGCTGTTGCTACTACTGCTACTACTAATATGAATACCACTAGGCCAGAGCATGGCAAATCTACTACTACAATTGCTATTGCTGCTACTGCTACTACTACTACTTACCCAGGGCGTGCCAAATACAACTACTGTTACCACTACTGCTGCTACTACTGCTGCAACTACTACTGCTACTGTTTCTAATTCTACTGCTTTTACTACTACTACTACTACTACTACTATCCCAGGGCACGGCAAATAATACTACTATTATTACTACTGCTGCTGCTGCTGCTACTACGGCTACTACTGCTATCAATACTACTAGCCAGTGCATGGCAAGTCTACTACTACTACTGCTATTGCTGCTACTTCCACTCCTACTACTGGCCAACTGCCAGGCAAATCTTCTACCACTTCTGCTGCTGCAATCACTGGTACTACTACAAATACTAGCCTATTGCATATCAAATACTACTAGTATTAACACTACTGCTGCTACTCCTCCTACTGCTGCTACGACTACTACTGCTGCTACTTTTTCTCTTAGTAGCCCAGTGCATGGAATATAGTACTTCTATAACTATGCTTATGTCTGCAGTTTATATTACTGCTACTACAACTGCTACTCCTAGTAGACCAGTGCATGGCAAATACTACTACTACTACTACTTCTGCTGCTGCTGATACTACTGCTACTACTTCTGCTAGTACTAGTAGTCCAGTGCATGGCAAATACTACAACTATTACTACTACTGCTGCTGCTGATACTACTGCTACTACTACCATCAATACTACTAGCTCAGTGCATGGCAAATCTACTACTACTACTGCTATTGCTGCTACTTCCACTCCTACTACTGGCCCACTGCCAGGCAAATCTTCTACCACTTCTACTGCTGGTGCAACCACTAGTACTACTACAAATACTAGCCTATTGCATTGCAAATATTACTACTATTAACACTACTGCTGCTACTCCCACTACTGCTGCTACTCCTACTACTGCTGCTACTTGTACCCTTAGTAGCTCAGTGCATGGAGAATACTACTTGTATAACTACTCCTGTGTCTACTGTTTCTATTACTGCTACCACTGCAGCTACTACTAGTAGACCATTGCATGGCAAATACTACTACTATTACTACTGCTGCTGCTGCTGATACTTCTGCTACTACTTCTGCTAGTACTAGTAGTCCAGTGCATGGCAAATACTACTTCTATTATTACTACTGCTGCTACTGCTACTACTATCCATCCTACTAGCTCAGTGCATGGCAAATCTACTACTAGTACTTCTATTGCTACTACTGCTACTACTCCTAATGTCACACTGCAGGGCAACTCTGGTGCTACTACTACTGCTGCTGCGGTCAATTCTAATGCTGTTGCTCCCATTATTACTACTGCTACTACTAGTAGTCCAGTGCATGGCAAATACTACTACTATTACCACAACTGCTGCTACTACTACTGCTGCTGCTATTTCTACTACTACTACTAGTCCAGTGCATGGCAAACACTAGTGCTATTACTAATACTGCTGCTGCTGCTCCTCCTACTTCTACTATTACTGCTACTACTAGCAGTCCTTTGCATTGTAAATACTACTACTATTACTACTACTGCTGCTAGTACGGCTACTACAATGATCTATAATACTAACCCAGTGCATGACAAATCTACTATTCCTACTTCTATTGCGGCTACTGCTACTACTACTGCTAGACCAGTGCATGGCAGATACTACTACTATTACCACTATTGCTTCTACTTCTAGTACTGCTGCTTCTACTACGTCTGCTGCTTCTTCTACAGCTGCTGCTGCTACTACTACTCATCCTAGCTCTGTTCGTGGAAAATACTGCTACTACAACTGATGCTGATGCTGCTGCTACTACTGCCACTACTAATACCAATACTACTCGACCAGTGCATGGTAAATCTACTACTACCCTTGCTAGTGCTGTGACTGCTCCTACTAGTAGCAGCCCAGTGAATAGCAAATACTACTACTATTACCACTACTGCTGCTGCTATTACTACTGCAGCAACTAGTAGTGCTGCTGCTGCTGCTGCTACTACTACTATCTCCGTGCATGGCAAATACTTCTACTATTACTACTACTGCTGCTGCTGCTGCTACTACTACTACTACTACTCCTGCCACTGATAGTAGTGCAGTGCATGGCAAGTACTACTACTGTTTCTACTACTGCTGCTGCCACTTTTATTGCTGTCACTACCACTACTGCTACTACTAGTACTCCAGTGTATGGCAAATACTGCTTCTATTACTACTACTGCTGCCGTTGCTGCTACTGCTACTACTACTGCTACAACTTGCACCCAGTAAATTGCAAACATTACAACTATTACTTCTACTGCTGCTGCTGCTTCTACTGATACTACTGCTACTGCTTCTACTTCTCCTGCTGCTGCTTCTACTACTACCACTACTAGTCCCAGTGCAAGGTAAATAATACGATTATTACGACTACTGCTGCTTCTGCTAGTACTGCTGCTACTACTGCTACTACTGGTAGTCCAGTGCATGAAAAATACTCTTACTACTACTGCTGCAGCTGCTGCTACTACTGCTGCTACTACTGCTACTACTAGTGATCCAGTGCATGGCAAATACAACAAATATTACTACTACTGATGTTGCCTCTACTACTGCTAATACTACTATCAATGCTACTAGCCAGTGCATGGCAAATATACTACTACTGCTGCTATTGCTGCTACTTCCACTACTACTACTGGCCCACTGCTGGGCAAATCATCTGCCACTTCTACTGCTGCTGCTGCTACAACTACTACTACTACTACTACTACTACTAGCCCATTGCATCTCAAATACTACTACTATTACCACTACTGCTGTTAGTCCTACTACTGCTGCTAGTCCTATTACAGCTGCTACTTGTACTATTACTATCCCAGTGCACGGAATGTACTACTAGTAAAGCTACTCCTACG
The DNA here is from genome assembly GCF_059928025.1 of Delphinapterus leucas. Taxonomy (NCBI): domain Eukaryota; kingdom Metazoa; phylum Chordata; class Mammalia; order Artiodactyla; family Monodontidae; genus Delphinapterus; species Delphinapterus leucas. The sequence continues at coordinate 576,577 of NW_028322261.1, forward strand.
TCTGCTTTTTCTACTACTGCTTCTGCTACTGCTACTACTAGTAGACCAGTGTGTGGCAAATACTACTACTATTACTACTACTGCTGCTGCTGCTACTACTGCTACTACTACTGCTATTACTAGTAGTCCAGGGAATGGCAAATACTACTACTACTATCACTACTACTGCTGCTGCTGCTACTACTACTGCTCCTTCTACTGCAACTACTAGTAGTCCAGTCCTTGGCAAATACTACTACTATGACTATGACTGCTGCTAATGCTACCACTGCTACTACTACTAATCCTGTCCGTGGCAAATGCTACTCTATTACTACTACTGCTGCAGCAGTGGCTACTGCTACTACTAATATCAATACTACGAGCCCAGTGCATGGCAAGTCTACCTCTACTGTTACTATTGCTGCTACTGCTACTACTACTTCTTACCCAGTGCATGGCAGATACTACTTCTATTACCACTGCTGCTGCTACCTCTACTGCTGCTGCAGCTACATCTACTGCTGCTGCTATTACTATTACTACTTCTACTACTAGCACAGTGCGTGGCAAATAGTACTAATATTACTACTACCGCTGCTGCTGTTGCTATGACTTCTAGTACTACTGCTACTACTAGTAATCCAGTGTGTCGCAAATACTATTCATACTACTACTGCTGCTGTTGCTACTACTACTATCAATACTACTAGCCCAGTGCATGGCCAATATACTACTACTACTGCTATAGCTGCTACTGCTACTACTACTAGTGGCCCACTGCAGGGCATATCTGCTGCTACTCTTACTGCTGCTTATGCCATTTCTATTCCTGGTGCTACCTCTACTACTGCTGCTACTACTAGTAGTCTAGTGCATGGCAAATACTACTATTACTACTACTTCTGCTGCTGCTACTACTGCTACTACTAGTATCAATACTACTATCCCAGTGCATGGCAAATCTACTAGTACTACACCTATTAGTGCTAATGCTAATACTGCTACTTGCACACTGCAGGGCCAATCTGCTGCTACTACTACCGACGTTGCTGCTAATTCTACTTCTGCTGCTACCAATACAACTACTACTCCTAGTACCCCAGTGCATTTCAAATACTACCAATATTACCAGTACTGTTGCTACTACTACTGCTGCTGCTACTAGTACTATTACTAGCCCAGTCCATGCCAAATACTACGACTATTACCACTGCTGCTACTTCTGCTACTATTACTGCTCTTGCTCTTACGACTACTTCTGCTACTACTACTGCTACCGCTTCTAATTCTACTGTTGCTGCTACTACTACTAGCCCAGGGCATGGCAAATACTACTACTATTATTACTACTGCTGCTGCTGCTACTTCTACTAGTACTTCTATTACTTGTAGTCTAGTGCATGGGAAATACTACTTCTATTACTACTCCTGTTGCTGCTGCTAATACTGCTACTACTACTCCCAATACTACTAGCTTAGTGCATGGGAAATCTGCTACTACTACTGCTGTATCTGCTACCGCTACTACTACTACTACTGGCCAGCTCCAGGGCAAATCTGCTGCTACTACTTCTGTTGCTGCTGCCACTTCTACTGCTCTTGCTACAACTACTACTACTGCTACTACTAGTAGTCCAGTGTATGGTAAATCCTAATACTACTAGTACTACTGCTGATGCAGCTTCTAGTGTTACTGCTACTACTGCTACTACTGCTAGTCCAGTGTATTGCAAATATAATTCTATTACTACTACTGCTGATGCTGCTACTACTGCTACTACTAATATCAATAGTACCAGCCAATTTCATGGCAAACCTACTACTACTCTTGCTATTGCTGCTGCTGCTACTACTACTGCTAAACCAGTGCATGGCAGATGCTACTACTATTACCACTACTGCTGCTGCTGCTGCTACTACTGCTGCTAATAGTAGTCCAGTGCGTGGCAAATACTACTAATATTACCACTACTGACGCTGCTACTACTTCTACTACTACTATGAATATTACTAGCCCATTGCAAGGCAAATCTACTATTTCTACTGCTATTCCTAACACTTTTACTACTACTACTGGCCCAGTGCAGGGAAAATCTGCTGCTACTTCTAGTGCTGCCCCTGCCACTTCTATTGCTGCTGCTACAGCTACTACTATTACAACTATTGACTAGTGCATCAACAATACTACTACTATTAATATTACTGCTGCTTCTGGTGCTACTACTGCTACTACTATTTGTCCAGTAAATGGCAAATACTACTACTCTTACTACTGCTTCTGATGCTGTTACTACTGCTACTGCTACCATAAATACTACTAGCCCAATCTATTACTCCTACTGCTATTGCTGCTTCTTGTCCTACTACTACTGCCAACTGCAGTGCAAGTTAGCTGCTACTACTACTGTTGCTGCTGTCACATCTACTGATGCTGATCCCACTACTACTACTACGACGACTAGTCCAGTGCATGGCAAATACTACTACAATTACCACTACTGGTTCTACTACAGCAGCTGCTATTTCTACTGCTGCTGCTACTACTAGTGTACTACTAGCCCAGTGCATGTCAAATATACTACTAATACTGCTATTCCTGCTTCCGCTACTATTACTACTGGCCCACTGCAGGGCAAATCTTCTGCTACTACTACTGCTTCTGCTGTCCGTTCTACTGCTGCTGCTTCCACTACTACTACAACTTCTACTAGTAGCCCAGCGCATGGCCAATACTACTACTATGATGATTACTGCTGCTACTACTAGTACTGCTGATGCTAATTTGATTGCTGCTGCTACTACTACTACTATTAGTTCAGTGTATGTCAAATGCTAGTACTATTACTACTACCGCAGCTGCTGCTACTTCTGATACTACTTCTGCTACTACAGGTAGTGCAGTGAATGGCAAATACTATTAACACTACTGCTCAGGCTGCTGCTACTACTGCTACTACTACTGCTACTACTACTAGCACTGTTGCTGCTAATTCTACTGATGCTGCTGCTCTATGTGCTGCTACTACTACTACTAGTCAATGCATGGCAAATACTACTACTATTACTGCTTCTGCTGCTACTACTTCTGCTACTACTGCTACTATTAGTAGTCCAGTGTATATCAAATACTACTAGTATCACCACGACTGCTGCTACTACTTCGACTGCCGCTGCTACTTCTCCTGCTGCTCGTATTACTACAGCTACTACTAGCCCAGTGCGTGGTAAATACTACTACTATTACTACCACTGCTGCTTCTGCAGCTACTATTGCTACTACTACAAGTCCAGTGCATTGCAAACACATTGCTATTACTAGTAGTGCATTGCATTTAAAATACTACTATAATTACTACGTCTGCTGCTACTACTGTTACTACTAGTAGTACAGTGCATGGTAAATACAACTACAATTAATACTAATGCTGCTGCTGCTACCACTGCTACTACTAGTAGTAAATTGCATGGCAAATACAACTAATATTACTACAACTGCTGTTGCTACTACTGCTACTACTAATATGAATACCACTAGGCCAGAGCATGGCAAATCTACTACTACAATTGCTATTGCTGCTACTGCTACTACTACTACTTACCCAGGGCGTGCCAAATACAACTACTGTTACCACTACTGCTGCTACTACTGCTGCAACTACTACTGCTACTGTTTCTAATTCTACTGCTTTTGCTACTACTACTACTATCCCAGGGCATGGCAAATAATACTACTATTATTACTACTGCTGCTGCTGCTGCTACTACGGCTACTACTGCTATCAATACTACTAGCCAGTGCATGGCAAGTCTACTACTACTACTGCTATTGCTGCTACTTCCACTCCTACTACTGGCCAACTGCCAGGCAAATCTTCTACCACTTCTGCTGCTGCGATCACTGGTACTACTACAAATACTAGCCTATTGCATATCAAATACTACTAGTATTAACACTACTGCTGCTACTCCTCCTACTGCTGCTACGACTACTACTGCTGCTACTTTTTCTCTTAGTAGCCCAGTGCATGGAATATAGTACTTCTATAACTATGCTTATGTCTGCAGTTTATATTACTGCTACTACAACTGCTACTCCTAGTAGAGCAGTGCATGGCAAATACTACTACTACTACTACTTCTGCTGCTGCTGATACTACTGCTACTACTTCTGCTAGTACTAGTAGTCCAGTGCATGGCAAATACTACAACTATTACTACTACTGCTGCTGCTGATACTACTGCTACTACTACCATCAATACTACTAGCTCAGTGCATGGCAAATCTACTACTACTACTGCTATTGCTGCTACTTCCACTCCTACTACTGGCCCACTGCCAGGCAAATCTTCTACCACTTCTACTGCTGGTGCGACCACTAGTACTACTACAAATACTAGCCTATTGCATTGCAAATACTACTACTATTAACACTACTGCTGCTACTCCCACTACTGCTGCTACTCCTACTACTGCTGCTACTTGTACCCTTAGTAGCTCAGTGCATGGAGAATACTACTTGTATAACTACTCCTGTGTCTACTGTTTCTATTACTGCTACCACTGCAGCTACTACTAGTAGACCATTGCATGGCAAATACTACTACTATTACTACTGCTGCTGCTGCTGATTCTACTGCTACTACTTCTGCTAGTACTAGCAGTCCAGTGCATGGCAAATACTACTTCTATTATTACTACTGCTGCTACTGCTACTACTATCCATCCTACTAGCTCAGTGCATGGCAAATCTACTACTAGTACTTCTATTGCTACTACTGCTACTACTCCTAATGTCACACTGCAGGGCAACTCTGGTGCTACTACGACTGCTGCTGCGGTCAATTCTAATGCTATTGCTCCCATTATTACTACTGCTACTACTAGTAGTCCAGTGCATGGCAAATACTACTAATATTACTACTGCTGCTGCTGCTGATTCTACTGCTACTACTTCTGCTAGTACTAGCAGTCCAGTGCATGGCAAATACTACTTCTATTATTACTACTGCTGCTACTGCTACTACTATCCATCCTACTAGCTCAGTGCATGGCAAATCTAGTACTAGTACTTCTATTGCTACTACTGCTACTACACCTAATGTCACACTGCAGGGCAACTCTGGTGCTACTACTACTGCTGCTGCGGTCAATTCTAATGCTGTTGCTCCCATTATTACTACTGCTACTACTAGTAGTCCAGTGCATGGCAAATACTACTACTATTACCACAACTGCTGCTACTACTACTGCTGCTGCTATTTCTACTACTACTACTAGTCCAGTGCATGGCAAACACTAGTGCTATTACTAATACTGCTGCTGCTGCTCCTCCTACTTCTACTATTACTGCTACTACTAGCAGTCCTTTGCATTGTAAATACTACTACTATTACTACTACTGCTGCTAGTACGGCTACTACAATGATCTATAATACTAACCCAGTGCATGACAAATCTACTATTCCTACTTCTATTGCGGCTACTGCTACTACTACTGCTAGACCAGTGCATGGCAGATACTACTACTATTACCACTATTGCTTCTACTTCTAGTACTGCTGCTTCTACTACGTCTGCTGCTTCTTCTACAGCTGCTGCTGCTACTACTACTCATCCTAGCTCTGTTCGTGGAAAATACTGCTACTACAACTGATGCTGATGCTGCTGCTACTACTGCCACTACTAATACCAATACTACTCGACCAGTGCATGGTAAATCTACTACTACCCTTGCTAGTGCTGTGACTGCTCCTACTAGTAGCAGCCCAGTGAATAGCAAATACTACTACTATTACCACTACTGCTGCTGCTATTACTACTGCAGGAACTAGTAGTGCTGCTGCTGCTGCTGCTACTACTACTATCTCCGTGCATGGCAAATACTTCTACTATTACTACTACTGCTGCTGCTGCTGCTACTACTACTACTACTCCTGCTACTGATAGTAGTGCAGTGCATGGCAAGTACTACTACTGTTTCTACTACTGCTGCTGCCACTTTTATTGCTGTCACTACCACTACTGCTACTACTAGTACTCCAGTGTATGGCAAATACTGCTTCTATTACTACTACTGCTGCCGTTGCTGCTACTGCTACTACTACTGCTACAACTTGCACCCAGTAAATTGCAAACATTACAACTATTACTTCTACTGCTGCTGCTGCTTCTACTGATACTACTGCTACTGCTTCTACTTCTCCTGCTGCTGCTTCTACTACTACCACTACTAGTCCCAGTGCAAGGTAAATAATACGATTATTACGACTACTGCTGCTTCTGCTAGTACTGCTGCTACTACTGCTACTACTGGTAGTCCAGTGCATGAAAAATACTATTACTACTACTGCTGCAGCTGCTGCTACTACTGCTGCTACTACTGCTACTACTAGTGATCCAGTGCATGGCAAATACAACAAATATTACTACTACTGATGTTGCCTCTACTACTGCTAATACTACTATCAATGCTACTAGCCAGTGCATGGCAAATATACTACTACTGCTGCTATTGCTGCTACTTCCACTACTACTACTGGCCCACTGCTGGGCAAATCATCTGCCACTTCTACTGCTGCTGCTGCTACAACTACTACTACTACTACTACTACTAGCCCATTGCATCTCAAATACTACTACTATTACCACTACTGCTGTTAGTCCTACTACTGCTGCTAGTCCTATTACAGCTGCTACTTGTACTATTACTATCCCAGTGCACGGAATGTACTACTAGTAAAGCGACTCCTACGTCTGCTTTTTCTACTACTGCTTCTGCTACTGCTACTACTAGTAGACCAGTGTGTGGCAAATACTACTACTATTACTACTACTGCTGCTGCTGCTACTACTGCTACTACTACTGCTATTACTAGTAGTCCAGGGAATGGCAAATACTACTACTACTATCACTACTACTGCTGCTGCTGCTACTACTACTGCTCCTTCTACTGCAACTACTAGTAGTCCAGTCCTTGGCAAATACTACTACTATGACTATGACTGCTGCTAATGCTACCACTGCTACTACTACTAATCCTGTCCGTGGCAAATGCTACTCTATTACTACTACTGCTGCAGCAGCGGCTACTGCTACTACTAATATCAATACTACGAGCCCAGTGCATGGCAAGTCTACCTCTACTGTTACTATTGCTGCTACTGCTACTACTACTTCTTACCCAGTGCATGGCAGATACTACTTCTATTACCACTGCTGCTGCTACCTCTACTGCTGCTGCAGCTACATCTACTGCTGCTGCTATTACTATTACTACTTCTACTACTAGCACAGTGCGTGGCAAATAGTACTAATATTACTACTACCGCTGCTGCTGTTGCTATGACTTCTAGTACTACTGCTACTACTAGTAATCCAGTGTGTCGCAAATACTATTCATACTACTACTGCTGCTGTTGCTACTACTACTATCAATACTACTAGCCCAGTGCATGGCCAATATACTACTACTACTGCTATAGCTGCTACTGCTACTACTACTAGTGGCCCACTGCAGGGCATATCTGCTGCTACTCTTACTGCTGCTTATGCCATTTCTATTCCTGGTGCTACCTCTACTACTGCTGCTACTACTAGTAGTCTAGTGCATGGCAAATACTACTATTACTACTACTTCTGCTGCTGCTACTACTGCTACTACTAGTATCAATACTACTATCCCAGTGCATGGCAAATCTACTAGTACTACACCTATTAGTGCTAATGCTAATACTGCTACTTGCACACTGCAGGGCCAATCTGCTGCTACTACTACCGACGTTGCTGCTAATTCTACTTCTGCTGCTACCAATACAACTACTACTCCTAGTACCCCAGTGCATTTCAAATACTACCAATATTACCAGTACTGTTGCTACTACTACTGCTGCTGCTACTAGTACTATTACTAGCCCAGTCCATGCCAAATACTACGACTATTACCACTGCTGCTACTTCTGCTACTATTACTGCTCTTGCTCTTACGACTACTTCTGCTACTACTACTGCTACCGCTTCTAATTCTACTGTTGCTGCTACTACTACTAGCCCAGGGCATGGCAAATACTACTACTATTATTACTACTGCTGCTGCTGCTACTACTTCTACTAGTACTTCTATTACTTGTAGTCTAGTGCATGGGAAATACTACTTCTATTACTACTCCTGTTGCTGCTGCTAATACTGCTACTACTACTCCCAATACTACTAGCTTAGTGCATGGGAAATCTGCTACTACTACTGCTGTATCTGCTACCGCTACTACTACTACTACTGGCCAGCTCCAGGGCAAATCTGCTGCTACTACTTCTGTTGCTGCTGCCACTTCTACTGCTCTTGCTACAACTACTACTACTGCTACTACTAGTAGTCCAGTGTATGGTAAATCCTAATACTACTAGTACTACTGCTGATGCAGCTTCTAGTGTTACTGCTACTACTGCTACTACTGCTAGTCCAGTGTATTGCAAATATAATTCTATTACTACTACTGCTGATGCTGCTACTACTGCTACTACTAATATCAATAGTACCAGCCAATTTCATGGCAAACCTACTACTACTCTTGCTATTGCTGCTGCTGCTACTACTACTGCTAAACCAGTGCATGGCAGATGCTACTACTATTACCACTACTGCTGCTGCTGCTGCTACTACTGCTGCTAATAGTAGTCCAGTGCGTGGCAAATACTACTAATATTACCACTACTGACGCTGCTACTACTTCTACTACTACTATGAATATTACTAGCCCATTGCAAGGCAAATCTACTATTTCTACTGCTATTCCTAACACTTTTACTACTACTACTGGCCCAGTGCAGGGAAAATCTGCTGCTACTTCTAGTGCTGCCCCTGCCACTTCTATTGCTGCTGCTACAGCTACTACTATTACAACTATTGACTAGTGCATCAACAATACTACTACTATTAATATTACTGCTGCTTCTGGTGCTACTACTGCTACTACTATTTGTCCAGTAAATGGCAAATACTACTACTCTTACTACTGCTTCTGATGCTGTTACTACTGCTACTGCTACCATAAATACTACTAGCCCAATCTATTACTCCTACTGCTATTGCTGCTTCTTGTCCTACTACTACTGCCAACTGCAGTGCAAGTTAGCTGCTACTACTACTGTTGCTGCTGTCACATCTACTGATGCTGATCCCACTACTACTACTACGACGACTAGTCCAGTGCATGGCAAATACTACTACAATTACCACTACTGGTTCTACTACAGCAGCTGCTATTTCTACTGCTGCTGCTACTACTAGTGTACTACTAGCCCAGTGCATGTCAAATATACTACTAATACTGCTATTCCTGCTTCCGCTACTATTACTACTGGCCCACTGCAGGGCAAATCTTCTGCTACTACTACTGCTTCTGCTGTCCGTTCTACTGCTGCTGCTTCCACTACTACTACAACTTCTACTAGTAGCCCAGCGCATGGCCAATACTACTACTATGATGATTACTGCTGCTACTACTAGTACTGCTGATGCTAATTTGATTGCTGCTGCTACTACTACTACTATTAGTTCAGTGTATGTCAAATGCTAGTACTATTACTACTACCGCAGCTGCTGCTACTTCTGATACTACTTCTGCTACTACAGGTAGTGCAGTGAATGGCAAATACTATTAACACTACTGCTCAGGCTGCTGCTACTACTGCTACTACTACTGCTACTACTACTAGCACTGTTGCTGCTAATTCTACTGATGCTGCTGCTCTATGTGCTGCTACTACTACTACTAGTCAATGCATGGCAAATACTACTACTATTACTGCTTCTGCTGCTACTACTTCTGCTACTACTGCTACTATTAGTAGTCCAGTGTATATCAAATACTACTAGTATCACCACGACTGCTGCTACTACTTCGACTGCCGCTGCTACTTCTCCTGCTGCTCGTATTACTACAGCTACTACTAGCCCAGTGCGTGGTAAATACTACTACTATTACTACCACTGCTGCTTCTGCAGCTACTATTGCTACTACTACAAGTCCAGTGCATTGCAAACACATTGCTATTACTAGTAGTGCATTGCATTTAAAATACTACTATAATTACTACGTCTGCTGCTACTACTGTTACTACTAGTAGTACAGTGCATGGTAAATACAACTACAATTAATACTAATGCTGCTGCTGCTACCACTGCTACTACTAGTAGTAAATTGCATGGCAAATACAACTAATATTACTACAACTGCTGTTGCTACTACTGCTACTACTAATATGAATACCACTAGGCCAGAGCATGGCAAATCTACTACTACAATTGCTATTGCTGCTACTGCTACTACTACTACTTACCCAGGGCGTGCCAAATACAACTACTGTTACCACTACTGCTGCTACTACTGCTGCAACTACTACTGCTACTGTTTCTAATTCTACTGCTTTTGCTACTACTACTACTACTACTATCCCAGGGCATGGCAAATAATACTACTATTATTACTACTGCTGCTGCTGCTGCTACTACGGCTACTACTGCTATCAATACTACTAGCCAGTGCATGGCAAGTCTACTACTACTACTGCTATTGCTGCTACTTCCACTCCTACTACTGGCCAACTGCCAGGCAAATCTTCTACCACTTCTGCTGCTGCGATCACTGGTACTACTACAAATACTAGCCTATTGCATATCAAATACTACTAGTATTAACACTACTGCTGCTACTCCTCCTACTGCTGCTACGACTACTACTGCTGCTACTTTTTCTCTTAGTAGCCCAGTGCATGGAATATAGTACTTCTATAACTACGCTTATGTCTGCAGTTTATATTACTGCTACTACAACTGCTACTCCTAGTAGACCAGTGCATGGCAAATACTACTACTACTACTACTTCTGCTGCTGCTGATACTACTGCTACTACTTCTGCTAGTACTAGTAGTCCAGTGCATGGCAAATACTACAACTATTACTACTACTGCTGCTGCTGATACTACTGCTACTACTACCATCAATACTACTAGCTCAGTGCATGGCAAATCTACTACTACTACTGCTATTGCTGCTACTTCCACTCCTACTACTGGCCCACTGCCAGGCAAATCTTCTACCACTTCTACTGCTGGTGCGACCACTAGTACTACTACAAATACTAGCCTATTGCATTGCAAATACTACTACTATTAACACTACTGCTGCTACTCCCACTACTGCTGCTACTCCTACTACTGCTGCTACTTGTACCCTTAGTAGCTCAGTGCATGGAGAATACTACTTGTATAACTACTCCTGTGTCTACTGTTTCTATTACTGCTACCACTGCAGCTACTACTAGTAGACCATTGCATGGCAAATACTACTACTATTACTACTGCTGCTGCTGCTGATTCTACTGCTACTACTTCTGCTAGTACTAGCAGTCCAGTGCATGGCAAATACTACTTCTATTATTACTACTGCTGCTACTGCTACTACTATCCATCCTACTAGCTCAGTGCATGGCAAATCTACTACTAGTACTTCTATTGCTACTACTGCTACTACTCCTAATGTCACACTGCAGGGCAACTCTGGTGCTACTACTACTGCTGCTGCGGTCAATTCTAATGCTATTGCTCCCATTATTACTACTGCTAGTACTAGCAGTCCAGTGCATGGCAAATACTACTTCTATTATTACTACTGCTGCTACTGCTACTACTATCCATCCTACTAGCTCAGTGCATGGCAAATCTACTACTAGTACTTCTATTGCTACTACTGCTACTACTCCTAATGTCACACTGCAGGGCAACTCTGGTGCTACTACTACTGCTGCTGCGGTCAATTCTAATGCTATTGCTCCCATTATTACTACTGCTACTACTAGTAGTCCAGTGCATGGCAAATACTACTAATATTACTACTGCTGCTGCTGCTGATTCTACTGCTACTACTTCTGCTAGTACTAGCAGTCCAGTGCATGGCAAATACTACTTCTATTATTACTACTGCTGCTACTGCTACTACTATCCATCCTACTAGCTCAGTGCATGGCAAATCTAGTACTAGTACTTCTATTGCTACTACTGCTACTACTCCTAATGTCACACTGCAGGGCAACTCTGGTGCTACTACTACTGCTGCTGCGGTCAATTCTAATGCTGTTGCTCCCATTATTACTACTGCTACTACTAGTAGTCCAGTGCATGGCAAATACTACTACTATTACCACAACTGCTGCTACTACTACTGCTGCTGCTATTTCTACTACTACTACTAGTCCAGTGCATGGCAAACACTAGTGCTATTACTAATACTGCTGCTGCTGCTCCTCCTACTTCTACTATTACTGCTACTACTAGCAGTCCTTTGCATTGTAAATACTACTACTATTACTACTACTGCTGCTAGTACGGCTACTACAATGATCTATAATACTAACCCAGTGCATGACAAATCTACTATTCCTACTTCTATTGCGGCTACTGCTACTACTACTGCTAGACCAGTGCATGGCAGATACTACTACTATTACCACTATTGCTTCTACTTCTAGTACTGCTGCTTCTACTACGTCTGCTGCTTCTTCTACAGCTGCTGCTGCTACTACTACTCATCCTAGCTCTGTTCGTGGAAAATACTGCTACTACAACTGATGCTGATGCTGCTGCTACTACTGCCACTACTAATACCAATACTACTCGACCAGTGCATGGTAAATCTACTACTACCCTTGCTAGTGCTGTGACTGCTCCTACTAGTAGCAGCCCAGTGAATAGCAAATACTACTACTATTACCACTACTGCTGCTGCTATTACTACTGCAGCAACTAGTAGTGCTGCTGCTGCTGCTGCTACTACTACTATCTCTGTGCATGGCAAATACTTCTACTATTACTACTACTGCTGCTGCTGCTGCTACTACTACTACTACTACTCCTGCCACTGATAGTAGTGCAGTGCATGGCAAGTACTACTACTGTTTCTACTACTGCTGCTGCCACTTTTATTGCTGTCACTACCACTACTGCTACTACTAGTACTCCAGTGTATGGCAAATACTGCTTCTATTACTACTACTGCTGCCGTTGCTGCTACTGCTACTACTACTGCTACAACTTGCACCCAGTAAATTGCAAACATTACAACTATTACTTCTACTGCTGCTGCTGCTTCTACTGATACTACTGCTACTGCTTCTACTTCTCCTGCTGCTGCTTCTACTACTACCACTACTAGTCCCAGTGCAAGGTAAATAATACGATTATTACGACTACTGCTGCTTCTGCTAGTACTGCTGCTACTACTGCTACTACTGGTAGTCCAGTGCATGAAAAATACTCTTACTACTACTGCTGCAGCTGCTGCTACTACTGCTGCTACTACTGCTACTACTAGTGATCCAGTGCATGGCAAATACAACAAATATTACTACTACTGATGTTGCCTCTACTACTGCTAATACTACTATCAATGCTACTAGCCAGTGCATGGCAAATATACTACTACTGCTGCTATTGCTGCTACTTCCACTACTACTACTGGCCCACTGCTGGGCAAATCATCTGCCACTTCTACTGCTGCTGCTGCTACAACTACTACTACTACTACTACTAGCCCATTGCATCTCAAATACTACTACTATTACCACTACTGCTGTTAGTCCTACTACTGCTGCTAGTCCTATTACAGCTGCTACTTGTACTATTACTATCCCAGTGCACGGAATGTACTACTAGTAAAGCTACTCCTACGTCTGCTTTTTCTACTACTGCTTCTGCTACTGCTACTACTAGTAGACCAGTGTGTGGCAAATACTACTACTATTACTACTACTGCTGCTGCTGCTACTACTGCTACTACTACTGCTATTACTAGTAGTCCAGGGAATGGCAAATACTACTACTACTATCACTACTACTGCTGCTGCTGCTACTACTACTGCTCCTTCTACTGCAACTACTAGTAGTCCAGTCCTTGGCAAATACTACTACTATGACTATGACTGCTGCTAATGCTACCACTGCTACTACTACTAATCCTGTCCGTGGCAAATGCTACTCTATTACTACTACTGCTGCAGCAGTGGCTACTGCTACTACTAATATCAATACTACGAGCCCAGTGCATGGCAAGTCTACCTCTACTGTTACTATTGCTGCTACTGCTACTACTACTTCTTACCCAGTGCATGGCAGATACTACTTCTATTACCACTGCTGCTGCTACCTCTACTGCTGCTGCAGCTACATCTACTGCTGCTGCTATTACTATTACTACTTCTACTACTAGCACAGTGCGTGGCAAATAGTACTAATATTACTACTACCGCTGCTGCTGTTGCTATGACTTCTAGTACTACTGCTACTACTAGTAATCCAGTGTGTCGCAAATACTATTCATACTACTACTGCTGCTGTTGCTACTACTACTATCAATACTACTAGCCCAGTGCATGGCCAATATACTACTACTACTGCTATAGCTGCTACTGCTACTACTACTAGTGGCCCACTGCAGGGCATATCTGCTGCTACTCTTACTGCTGCTTATGCCATTTCTATTCCTGGTGCTACCTCTACTACTGCTGCTACTACTAGTAGTCTAGTGCATGGCAAATACTACTATTACTACTACTTCTGCTGCTGCTACTACTGCTACTACTAGTATCAATACTACTATCCCAGTGCATGGCAAATCTACTAGTACTACACCTATTAGTGCTAATGCTAATACTGCTACTTGCACACTGCAGGGCCAATCTGCTGCTACTACTACCGACGTTGCTGCTAATTCTACTTCTGCTGCTACCAATACAACTACTACTCCTAGTACCCCAGTGCATTTCAAATACTACCAATATTACCAGTACTGTTGCTACTACTACTGCTGCTGCTACTAGTACTATTACTAGCCCAGTCCATGCCAAATACTACGACTATTACCACTGCTGCTACTTCTGCTACTATTACTGCTCTTGCTCTTACGACTACTTCTGCTACTACTACTGCTACCGCTTCTAATTCTACTGTTGCTGCTACTACTACTAGCCCAGGGCATGGCAAATACTACTACTATTATTACTACTGCTGCTGCTGCTACTACTTCTACTAGTACTTCTATTACTTGTAGTCTAGTGCATGGGAAATACTACTTCTATTACTACTCCTGTTGCTGCTGCTAATACTGCTACTACTACTCCCAATACTACTAGCTTAGTGCATGGGAAATCTGCTACTACTACTGCTGTATCTGCTACCGCTACTACTACTACTGGCCAGCTCCAGGGCAAATCTGCTGCTACTACTTCTGTTGCTGCTGCCACTTCTACTGCTCTTGCTACAACTACTACTACTGCTACTACTAGTAGTCCAGTGTATGGTAAATCCTAATACTACTAGTACTACTGCTGATGCAGCTTCTAGTGTTACTGCTACTACTGCTACTACTGCTAGTCCAGTGTATTGCAAATATAATTCTATTACTACTACTGCTGATGCTGCTACTACTGCTACTACTAATATCAATAGTACCAGCCAATTTCATGGCAAACCTACTACTACTCTTGCTATTGCTGCTGCTGCTACTACTACTGCTAAACCAGTGCATGGCAGATGCTACTACTATTACCACTACTGCTGCTGCTGCTGCTACTACTGCTGCTAATAGTAGTCCAGTGCGTGGCAAATACTACTAATATTACCACTACTGACGCTGCTACTACTTCTACTACTACTATGAATATTACTAGCCCATTGCAAGGCAAATCTACTATTTCTACTGCTATTCCTAACACTTTTACTACTACTACTGGCCCAGTGCAGGGAAAATCTGCTGCTACTTCTAGTGCTGCCCCTGCCACTTCTATTGCTGCTGCTACAGCTACTACTATTACAACTATTGACTAGTGCATCAACAATACTACTACTATTAATATTACTGCTGCTTCTGGTGCTACTACTGCTACTACTATTTGTCCAGTAAATGGCAAATACTACTACTCTTACTACTGCTTCTGATGCTGTTACTACTGCTACTGCTACCATAAATACTACTAGCCCAATCTATTACTCCTACTGCTATTGCTGCTTCTTGTCCTACTACTACTGCCAACTGCAGTGCAAGTTAGCTGCTACTACTACTGTTGCTGCTGTCACATCTACTGATGCTGATCCCACTACTACTACTACGACGACTAGTCCAGTGCATGGCAAATACTACTACAATTACCACTACTGGTTCTACTACAGCAGCTGCTATTTCTACTGCTGCTGCTACTACTAGTGTACTACTAGCCCAGTGCATGTCAAATATACTACTAATACTGCTATTCCTGCTTCCGCTACTATTACTACTGGCCCACTGCAGGGCAAATCTTCTGCTACTACTACTGCTTCTGCTGTCCGTTCTACTGCTGCTGCTTCCACTACTACTACAACTTCTACTAGTAGCCCAGCGCATGGCCAATACTACTACTATGATGATTACTGCTGCTACTACTAGTACTGCTGATGCTAATTTGATTGCTGCTGCTACTACTACTACTATTAGTTCAGTGTATGTCAAATGCTAGTACTATTACTACTACCGCAGCTGCTGCTACTTCTGATACTACTTCTGCTACTACAGGTAGTGCAGTGAATGGCAAATACTATTAACACTACTGCTCAGGCTGCTGCTACTACTGCTACTACTACTGCTACTACTACTAGCACTGTTGCTGCTAATTCTACTGATGCTGCTGCTCTATGTGCTGCTACTACTACTACTAGTCAATGCATGGCAAATACTACTACTATTACTGCTTCTGCTGCTACTACTTCTGCTACTACTGCTACTATTAGTAGTCCAGTGTATATCAAATACTACTAGTATCACCACGACTGCTGCTACTACTTCGACTGCCGCTGCTACTTCTCCTGCTGCTCGTATTACTACAGCTACTACTAGCCCAGTGCGTGGTAAATACTACTACTATTACTACCACTGCTGCTTCTGCAGCTACTATTGCTACTACTACAAGTCCAGTGCATTGCAAACACATTGCTATTACTAGTAGTGCATTGCATTTAAAATACTACTATAATTACTACGTCTGCTGCTACTACTGTTACTACTAGTAGTACAGTGCATGGTAAATACAACTACAATTAATACTAATGCTGCTGCTGCTACCACTGCTACTACTAGTAGTAAATTGCATGGCAAATACAACTAATATTACTACAACTGCTGTTGCTACTACTGCTACTACTAATATGAATACCACTAGGCCAGAGCATGGCAAATCTACTACTACAATTGCTATTGCTGCTACTGCTACTACTACTACTTACCCAGGGCGTGCCAAATACAACTACTGTTACCACTACTGCTGCTACTACTGCTGCAACTACTACTGCTACTGTTTCTAATTCTACTGCTTTTGCTACTACTACTACTATCCCAGGGCATGGCAAATAATACTACTATTATTACTACTGCTGCTGCTGCTGCTACTATGGCTACTACTGCTATCAATACTACTAGCCAGTGCATGGCAAGTCTACTACTACTACTGCTATTGCTGCTACTTCCACTCCTACTACTGGCCAACTGCCAGGCAAATCTTCTACCACTTCTGCTGCTGCGATCACTGGTACTACTACAAATACTAGCCTATTGCATATCAAATACTACTAGTATTAACACTACTGCTGCTACTCCTCCTACTGCTGCTACGACTACTACTGCTGCTACTTTTTCTCTTAGTAGCCCAGTGCATGGAATATAGTACTTCTATAACTATGCTTATGTCTGCAGTTTATATTACTGCTACTACAACTGCTACTCCTAGTAGAGCAGTGCATGGCAAATACTACTACTACTACTACTTCTGCTGCTGCTGATACTACTGCTACTACTTCTGCTAGTACTAGTAGTCCAGTGCATGGCAAATACTACAACTATTACTACTACTGCTGCTGCTGATACTACTGCTACTACTACCATCAATACTACTAGCTCAGTGCATGGCAAATCTACTACTACTACTGCTATTGCTGCTACTTCCACTCCTACTACTGGCCCACTGCCAGGCAAATCTTCTACCACTTCTACTGCTGGTGCGACCACTAGTACTACTACAAATACTAGCCTATTGCATTGCAAATACTACTACTATTAACACTACTGCTGCTACTCCCACTACTGCTGCTACTCCTACTACTGCTGCTACTTGTACCCTTAGTAGCTCAGTGCATGGAGAATACTACTTGTATAACTACTCCTGTGTCTACTGTTTCTATTACTGCTACCACTGCAGCTACTACTAGTAGACCATTGCATGGCAAATACTACTACTATTACTACTGCTGCTGCTGCTGATTCTACTGCTACTACTTCTGCTAGTACTAGCAGTCCAGTGCATGGCAAATACTACTTCTATTATTACTACTGCTGCTACTGCTACTACTATCCATCCTACTAGCTCAGTGCATGGCAAATCTACTACTAGTACTTCTATTGCTACTACTGCTACTACTCCTAATGTCACACTGCAGGGCAACTCTGGTGCTACTACTACTGCTGCTGCGGTCAATTCTAATGCTATTGCTCCCATTATTACTACTGCTACTACTAGTAGTCCAGTGCATGGCAAATACTACTAATATTACTACTGCTGCTGCTGCTGATTCTACTGCTACTACTTCTGCTAGTACTAGCAGTCCAGTGCATGGCAAATACTACTTCTATTATTACTACTGCTGCTACTGCTACTACTATCCATCCTACTAGCTCAGTGCATGGCAAATCTAGTACTAGTACTTCTATTGCTACTACTGCTACTACACCTAATGTCACACTGCAGGGCAACTCTGGTGCTACTACTACTGCTGCTGCGGTCAATTCTAATGCTGTTGCTCCCATTATTACTACTGCTACTACTAGTAGTCCAGTGCATGGCAAATACTACTACTATTACCACAACTGCTGCTACTACTACTGCTGCTGCTATTTCTACTACTACTACTAGTCCAGTGCATGGCAAACACTAGTGCTATTACTAATACTGCTGCTGCTGCTCCTCCTACTTCTACTATTACTGCTACTACTAGCAGTCCTTTGCATTGTAAATACTACTACTATTACTACTACTGCTGCTAGTACGGCTACTACAATGATCTATAATACTAACCCAGTGCATGACAAATCTACTATTCCTACTTCTATTGCGGCTACTGCTACTACTACTGCTAGACCAGTGCATGGCAGATACTACTACTATTACCACTATTGCTTCTACTTCTAGTACTGCTGCTTCTACTACGTCTGCTGCTTCTTCTACAGCTGCTGCTGCTACTACTACTCATCCTAGCTCTGTTCGTGGAAAATACTGCTACTACAACTGATGCTGATGCTGCTGCTACTACTGCCACTACTAATACCAATACTACTCGACCAGTGCATGGTAAATCTACTACTACCCTTGCTAGTGCTGCGACTGCTCCTACTAGTAGCAGCCCAGTGAATAGCAAATACTACTACTATTACCACTACTGCTGCTGCTATTACTACTGCAGCAACTAGTAGTGCTGCTGCTGCTGCTGCTACTACTACTATCTCCGTGCATGGCAAATACTTCTACTATTACTACTACTGCTGCTGCTGCTGCTACTACTACTACTACTCCTGCTACTGATAGTAGTGCAG
Organism: Delphinapterus leucas; assembly: GCF_059928025.1. Classification (NCBI taxonomy): domain Eukaryota; kingdom Metazoa; phylum Chordata; class Mammalia; order Artiodactyla; family Monodontidae; genus Delphinapterus; species Delphinapterus leucas. The sequence continues at coordinate 596,219 of NW_028322261.1, forward strand.
TGCATGGCAAGTACTACTACTGTTTCTACTACTGCTGCTGCCACTTTTATTGCTGTCACTACCACTACTGCTACTACTAGTACTCCAGTGTATGGCAAATACTGCTTCTATTACTACTACTGCTGCCGTTGCTGCTACTGCTACTACTACTGCTACAACTTGCACCCAGTAAATTGCAAACATTACAACTATTACTTCTACTGCTGCTGCTGCTTCTACTGATACTACTGCTACTGCTTCTACTTCTCCTGCTGCTGCTTCTACTACTACCACTACTAGTCCCAGTGCAAGGTAAATAATACGATTATTACGACTACTGCTGCTTCTGCTAGTACTGCTGCTACTACTGCTACTACTGGTAGTCCAGTGCATGAAAAATACTATTACTACTACTGCTGCAGCTGCTGCTACTACTGCTGCTACTACTGCTACTACTAGTGATCCAGTGCATGGCAAATACAACAAATATTACTACTACTGATGTTGCCTCTACTACTGCTAATACTACTATCAATGCTACTAGCCAGTGCATGGCAAATATACTACTACTGCTGCTATTGCTGCTACTTCCACTACTACTACTGGCCCACTGCTGGGCAAATCATCTGCCACTTCTACTGCTGCTGCTGCTACAACTACTACTACTACTACTACTACTAGCCCATTGCATCTCAAATACTACTACTATTACCACTACTGCTGTTAGTCCTACTACTGCTGCTAGTCCTATTACAGCCGCTACTTGTACTATTACTATCCCAGTGCACGGAATGTACTACTAGTAAAGCGACTCCTACGTCTGCTTTTTCTACTAATGCTTCTGCTACTGCTACTACTAGTAGACCAGTGTGTGGCAAATACTACTACTATTACTACTACTGCTGCTGCTGCTACTACTGCTACTACTACTGCTATTACTAGTAGTCCAGGGAATGGCAAATACTACTACTACTATCACTACTACTGCTGCTGCTGCTACTACTACTGCTCCTTCTACTGCAACTACTAGTAGTCCAGTCCTTGGCAAATACTACTACTATGACTATGACTGCTGCTAATGCTACCACTGCTACTACTACTAATCCTGTCCGTGGCAAATGCTACTCTATTACTACTACTGCTGCAGCAGCGGCTACTGCTACTACTAATATCAATACTACGAGCCCAGTGCATGGCAAGTCTACCTCTACTGTTACTATTGCTGCTACTGCTACTACTACTTCTTACCCAGTGCATGGCAGATACTACTTCTATTACCACTGCTGCTGCTACCTCTACTGCTGCTGCAGCTACATCTACTGCTGCTGCTATTACTATTACTACTTCTACTACTAGCACAGTGCGTGGCAAATAGTACTAATATTACTACTACCGCTGCTGCTGTTGCTATGACTTCTAGTACTACTGCTACTACTAGTAATCCAGTGTGTCGCAAATACTATTCATACTACTACTGCTGCTGTTGCTACTACTACTATCAATACTACTAGCCCAGTGCATGGCCAATATACTACTACTACTGCTATAGCTGCTACTGCTACTACTACTAGTGGCCCACTGCAGGGCATATCTGCTGCTACTCTTACTGCTGCTTATGCCATTTCTATTCCTGGTGCTACCTCTACTACTGCTGCTACTACTAGTAGTCTAGTGCATGGCAAATACTACTATTACTACTACTTCTGCTGCTGCTACTACTGCTACTACTAGTATCAATACTACTATCCCAGTGCATGGCAAATCTACTAGTACTACACCTATTAGTGCTAATGCTAATACTGCTACTTGCACACTGCAGGGCCAATCTGCTGCTACTACTACCGACGTTGCTGCTAATTCTACTTCTGCTGCTACCAATACAACTACTACTCCTAGTACCCCAGTGCATTTCAAATACTACCAATATTACCAGTACTGTTGCTACTACTACTGCTGCTGCTACTAGTACTATTACTAGCCCAGTCCATGCCAAATACTACGACTATTACCACTGCTGCTACTTCTGCTACTCTTACTGCTGTTGCTCTTACGACTACTTCTGCTACTACTACTGCTACCGCTTCTAATTCTACTGTTGCTGCTACTACTACTAGCCCAGGGCATGGCAAATACTATTACTATTATTACTACTGCTGCTGCTGCTACTACTTCTAATAGTACTTCTATTACTTGTAGTCTAGTGCATGGGAAATACTACTTCTATTACTACTCCTGCTGCTGCTGCTAATACTGCTACTACTACTCCCAATACTACTAGCTTAGTGCATGGGAAATCTGCTACTACTACTGCTGTATCTGCTACCGCTACTACTACTACTACTGGCCAGCTCCAGGGCAAATCTGCTGCTACTACTTCTGTTGCTGCTGCCACTTCTACTGCTCTTGCTACAACTACTACTACTGCTACTACTAGTAGTCCAGTGTATGGTAAATCCTAATACTACTAGTACTACTGCTGATGCAGCTTCTAGTGTTACTGCTACTACTGCTACTACTGCTAGTCCAGTGTATTGCAAATATTATTCTATTACTACTACTGCTGATGCTGCTACTACTGCTACTACTAATATCAATAGTACCAGCCAATTTCATGGCAAACCTACTACTACTATTGCTATTGCTGCTGCTGCTACTACTACTGCTAAACCAGTGCATGGCAGATGCTACTACTATTACCACTACTGCTGCTGCTGCTGCTACTACTGCTGCTAATAGTAGTCCAGTGCGTTTCAAATACTACTAATATTACCACTACTGCCGCTGCTACTACTTCTACTACTACTATGAATATTACTAGCCCATTGCAAGGCAAATCTACTATTTCTACTTCTATTCCTAACACTTTTACTACTACTACTGGCCCAGTGCAGGGAAAATCTGCTGCTACTTCTAGTGCTGCCCCTGCCACTTCTATTGCTGCTGCTACAGCTACTACTATTACAACTATTGACTAGTGCATCAACAATACTACTACTATTAATATTACTGCTGCTTCTGGTGCTACTCCTGCTACTACTATTTGTCCAGTAAATGGCAAATACTACTACTCTTACTACTGCTTCTGATGCTGTTACTACTGCTACTTCTACCATCAATACTACTAGCCCAATCTATTACTCCTACTGCTATTGCTGCTTCTTGTCCTACTACTACTGCCAACTGCAGTGCAAGTTAGCTGCTACTACTACTGTTGCTGCTGTCACATCTACTGATGCTGATACCACTACTACTACTACGACGAATAGTCCACTGCATGGCAAATACTACTACAATTACCACTACTGGTTCTACTACAGCAGCTGCTATTTCTACTGCTGCTGCTACTACTAGCGTACTACTAGCCCAGTGCATGGCAAATGGTACTACTATTATTACTACTGCTGCTTCTGCTACTACTACTGCTAGTACTAGCAGTCCAGTGCATTTAAAATTCTACTACTATTTCTATTACTGCTGCTGCTACTACTGATGCTCCTACTACTGCTACTACTAGTAATCCAGTGCATGGCAAATATTATTAATAGTAATACTGCTGCTGCTGCTACTACTACTATAAATACTACTAGCCCAGTGCATGTCAAATATACTACTAATACTGCTATTCCTGCTTCCGCTACTATTACTACTGGCCCACTGCAGGGCAAATCTTCTGCTACTACTACTGCTTCTGCTGTCCGTTCTACTGCTGCTGCTTCCACTACTACTACAACTTCTACTAGTAGCCCAGCGCATGGCCAATACTACTACTATGATGATTACTGCTGCTACTACTAGTACTGCTGATGCTAATTTGATTGCTGCTGCTACTACTACTACTATTAGTTCAGTGTATGTCAAATACTAGTACTATTACTACTACCGCAGCTGCTGCTACTTCTGATACTACTTCTGCTACTACAGGTAGTGCAGTGAATGGCAAATACTATTAATACTACTGCTCAGGCTGCTGCTACTACTGCTACTACTACTGCTACTACTACTAGCACTGTTGCTGCTAATTCTACTGATGCTGCTGCTCTATGTGCTGCTACTACTACTACTAGTCAATGCATGGCAAATACTACTACTATTACTGCTTCTGCTGCTACTACTTCTGCTACTACTGCTACTATTAGTAGTCCAGTGTATATCAAATACTACTAGTATCACCACGACTGCTGCTACTACTTCGACTGCCGCTGCTACTTCTCCTGCTGCTCGTATTACTACAGCTACTACTAGCCCAGTGCGTGGTAAATACTACTACTATTACTACCACTGCTGCTTCTGCAGCTACTATTGCTACTACTACAAGTCCAGTGCATTGCAAACACATTGCTATTACTAGTAGTGCATTGCATTTAAAATACTACTATAATTACTACGTCTGCTGCTACTACTGTTACTACTAGTAGTACAGTGCATGGTAAATACAACTACAATTAATACTAATGCTGCTGCTGCTACCACTGCTACTACTAGTAGTAAATTGCATGGCAAATACAACTAATATTACTACAACTGCTGTTGCTACTACTGCTACTACTAATGTGAATACCACTAGGCCAGAGCATGGCAAATCTACTACTACAATTGCTATTGCTGCTACTGCTACTACTACTACTTACCCAGGGCGTACCAAATACAACTACTGTTACCACTACTGCTGCTACTACTGCTGCAACTACTACTGCTACTGTTTCTAATTCTACTGCTTTTGCTACTACTACTACTACTACTATCCCAGGGCATGGCAAATAATACTACTATTATTACTACTGCTGCTGCTGCTGCTACTACGGCTACTACTGCTATCAATACTACTAGCCAGTGCATGGCAAGTCTACTACTACTACTGCTATTGCTGCTACTTCCACTCCTACTACTGGCCAACTGCCAGGCAAATCTTCTACCACTTCTGCTGCTGCGATCACTGGTACTACTACAAATACTAGCCTATTGCATATCAAATACTACTAGTATTAACACTACTGCTGCTACTCCTCCTACTGCTGCTACGACTACTACTGCTGCTACTTTTTCTCTTAGTAGCCCAGTGCATGGAATATAGTACTTCTATAACTACGCTTATGTCTGCAGTTTATATTACTGCTACTACAACTGCTACTCCTAGTAGAGCAGTGCATGGCAAATACTACTACTACTACTACTTCTGCTGCTGCTGATACTACTGCTACTACTTCTGCTAGTACTAGTAGTCCAGTGCATGGCAAATACTACAACTATTACTACTACTGCTGCTGCTGATACTACTGCTACTACTACCATCAATACTACTAGCTCAGTGCATGGCAAATCTACTACTACTACTGCTATTGCTGCTACTTCCACTCCTACTACTGGCCCACTGCCAGGCAAATCTTCTACCACTTCTACTGCTGGTGCGACCACTAGTACTACTACAAATACTAGCCTATTGCATTGCAAATACTACTACTATTAACACTACTACTGCTACTCCCACTACTGCTGCTACTCCTACTACTGCTGCTACTTGTACCCTTAGTAGCTCAGTGCATGGAGAATACTACTTGTATAACTACTCCTGTGTCTACTGTTTCTATTACTGCTACCACTGCAGCTACTACTAGTAGACCATTGCATGGCAAATACTACTACTATTACTACTGCTGCTGCTGCTGATTCTACTGCTACTACTTCTGCTAGTACTAGCAGTCCAGTGCATGGCAAATACTACTTCTATTATTACTACTGCTGCTACTGCTACTACTATCCATCCTACTAGCTCAGTGCATGGCAAATCTACTACTAGTACTTCTATTGCTACTACTGCTACTACTCCTAATGTCACACTGCAGGGCAACTCTGGTGCTACTACGACTGCTGCTGCGGTCAATTCTAATGCTATTGCTCCCATTATTACTACTGCTACTACTAGTAGTCCAGTGCATGGCAAATACTACTAATATTACTACTGCTGCTGCTGCTGATTCTACTGCTACTACTTCTGCTAGTACTAGCAGTCCAGTGCATGGCAAATACTACTTCTATTATTACTACTGCTGCTACTGCTACTACTATCCATCCTACTAGCTCAGTGCATGGCAAATCTAGTACTAGTACTTCTATTGCTACTACTGCTACTACACCTAATGTCACACTGCAGGGCAACTCTGGTGCTACTACTACTGCTTCTGCGGTCAATTCTAATGCTGTTGCTCCCATTATTACTACTGCTACTACTAGTAGTCCAGTGCATGGCAAATACTACTACTATTACCACAACTGCTGCTACTACTACTGCTGCTGCTATTTCTACTACTACTACTAGTCCAGTGCATGGCAAACACTAGTGCTATTACTAATACTGCTGCTGCTGCTCCTCCTACTTCTACTATTACTGCTACTACTAGCAGTCCTTTGCATTGCAAATACTACTAGTATTACTACTGCTGCTGCTAGTACTGCTACTACAATGATCTATAATACTAACCCAGTGCATGGCAAATCTACTATTACTACTTCTATTGCGGCTACTGCTACTACTACTGCTAGACCAGTGCATGGCAGATCCTACTACTATTACCACTATTGCTTCTACTTCTAGTACTGCTGCTTCTACTACGGCTGCTGCTTCTTCTACAGCTGCTGCTGCTACTACTACTCATCCTAGCCCTGTTCGTGGAAATTACTGCTACTATTACTACTACTGATGCTGCTGCTACTACTGCCACTACTAATACCAATACTACTCGACGGGTGCATGGTAAATCTACTACTACCCTTGCTAGTGCTGTGACTGCTCCTACTAGTAGCAGCCCAGTGAATAGCAAATACTACTACTATTACCACTACTGCTGCTGCTATTACTACTGCAGCAACTAGTAGTGCTGCTGCTGCTGCTGCTACAACTACTATCTCCGTGCATGGCAAATACTTCTACTATTACTACTAGTGCTGCTGCTGCTGCTACTACTACTACTCCTGCTACTGATAGTAGTGCAGTGCATGGCAAGTACTACTACTGTTTCTACTACTGCTGCTGCCACTTTTATTGCTGTCACTACCACTACTGCTATTACTAGTACCCCAGTGTATGGCAAATACTGCTTCTATTAATACTACTGCTGCCGTTGCTGCTACTGCTACTACTACTGCTACAACTTGCACCCAGTAAATTGCAAACATTACAACTATTACTTCTACTGCTGCTGCTGCTTCTACTGATACTACTGCTACTGCTTCTACTTCTCCTGCTGCTGCTTCTACTACTACCACTACTAGTCCCAGTGCAAGGTAAATAATACGATTATTACGACTACTGCTGCTTCTGCTAATACTGCTGCTACTACTGCTACTACTGGTAGTCCAGTGCATGAAAAATACTATTACTACTACTGCTGCAGCTGCTGCTACTACTGCTGCTACTACTGCTACTACTAGTGATCCAGTGCATGGCAAATACAACAAATATTACTACTACTGATGTTGCCTCTACTACTGCTAATACTACTATCAATGCTACTAGCCAGTGCATGGCAAATATACTACTACTGCTGCTATTGCTGCTACTTCCACTACTACTACTGGCCCACTGCTGGGCAAATCATCTGCCACTTCTACTGCTGCTGCTGCTACAACTACTACTACTACTACTACTACTAGCCCATTGCATCTCAAATACTACTACTATTACCACTACTGCTGTTAGTCCTACTACTCCTGCTAGTCCTATTACTGCTGCTACTTGTACTATTACTATCCCAGTGCACGGAATGTACTACTAGTAAAGCGACTCCTACGTCTGCTTTTTCTACTAATGCTTCTGCTACTGCTACTACTAGTAGACCAGTGTGTGGCAAATACTACTACTATTACTACTACTGCTGCTGCTGCTACTACTGCTACTACTACTGCTATTACTAGTAGTCCAGGGAATGGCAAATACTACTACTACTATCACTACTACTGCTGCTGCTGCTACTACTACTGCTCCTTCTACTGCAACTACTAGTAGTCCAGTCCTTGGCAAATACTACTACTATGACTATGACTGCTGCTAATGCTACCACTGCTACTACTACTAATCCTGTCCGTGGCAAATGCTACTCTATTACTACTACTGCTGCAGCAGCGGCTACTGCTACTACTAATATCAATACTACGAGCCCAGTGCATGGCAAGTCTACCTCTACTGTTACTATTGCTGCTACTGCTACTACTACATCTTACCCAGTGCATGGCAGATACTACTTCTATTACCACTGCTGCTGCTACCTCTACTGCTGCTGCAGCTACATCTACTGCTGCTGCTATTACTATTACTACTTCTACTACTAGCACAGTGCGTGGCAAATAGTACTAATATTACTACTACCGCTGCTGCTGTTGCTATGACTTCTAGTACTACTGCTACTACTAGTAATCCAGTGTGTCGCAAATACTATTCATACTACTACTGCTGCTGTTGCTACTACTACTATCAATACTACTAGCCCAGTGCATGGCCAATATACTACTACTACTGCTATAGCTGCTACTGCTACTACTACTAGTGGCCCACTGCAGGGCATATCTGCTGCTACTCTTACTGCTGCTTATGCCATTTCTATTCCTGGTGCTACCTCTACTACTGCTGCTACTACTAGTAGTCTAGTGCATGGCAAATACTACTATTACTACTACTTCTGCTGCTGCTACTACTGCTACTACTAGTATCAATACTACTATCCCAGTGCATGGCAAATCTACTAGTACTACACCTATTAGTGCTAATGCTAATACTGCTACTTGCACACTGCAGGGCCAATCTGCTGCTACTACTACCGACGTTGCTGCTAATTCTACTTCTGCTGCTACCAATACAACTACTACTCCTAGTACCCCAGTGCATTTCAAATACTACCAATATTACCAGTACTGTTGCTACTACTACTGCTGCTGCTACTAGTACTATTACTAGCCCAGTCCATGCCAAATACTACGACTATTACCACTGCTGCTACTTCTGCTACTATTACTGCTCTTGCTCTTACGACTACTTCTGCTACTACTACTGCTACCGCTTCTAATTCTACTGTTGCTGCTACTACTACTAGCCCAGGGCATGGCAAATACTACTACTATTATTACTACTGCTGCTGCTGCTACTACTTCTACTAGTACTTCTATTACTTGTAGTCTAGTGCATGGGAAATACTACTTCTATTACTACTCCTGCTGCTGCTGCTAATACTGCTACTACTACTCCCAATACTACTAGCTTAGTGCATGGGAAATCTGCTACTACTACTGCTGTATCTGCTACCGCTACTACTACTACTACTGGCCAGCTCCAGGGCAAATCTGCTGCTACTACTTCTGTTGCTGCTGCCACTTCTACTGCTCTTGCTACAACTACTACTACTGCTACTACTAGTAATCCAGTGCATGGCAAATATTATTAATAGTAATACTGCTGCTGCTGCTACTACTACTATAAATACTACTAGCCCAGTGCATGTCAAATATACTACTAATACTGCTATTCCTGCTTCCGCTACTATTACTACTGGCCCACTGCAGGGCAAATCTTCTGCTACTACTACTGCTTCTGCTGTCCGTTCTACTGCTGCTGCTTCCACTACTACTACAACTTCTACTAGTAGCCCAGCGCATGGCCAATACTACTACTATGATGATTACTGCTGCTACTACTAGTACTGCTGATGCTAATTTGATTGCTGCTGCTACTACTACTACTATTAGTTCAGTGTATGTCAAATACTAGTACTATTACTACTACCGCAGCTGCTGCTACTTCTGATACTACTTCTGCTACTACAGGTAGTGCAGTGAATGGCAAATACTATTAATACTACTGCTCAGGCTGCTGCTACTACTGCTACTACTACTGCTACTACTACTAGCACTGTTGCTGCTAATTCTACTGATGCTGCTGCTCTATGTGCTGCTACTACTACTACTAGTCAATGCATGGCAAATACTACTACTATTACTGCTTCTGCTGCTACTACTTCTGCTACTACTGCTACTATTAGTAGTCCAGTGTATATCAAATACTACTAGTATCACCACGACTGCTGCTACTACTTCGACTGCCGCTGCTACTTCTCCTGCTGCTCGTATTACTACAGCTACTACTAGCCCAGTGCGTGGTAAATACTACTACTATTACTACCACTGCTGCTTCTGCAGCTACTATTGCTACTACTACAAGTCCAGTGCATTGCAAACACATTGCTATTACTAGTAGTGCATTGCATTTAAAATACTACTATAATTACTACGTCTGCTGCTACTACTGTTACTACTAGTAGTACAGTGCATGGTAAATACAACTACAATTAATACTAATGCTGCTGCTGCTACCACTGCTACTACTAGTAGTAAATTGCATGGCAAATACAACTAATATTACTACAACTGCTGTTGCTACTACTGCTACTACTAATGTGAATACCACTAGGCCAGAGCATGGCAAATCTACTACTACAATTGCTATTGCTGCTACTGCTACTACTACTACTTACCCAGGGCGTACCAAATACAACTACTGTTACCACTACTGCTGCTACTACTGCTGCAACTACTACTGCTACTGTTTCTAATTCTACTGCTTTTGCTACTACTACTACTACTACTATCCCAGGGCATGGCAAATAATACTACTATTATTACTACTGCTGCTGCTGCTGCTACTACGGCTACTACTGCTATCAATACTACTAGCCAGTGCATGGCAAGTCTACTACTACTACTGCTATTGCTGCTACTTCCACTCCTACTACTGGCCAACTGCCAGGCAAATCTTCTACCACTTCTGCTGCTGCGATCACTGGTACTACTACAAATACTAGCCTATTGCATATCAAATACTACTAGTATTAACACTACTGCTGCTACTCCTCCTACTGCTGCTACGACTACTACTGCTGCTACTTTTTCTCTTAGTAGCCCAGTGCATGGAATATAGTACTTCTATAACTACGCTTATGTCTGCAGTTTATATTACTGCTACTACAACTGCTACTCCTAGTAGACCAGTGCATGGCAAATACTACTACTACTACTACTTCTGCTGCTGCTGATACTACTGCTACTACTTCTGCTAGTACTAGTAGTCCAGTGCATGGCAAATACTACAACTATTACTACTACTGCTGCTGCTGATACTACTGCTACTACTACCATCAATACTACTAGCTCAGTGCATGGCAAATCTACTACTACTACTGCTATTGCTGCTACTTCCACTCCTACTACTGGCCCACTGCCAGGCAAATCTTCTACCACTTCTACTGCTGGTGCGACCACTAGTACTACTACAAATACTAGCCTATTGCATTGCAAATACTACTACTATTAACACTACTACTGCTACTCCCACTACTGCTGCTACTCCTACTACTGCTGCTACTTGTACCCTTAGTAGCTCAGTGCATGGAGAATACTACTTGTATAACTACTCCTGTGTCTACTGTTTCTATTACTGCTACCACTGCAGCTACTACTAGTAGACCATTGCATGGCAAATACTACTACTATTACTACTGCTGCTGCTGCTGATTCTACTGCTACTACTTCTGCTAGTACTAGCAGTCCAGTGCATGGCAAATACTACTTCTATTATTACTACTGCTGCTACTGCTACTACTATCCATCCTACTAGCTCAGTGCATGGCAAATCTACTACTAGTACTTCTATTGCTACTACTGCTACTACTCCTAATGTCACACTGCAGGGCAACTCTGGTGCTACTACGACTGCTGCTGCGGTCAATTCTAATGCTATTGCTCCCATTATTACTACTGCTACTACTAGTAGTCCAGTGCATGGCAAATACTACTAATATTACTACTGCTGCTGCTGCTGATTCTACTGCTACTACTTCTGCTAGTACTAGCAGTCCAGTGCATGGCAAATACTACTTCTATTATTACTACTGCTGCTACTGCTACTACTATCCATCCTACTAGCTCAGTGCATGGCAAATCTAGTACTAGTACTTCTATTGCTACTACTGCTACTACACCTAATGTCACACTGCAGGGCAACTCTGGTGCTACTACTACTGCTGCTGCGGTCAATTCTAATGCTGTTGCTCCCATTATTACTACTGCTACTACTAGTAGTCCAGTGCATGGCAAATACTACTACTATTACCACAACTGCTGCTACTACTACTGCTGCTGCTATTTCTACTACTACTACTAGTCCAGTGCATGGCAAACACTAGTGCTATTACTAATACTGCTGCTGCTGCTCCTCCTACTTCTACTATTACTGCTACTACTAGCAGTCCTTTGCATTGCAAATACTACTAGTATTACTACTACTGCTGCTAGTACTGCTACTACAATGATCTATAATACTAACCCAGTGCATGGCAAATCTACTATTACTACTTCTATTGCGGCTACTGCTACTACTACTGCTAGACCAGTGCATGGCAGATCCTACTACTATTACCACTATTGCTTCTACTTCTAGTACTGCTGCTTCTACTACGGCTGCTGCTTCTTCTACAGCTGCTGCTGCTACTACTACTCATCCTAGCCCTGTTCGTTGAAATTACTGCTACTATTACTACTACTGATGCTGCTGCTACTACTGCCACTACTAATACCAATACTACTCGACCAGTGCATGGTAAATCTACTACTACCCTTGCTAGTGCTGTGACTGCTCCTACTAGTAGCAGCCCAGTGAATAGCAAATACTACTACTATTACCACTACTGCTGCTGCTATTACTACTGCAGCAACTAGTAGTGCTGCTGCTGCTGCTGCTACAACTACTATCTCCGTGCATGGCAAATACTTCTACTATTACTACTAGTGCTGCTGCTGCTGCTACTACTACTACTCCTGCTACTGATAGTAGTGCAGTGCATGGCAAGTACTACTACTGTTTCTACTACTGCTGCTGCCACTTTTATTGCTGTCACTACCACTACTGCTACTACTAGTACCCCAGTGTATGGCAAATACTGCTTCTATTAATACTACTGCTGCCGTTGCTGCTACTGCTACTACTACTGCTACAACTTGCACCCAGTAAATTGCAAACATTACAACTATTACTTCTACTGCTGCTGCTGCTTCTACTGATACTACTGCTACTGCTTCTACTTCTCCTGCTGCTGCTTCTACTACTACCACTACTAGTCCCAGTGCAAGGTAAATAATACGATTATTACGACTACTGCTGCTTCTGCTAATACTGCTGCTACTACTGCTACTACTGGTAGTCCAGTGCATGAAAAATACTATTACTACTACTGCTGCAGCTGCTGCTACTACTGCTGCTACTACTGCTACTACTAGTGATCCAGTGCATGGCAAATACAACAAATATTACTACTACTGATGTTGCCTCTACTACTGCTAATACTACTATCAATGCTACTAGCCAGTGCATGGCAAATATACTACTACTGCTGCTATTGCTGCTACTTCCACTACTACTACTGGCCCACTGCTGGGCAAATCATCTGCCACTTCTACTGCTGCTGCTGCTACAACTACTACTACTACTACTACTACTACTAGCCCATTGCATCTCAAATACTACTACTATTACCACTACTGCTGTTAGTCCTACTACTCCTGCTAGTCCTATTACTGCTGCTACTTGTACTATTACTATCCCAGTGCACGGAATGTACTACTAGTAAAGCGACTCCTACGTCTGCTTTTTCTACTACTGCTTCTGCTACTGCTACTACTAGTAGACCAGTGTGTGGCAAATACTACTACTATTACTACTACTGCTGCTGCTGCTACTACTGCTACTACTACTGCTATTACTAGTAGTCCAGGGAATGGCAAATACTACTACTACTATCACTACTACTGCTGCTGCTGCTACTACTACTGCTCCTTCTACTGCAACTACTAGTAGTCCAGTCCTTGGCAAATACTACTACTATGACTATGACTGCTGCTAATGCTACCACTGCTACTACTACTAATCCTGTCCGTGGCAAATGCTACTCTATTACTACTACTGCTGCAGCAGCGGCTACTGCTACTACTAATATCAATACTACGAGCCCAGTGCATGGCAAGTCTACCTCTACTGTTACTATTGCTGCTACTGCTACTACTACATCTTACCCAGTGCATGGCAGATACTACTTCTATTACCACTGCTGCTGCTACCTCTACTGCTGCTGCAGCTACATCTACTGCTGCTGCTATTACTATTACTACTTCTACTACTAGCACAGTGCGTGGCAAATAGTACTAATATTACTACTACCGCTGCTGCTGTTGCTATGACTTCTAGTACTACTGCTACTACTAGTAATCCAGTGTGTCGCAAATACTATTCATACTACTACTGCTGCTGTTGCTACTACTACTATCAATACTACTAGCCCAGTGCATGGCCAATATACTACTACTACTGCTATAGCTGCTACTGCTACTACTACTAGTGGCCCACTGCAGGGCATATCTGCTGCTACTCTTACTGCTGCTTATGCCATTTCTATTCCTGGTGCTACCTCTACTACTGCTGCTACTACTAGTAGTCTAGTGCATGGCAAATACTACTATTACTACTACTTCTGCTGCTGCTACTACTGCTACTACTAGTATCAATACTACTATCCCAGTGCATGGCAAATCTACTAGTACTACACCTATTAGTGCTAATGCTAATACTGCTACTTGCACACTGCAGGGCCAATCTGCTGCTACTACTACCGACGTTGCTGCTAATTCTACTTCTGCTGCTACCAATACAACTACTACTCCTAGTACCCCAGTGCATTTCAAATACTACCAATATTACCAGTACTGTTGCTACTACTACTGCTGCTGCTACTAGTACTATTACTAGCCCAGTCCATGCCAAATACTACGACTATTACCACTGCTGCTACTTCTGCTACTATTACTGCTCTTGCTCTTACGACTACTTCTGCTACTACTACTGCTACCGCTTCTAATTCTACTGTTGCTGCTACTACTACTAGCCCAGGGCATGGCAAATACTACTACTATTATTACTACTGCTGCTGCTGCTACTACTTCTACTAGTACTTCTATTACTTGTAGTCTAGTGCATGGGAAATACTACTTCTATTACTACTCCTGCTGCTGCTGCTAATACTGCTACTACTACTACCAATACTACTAGCTTAGTGCATGGGAAATCTGCTACTACTACTGCTGTATCTGCTACCGCTACTACTACTACTACTGGCCAGCTCCAGGGCAAATCTGCTGCTACTACTTCTGTTGCTGCTGCCACTTCTACTGCTCTTGCTACAACTACTACTACTGCTACTACTAGTAATCCAGTGCATGGCAAATATTATTAATAGTAATACTGCTGCTGCTGCTACTACTACTATAAATACTACTAGCCCAGTGCATGTCAAATATACTACTAATACTGCTATTCCTGCTTCCGCTACTATTACTACTGGCCCACTGCAGGGCAAATCTTCTGCTACTACTACTGCTTCTGCTGTCCGTTCTACTGCTGCTGCTTCCACTACTACTACAACTTCTACTAGTAGCCCAGCGCATGGCCAATACTACTACTATGATGATTACTGCTGCTACTACTAGTACTGCTGATGCTAATTTGATTGCTGCTGCTACTACTACTACTATTAGTTCAGTGTATGTCAAATACTAGTACTATTACTACTACCGCAGCTGCTGCTACTTCTGATACTACTTCTGCTACTACAGGTAGTGCAGTGAATGGCAAATACTATTAATACTACTGCTCAGGCTGCTGCTACTACTGCTACTACTACTGCTACTACTACTAGCACTGTTGCTGCTAATTCTACTGATGCTGCTGCTCTATGTGCTGCTACTACTACTACTAGTCAATGCATGGCAAATACTACTACTATTACTGCTTCTGCTGCTACTACTTCTGCTACTACTGCTACTATTAGTAGTCCAGTGTATATCAAATACTACTAGTATCACCACGACTGCTGCTACTACTTCGACTGCCGCTGCTACTTCTCCTGCTGCTCGTATTACTACAGCTACTACTAGCCCAGTGCGTGGTAAATACTACTACTATTACTACCACTGCTGCTTCTGCAGCTACTATTGCTACTACTACAAGTCCAGTGCATTGCAAACACATTGCTATTACTAGTAGTGCATTGCATTTAAAATACTACTATAATTACTACGTCTGCTGCTACTACTGTTACTACTAGTAGTACAGTGCATGGTAAATACAACTACAATTAATACTAATGCTGCTGCTGCTACCACTGCTACTACTAGTAGTAAATTGCATGGCAAATACAACTAATATTACTACAACTGCTGTTGCTACTACTGCTACTACTAATGTGAATACCACTAGGCCAGAGCATGGCAAATCTACTACTACAATTGCTATTGCTGCTACTGCTACTACTACTACTTACCCAGGGCGTACCAAATACAACTACTGTTACCACTACTGCTGCTACTACTGCTGCAACTACTACTGCTACTGTTTCTAATTCTACTGCTTTTGCTACTACTACTACTACTACTATCCCAGGGCATGGCAAATAATACTACTATTATTACTACTGCTGCTGCTGCTGCTACTACGGCTACTACTGCTATCAATACTACTAGCCAGTGCATGGCAAGTCTACTACTACTACTGCTATTGCTGCTACTTCCACTCCTACTACTGGCCAACTGCCAGGCAAATCTTCTACCACTTCTGCTGCTGCGATCACTGGTACTACTACAAATACTAGCCTATTGCATATCAAATACTACTAGTATTAACACTACTGCTGCTACTCCTCCTACTGCTGCTACGACTACTACTGCTGCTACTTTTTCTCTTAGTAGCCCAGTGCATGGAATATAGTACTTCTATAACTACGCTTATGTCTGCAGTTTATATTACTGCTACTACAACTGCTACTCCTAGTAGACCAGTGCATGGCAAATACTACTACTACTACTACTTCTGCTGCTGCTGATACTACTGCTACTACTTCTGCTAGTACTAGTAGTCCAGTGCATGGCAAATACTACAACTATTACTACTACTGCTGCTGCTGATACTACTGCTACTACTACCATCAATACTACTAGCTCAGTGCATGGCAAATCTACTACTACTACTGCTATTGCTGCTACTTCCACTCCTACTACTGGCCCACTGCCAGGCAAATCTTCTACCACTTCTACTGCTGGTGCGACCACTAGTACTACTACAAATACTAGCCTATTGCATTGCAAATACTACTACTATTAACACTACTACTGCTACTCCCACTACTGCTGCTACTCCTACTACTGCTGCTACTTGTACCCTTAGTAGCTCAGTGCATGGAGAATACTACTTGTATAACTACTCCTGTGTCTACTGTTTCTATTACTGCTACCACTGCAGCTACTACTAGTAGACCATTGCATGGCAAATACTACTACTATTACTACTGCTGCTGCTGCTGATTCTACTGCTACTACTTCTGCTAGTACTAGCAGTCCAGTGCATGGCAAATACTACTTCTATTATTACTACTGCTGCTACTGCTACTACTATCCATCCTACTAGCTCAGTGCATGGCAAATCTACTACTAGTACTTCTATTGCTACTACTGCTACTACTCCTAATGTCACACTGCAGGGCAACTCTGGTGCTACTACGACTGCTGCTGCGGTCAATTCTAATGCTATTGCTCCCATTATTACTACTGCTACTACTAGTAGTCCAGTGCATGGCAAATACTACTAATATTACTACTGCTGCTGCTGCTGATTCTACTGCTACTACTTCTGCTAGTACTAGCAGTCCAGTGCATGGCAAATACTACTTCTATTATTACTACTGCTGCTACTGCTACTACTATCCATCCTACTAGCTCAGTGCATGGCAAATCTAGTACTAGTACTTCTATTGCTACTACTGCTACTACACCTAATGTCACACTGCAGGGCAACTCTGGTGCTACTACTACTGCTGCTGCGGTCAATTCTAATGCTGTTGCTCCCATTATTACTACTGCTACTACTAGTAGTCCAGTGCATGGCAAATACTACTACTATTACCACAACTGCTGCTACTACTACTGCTGCTGCTATTTCTACTACTACTACTAGTCCAGTGCATGGCAAACACTAGTGCTATTACTAATACTGCTGCTGCTGCTCCTCCTACTTCTACTATTACTGCTACTACTAGCAGTCCTTTGCATTGCAAATACTACTAGTATTACTACTACTGCTGCTAGTACTGCTACTACAATGATCTATAATACTAACCCAGTGCATGGCAAATCTACTATTACTACTTCTATTGCGGCTACTGCTACTACTACTGCTAGACCAGTGCATGGCAGATCCTACTACTATTACCACTATTGCTTCTACTTCTAGTACTGCTGCTTCTACTACGGCTGCTGCTTCTTCTACAGCTGCTGCTGCTACTACTACTCATCCTAGCCCTGTTCGTTGAAATTACTGCTACTATTACTACTACTGATGCTGCTGCTACTACTGCCACTACTAATACCAATACTACTCGACCAGTGCATGGTAAATCTACTACTACCCTTGCTAGTGCTTTGACTGCTCCTACTAGTAGCAGCCCAGTGAATAGCAAATACTACTACTATTACCACTACTGCTGCTGCTATTACTACTGCAGCAACTAGTAGTGCTGCTGCTGCTGCTGCTACAACTACTATCTCCGTGCATGGCAAATACTTCTACTATTACTACTAGTGCTGCTGCTGCTGCTACTACTACTACTCCTGCTACTGATAGTAGTGCAGTGCATGGCAAGTACTACTACTGTTTCTACTACTGCTGCTGCCACTTTTATTGCTGTCACTACCACTACTGCTACTACTAGTACCCCAGTGTATGGCAAATACTGCTTCTATTAATACTACTGCTGCCGTTGCTGCTACTGCTACTACTACTGCTACAACTTGCACCCAGTAAATTGCAAACATTACAACTATTACTTCTACTGCTGCTGCTGCTTCTACTGATACTACTGCTACTGCTTCTACTTCTCCTGCTGCTGCTTCTACTACTACCACTACTAGTCCCAGTGCAAGGTAAATAATACGATTATTACGACTACTGCTGCTTCTGCTAATACTGCTGCTACTACTGCTACTACTGGTAGTCCAGTGCATGAAAAATACTATTACTACTACTGCTGCAGCTGCTGCTACTACTGCTGCTACTACTGCTACTACTAGTGATCCAGTGCATGGCAAATACAACAAATATTACTACTACTGATGTTGCCTCTACTACTGCTAATACTACTATCAATGCTACTAGCCAGTGCATGGCAAATATACTACTACTGCTGCTATTGCTGCTACTTCCACTACTACTACTGGCCCACTGCTGGGCAAATCATCTGCCACTTCTACTGCTGCTGCTGCTACAACTACTACTACTACTACTACTACTACTAGCCCATTGCATCTCAAATACTACTACTATTACCACTACTGCTGTTAGTCCTACTACTCCTGCTAGTCCTATTACTGCTGCTACTTGTACTATTACTATCCCAGTGCACGGAATGTACTACTAGTAAAGCGACTCCTACGTCTGCTTTTTCTACTAATGCTTCTGCTACTGCTACTACTAGTAGACCAGTGTGTGGCAAATACTACTACTATTACTACTACTGCTGCTGCTGCTACTACTGCTACTACTACTGCTATTACTAGTAGTCCAGGGAATGGCAAATACTACTACTACTATCACTACTACTGCTGCTGCTGCTACTACTACTGCTCCTTCTACTGCAACTACTAGTAGTCCAGTCCTTGGCAAATACTACTACTATGACTATGACTGCTGCTAATGCTACCACTGCTACTACTACTAATCCTGTCCGTGGCAAATGCTACTCTATTACTACTACTGCTGCAGCAGCGGCTACTGCTACTACTAATATCAATACTACGAGCCCAGTGCATGGCAAGTCTACCTCTACTGTTACTATTGCTGCTACTGCTACTACTACTTCTTACCCAGTGCATGGCAGATACTACTTCTATTACCACTGCTGCTGCTACCTCTACTGCTGCTGCAGCTACATCTACTGCTGCTGCTATTACTATTACTACTTCTACTACTAGCACAGTGCGTGGCAAATAGTACTAATATTACTACTACCGCTGCTGCTGTTGCTATGACTTCTAGTACTACTGCTACTACTAGTAATCCAGTGTGTCGCAAATACTATTCATACTACTACTGCTGCTGTTGCTACTACTACTATCAATACTACTAGCCCAGTGCATGGCCAATATACTACTACTACTGCTATAGCTGCTACTGCTACTACTACTAGTGGCCCACTGCAGGGCATATCTGCTGCTACTCTTACTGCTGCTTATGCCATTTCTATTCCTGGTGCTACCTCTACTACTGCTGCTACTACTAGTAGTCTAGTGCATGGCAAATACTACTATTACTACTACTTCTGCTGCTGCTACTACTGCTACTACTAGTATCAATACTACTATCCCAGTGCATGGCAAATCTACTAGTACTACACCTATTAGTGCTAATGCTAATACTGCTACTTGCACACTGCAGGGCCAATCTGCTGCTACTACTACCGACGTTGCTGCTAATTCTACTTCTGCTGCTACCAATACAACTACTACTCCTAGTACCCCAGTGCATTTCAAATACTACCAATATTACCAGTACTGTTGCTACTACTACTGCTGCTGCTACTAGTACTATTACTAGCCCAGTCCATGCCAAATACTACGACTATTACCACTGCTGCTACTTCTGCTACTATTACTGCTCTTGCTCTTACGACTACTTCTGCTACTACTACTGCTACCGCTTCTAATTCTACTGTTGCTGCTACTACTACTAGCCCAGGGCATGGCAAATACTACTACTATTATTACTACTGCTGCTGCTGCTACTACTTCTACTAGTACTTCTATTACTTGTAGTCTAGTGCATGGGAAATACTACTTCTATTACTACTCCTGTTGCTGCTGCTAATACTGCTACTACTACTCCCAATACTACTAGCTTAGTGCATGGGAAATCTGCTACTACTACTGCTGTATCTGCTACCGCTACTACTACTACTACTGGCCAGCTCCAGGGCAAATCTGCTGCTACTACTTCTGTTGCTGCTGCCACTTCTACTGCTCTTGCTACAACTACTACTACTGCTACTACTAGTAGTCCAGTGTATGGTAAATCCTAATACTACTAGTACTACTGCTGATGCAGCTTCTAGTGTTACTGCTACTACTGCTACTACTGCTAGTCCAGTGTATTGCAAATATAATTCTATTACTACTACTGCTGATGCTGCTACTACTGCTACTACTAATATCAATAGTACCAGCCAATTTCATGGCAAACCTACTACTACTCTTGCTATTGCTGCTGCTGCTACTACTACTGCTAAACCAGTGCATGGCAGATGCTACTACTATTACCACTACTGCTGCTGCTGCTGCTACTACTGCTGCTAATAGTAGTCCAGTGCGTGGCAAATACTACTAATATTACCACTACTGACGCTGCTACTACTTCTACTACTACTATGAATATTACTAGCCCATTGCAAGGCAAATCTACTATTTCTACTGCTATTCCTAACACTTTTACTACTACTACTGGCCCAGTGCAGGGAAAATCTGCTGCTACTTCTAGTGCTGCCCCTGCCACTTCTATTGCTGCTGCTACAGCTACTACTATTACAACTATTGACTAGTGCATCAACAATACTACTACTATTAATATTACTGCTGCTTCTGGTGCTACTACTGCTACTACTATTTGTCCAGTAAATGGCAAATACTACTACTCTTACTACTGCTTCTGATGCTGTTACTACTGCTACTGCTACCATAAATACTACTAGCCCAATCTATTACTCCTACTGCTATTGCTGCTTCTTGTCCTACTACTACTGCCAACTGCAGTGCAAGTTAGCTGCTACTACTACTGTTGCTGCTGTCACATCTACTGATGCTGATCCCACTACTACTACTACGACGACTAGTCCAGTGCATGGCAAATACTACTACAATTACCACTACTGGTTCTACTACAGCAGCTGCTATTTCTACTGCTGCTGCTACTACTAGTGTACTACTAGCCCAGTGCATGTCAAATATACTACTAATACTGCTATTCCTGCTTCCGCTACTATTACTACTGGCCCACTGCAGGGCAAATCTTCTGCTACTACTACTGCTTCTGCTGTCCGTTCTACTGCTGCTGCTTCCACTACTACTACAACTTCTACTAGTAGCCCAGCGCATGGCCAATACTACTACTATGATGATTACTGCTGCTACTACTAGTACTGCTGATGCTAATTTGATTGCTGCTGCTACTACTACTACTATTAGTTCAGTGTATGTCAAATGCTAGTACTATTACTACTACCGCAGCTGCTGCTACTTCTGATACTACTTCTGCTACTACAGGTAGTGCAGTGAATGGCAAATACTATTAACACTACTGCTCAGGCTGCTGCTACTACTGCTACTACTACTGCTACTACTACTAGCACTGTTGCTGCTAATTCTACTGATGCTGCTGCTCTATGTGCTGCTACTACTACTACTAGTCAATGCATGGCAAATACTACTACTATTACTGCTTCTGCTGCTACTACTTCTGCTACTACTGCTACTATTAGTAGTCCAGTGTATATCAAATACTACTAGTATCACCACGACTGCTGCTACTACTTCGACTGCCGCTGCTACTTCTCCTGCTGCTCGTATTACTACAGCTACTACTAGCCCAGTGCGTGGTAAATACTACTACTATTACTACCACTGCTGCTTCTGCAGCTACTATTGCTACTACTACAAGTCCAGTGCATTGCAAACACATTGCTATTACTAGTAGTGCATTGCATTTAAAATACTACTATAATTACTACGTCTGCTGCTACTACTGTTACTACTAGTAGTACAGTGCATGGTAAATACAACTACAATTAATACTAATGCTGCTGCTGCTACCACTGCTACTACTAGTAGTAAATTGCATGGCAAATACAACTAATATTACTACAACTGCTGTTGCTACTACTGCTACTACTAATATGAATACCACTAGGCCAGAGCATGGCAAATCTACTACTACAATTGCTATTGCTGCTACTGCTACTACTACTACTTACCCAGGGCGTGCCAAATACAACTACTGTTACCACTACTGCTGCTACTACTGCTGCAACTACTACTGCTACTGTTTCTAATTCTACTGCTTTTGCTACTACTACTACTACTACTATCCCAGGGCATGGCAAATAATACTACTATTATTACTACTGCTGCTGCTGCTGCTACTACGGCTACTACTGCTATCAATACTACTAGCCAGTGCATGGCAAGTCTACTACTACTACTGCTATTGCTGCTACTTCCACTCCTACTACTGGCCAACTGCCAGGCAAATCTTCTACCACTTCTGCTGCTGCGATCACTGGTACTACTACAAATACTAGCCTATTGCATATCAAATACTACTAGTATTAACACTACTGCTGCTACTCCTCCTACTGCTGCTACGACTACTACTGCTGCTACTTTTTCTCTTAGTAGCCCAGTGCATGGAATATAGTACTTCTATAACTACGCTTATGTCTGCAGTTTATATTACTGCTACTACAACTGCTACTCCTAGTAGACCAGTGCATGGCAAATACTACTACTACTACTACTTCTGCTGCTGCTGATACTACTGCTACTACTTCTGCTAGTACTAGTAGTCCAGTGCATGGCAAATACTACAACTATTACTACTACTGCTGCTGCTGATACTACTGCTACTACTACCATCAATACTACTAGCTCAGTGCATGGCAAATCTACTACTACTACTGCTATTGCTGCTACTTCCACTCCTACTACTGGCCCACTGCCAGGCAAATCTTCTACCACTTCTACTGCTGGTGCGACCACTAGTACTACTACAAATACTAGCCTATTGCATTGCAAATACTACTACTATTAACACTACTGCTGCTACTCCCACTACTGCTGCTACTCCTACTACTGCTGCTACTTGTACCCTTAGTAGCTCAGTGCATGGAGAATACTACTTGTATAACTACTCCTGTGTCTACTGTTTCTATTACTGCTACCACTGCAGCTACTACTAGTAGACCATTGCATGGCAAATACTACTACTATTACTACTGCTGCTGCTGCTGATTCTACTGCTACTACTTCTGCTAGTACTAGCAGTCCAGTGCATGGCAAATACTACTTCTATTATTACTACTGCTGCTACTGCTACTACTATCCATCCTACTAGCTCAGTGCATGGCAAATCTACTACTAGTACTTCTATTGCTACTACTGCTACTACTCCTAATGTCACACTGCAGGGCAACTCTGGTGCTACTACTACTGCTGCTGCGGTCAATTCTAATGCTGTTGCTCCCATTATTACTACTGCTACTACTAGTAGTCCAGTGCATGGCAAATACTACTACTATTACCACAACTGCTGCTACTACTACTGCTGCTGCTATTTCTACTACTACTACTAGTCCAGTGCATGGCAAACACTAGTGCTATTACTAATACTGCTGCTGCTGCTCCTCCTACTTCTACTATTACTGCTACTACTAGCAGTCCTTTGCATTGTAAATACTACTACTATTACTACTACTGCTGCTAGTACGGCTACTACAATGATCTATAATACTAACCCAGTGCATGACATATCTACTATTCCTACTTCTATTGCGGCTACTGCTACTACTACTGCTAGACCAGTGCATGGCAGATACTACTACTATTACCACTATTGCTTCTACTTCTAGTACTGCTGCTTCTACTACGGCTGCTGCTTCTTCTACAGCTGCTGCTGCTACTACTACTCATCCTAGCTCTGTTCGTGGAAAATACTGCTACTACAACTGATGCTGATGCTGCTGCTACTACTGCCACTACTAATACCAATACTACTCGACCAGTGCATGGTAAATCTACTACTACCCTTGCTAGTGCTGCGACTGCTCCTACTAGTAGCAGCCCAGTGAATAGCAAATACTACTACTATTACCACTACTGCTGCTGCTATTACTACTGCAGCAACTAGTAGTGCTGCTGCTGCTGCTGCTACTACTACTATCTCCGTGCATGGCAAATACTTCTACTATTACTACTACTGCTGCTGCTGCTGCTACTACTACTACTACTCCTGCTACTGATAGTAGTGCAGTGCATGGCAAGTACTACTACTGTTTCTACTACTGCTGCTGCCACTTTTATTGCTGTCACTACCACTACTGCTACTACTAGTACTCCAGTGTATGGCAAATACTGCTTCTATTACTACTACTGCTGCCGTTGCTGCTACTGCTACTACTACTGCTACAACTTGCACCCAGTAAATTGCAAACATTACAACTCTTACTTCTACTGCTGCTGCTGCTTCTACTGATACTACTGCTACTGCTTCTACTTCTCCTGCTGCTGCTTCTACTACTACCACTACTAGTCCCAGTGCAAGGTAAATAATACGATTATTACGACTACTGCTGCTTCTGCTAGTACTGCTGCTACTACTGCTACTACTGGTAGTCCAGTGCATGAAAAATACTATTACTACTACTGCTGCAGCTGCTGCTACTACTGCTGCTACTACTGCTACTACTAGTGATCCAGTGCATGGCAAATACAACAAATATTACTACTACTGATGTTGCCTCTACTACTGCTAATACTACTATCAATGCTACTAGCCAGTGCATGGCAAATATACTACTACTGCTGCTATTGCTGCTACTTCCACTACTACTACTGGCCCACTGCTGGGCAAATCATCTGCCACTTCTACTGCTGCTGCTGCTACAACTACTACTACTACTACTACTACTAGCCCATTGCATCTCAAATACTACTACTATTACCACTACTGCTGTTAGTCCTACTACTGCTGCTAGTCCTATTACAGCCGCTACTTGTACTACTACTATCCCAGTGCACGGAATGTACTACTAGTAAAGCGACTCCTACGTCTGCTTTTTCTACTACTGCTTCTGCTACTGCTACTACTAGTAGACCAGTGTGTGGCAAATACTACTACTATTACTACTACTGCTGCTGCTGCTACTACTGCTACTACTACTGCTATTACTAGTAGTCCAGGGAATGGCAAATACTACTACTACTATCACTACTACTGCTGCTGCTGCTACTACTACTGCTCCTTCTACTGCAACTACTAGTAGTCCAGTCCTTGGCAAATACTACTACTATGACTATGACTGCTGCTAATGCTACCACTGCTACTACTACTAATCCTGTCCGTGGCAAATGCTACTCTATTACTACTACTGCTGCAGCAGCGGCTACTGCTACTACTAATATCAATACTACGAGCCCAGTGCATGGCAAGTCTACCTCTACTGTTACTATTGCTGCTACTGCTACTACTACTTCTTACCCAGTGCATGGCAGATACTACTTCTATTACCACTGCTGCTGCTACCTCTACTGCTGCTGCAGCTACATCTACTGCTGCTGCTATTACTATTACTACTTCTACTACTAGCACAGTGCGTGGCAAATAGTACTAATATTACTACTACCGCTGCTGCTGTTGCTATGACTTCTAGTACTACTGCTACTACTAGTAATCCAGTGTGTCGCAAATACTATTCATACTACTACTGCTGCTGTTGCTACTACTACTATCAATACTACTAGCCCAGTGCATGGCCAATATACTACTACTACTGCTATAGCTGCTACTGCTACTACTACTAGTGGCCCACTGCAGGGCATATCTGCTGCTACTCTTACTGCTGCTTATGCCATTTCTATTCCTGGTGCTACCTCTACTACTGCTGCTACTACTAGTAGTCTAGTGCATGGCAAATACTACTATTACTACTACTTCTGCTGCTGCTACTACTGCTACTACTAGTATCAATACTACTATCCCAGTGCATGGCAAATCTACTAGTACTACACATATTAGTGCTAATGCTAATACTGCTACTTGCACACTGCAGGGCCAATCTGCTGCTACTACTACCGACGTTGCTGCTAATTCTACTTCTGCTGCTACCAATACAACTACTACTCCTAGTACCCCAGTGCATTTCAAATACTACCAATATTACCAGTACTGTTGCTACTACTACTGCTGCTGCTACTAGTACTATTACTAGCCCAGTCCATGCCAAATACTACGACTATTACCACTGCTGCTACTTCTGCTACTATTACTGCTCTTGCTCTTACGACTACTTCTGCTACTACTACTGCTACCGCTTCTAATTCTACTGTTGCTGCTACTACTACTAGCCCAGGGCATGGCAAATACTACTACTATTATTACTACTGCTGCTGCTGCTACTACTTCTACTAGTACTTCTATTACTTGTAGTCTAGTGCATGGGAAATACTACTTCTATTACTACTCCTGCTGCTGCTGCTACTACTGCTACTACTACTACCAATACTACTAGCTTAGTGCATGGGAAATCTGCTACTACTACTGCTGTATCTGCTACCGCTACTACTACTACTACTGGCCAGCTCCAGGGCAAATCTGCTGCTACTACTTCTGTTGCTGCTGCCACTTCTACTGCTCTTGCTACAACTACTACTACTGCTACTACTAGTAGTCCAGTGTATGGTAAATCCTAATACTACTAGTACTACTGCTGATGCAGCTTCTAGTGTTACTGCTACTACTGCTACTACTGCTAGTCCAGTGTATTGCAAATATTATTCTAATACTACTACTGCTGATGCTGCTACTACTGCTACTACTAATATCAATAGTACCAGCCAATTTCATGGCAAACCTACTACTACTCTTGCTATTGCTGCTGCTGCTACTACTACTGCTAACCCAGTGCATGGCAGATGCTACTACTATTACCACTACTGCTGCTGCTGCTGCTACTACTGCTGCTAATAGTAGTCCAGTGCGTTTCAAATACTACTAATATTACCACTACTGCCGCTGCTACTACTTCTACTACTACTATGAATATTACTAGCCCATTGCAAGGCAAATCTACTATTTCTACTTCTATTCCTAACACTTTTACTACTACTACTGGCCCAGTGCAGGGAAAATCTGCTGCTACTTCTAGTGCTGCCCCTGCCACTTCTATTGCTGCTGCTACAGCTACTACTATTACAACTATTGACTAGTGCATCAACAATACTACTACTATTAATATTACTGCTGCTTCTGGTGCTACTACTGCTACTACTATTTGTCCAGTAAATGGCAAATACTACTACTCTTACTACTGCTTCTGATGCTGTTACTACTGCTACTATTACCATCAATACTACTAGTCCAATCTATTACTCCTACTGCTATTGCTGCTTCTTGTCCTACTACTACTGCCAACTGCAGTGCAAGTTAGCTGCTACTACTACTGTTGCTGCTGTCACATCTACTGATGCTGATCCCACTACTACTACTACGACGACTAGTCCAGTGCATGGCAAATACTACTACAATTTCCACTACTGGTTCTACTACAGCAGCTGCTATTTCTACTGCTGCTGCTACTACTAGTGTACTACTAGCCCAGTGCATGGCAAATGGTACTACTATTATTACTACTGCTACTTCTGCTACTACTACTGCTAGTACTAGCAGTCCAGTGCATTTAAAATTCTACTACTATTTCTATTACTGCTGCTGCTACTACTGATGCTCCTACTACTGCTACTACTAGTAATCCAGTGCATGGCAAATATTATTAATAGTAATACTGCTGCTGCTGCTACTACTACTATAAATACTACTAGCCCAGTGCATGTCAAATATACTACTAATACTGCTATTCCTGCTTCCGCTACTATTACTACTGGCCCACTGCAGGGCAAATCTTCTGCTACTACTACTGCTTCTGCTGTCCGTTCTACTGCTGCTGCTTCCACTACTACTACAACTTCTACTAGTAGCCCAGCGCATGGCCAATACTACTACTATGATGATTACTGCTGCTACTACTAGTACTGCTGATGCTAATTTGATTGCTGCTGCTACTACTACTACTATTAGTTCAGTGTATGTCAAATGCTAGTACTATTACTACTACCGCAGCTGCTGCTACTTCTGATACTACTTCTGCTACTACAGGTAGTGCAGTGAATGGCAAATACTATTAACACTACTGCTCAGGCTGCTGCTACTACTGCTACTACTACTGCTACTACTACTAGCACTGTTGCTGCTAATTCTACTGATGCTGCTGCTCTATGTGCTGCTACTACTACTACTAGTCAATGCATGGCAAATACTACTACTATTACTGCTTCTGCTGCTACTACTTCTGCTACTACTGCTACTATTAGTAGTCCAGTGTATATCAAATACTACTAGTAGCACCACGACTGCTGCTACTACTTCGACTGCCGCTGCTACTTCTCCTGCTGCTCGTATTACTACAGCTACTACTAGCCCAGTGCGTGGTAAATACTACTACTATTACTACCACTGCTGCTTCTGCAGCTACTATTGCTACTACTACAAGTCCAGTGCATTGCAAACACATTGCTATTACTAGTAGTGCATTGCATTTAAAATACTACTATAATTACTACGTCTGCTGCTACTACTGTTACTACTAGTAGTACAGTGCATGGTAAATACAACTACAATTAATACTAATGCTGCTGCTGCTACCACTGCTACTACTAGTAGTAAATTGCATGGCAAATACAACTAATATTACTACAACTGCTGTTGCTACTACTGCTACTACTAATATGAATACCACTAGGCCAGAGCATGGCAAATCTACTACTACAATTGCTATTGCTGCTACTGCTACTACTACTACTTACCCAGGGCGTGCCAAATACAACTACTGTTACCACTACTGCTGCTACTACTGCTGCAACTACTACTGCTACTGTTTCTAATTCTACTGCTTTTACTACTACTACTACTACTACTACTATCCCAGGGCACGGCAAATAATACTACTATTATTACTACTGCTGCTGCTGCTGCTACTACGGCTACTACTGCTATCAATACTACTAGCCAGTGCATGGCAAGTCTACTACTACTACTGCTATTGCTGCTACTTCCACTCCTACTACTGGCCAACTGCCAGGCAAATCTTCTACCACTTCTGCTGCTGCAATCACTGGTACTACTACAAATACTAGCCTATTGCATATCAAATACTACTAGTATTAACACTACTGCTGCTACTCCTCCTACTGCTGCTACGACTACTACTGCTGCTACTTTTTCTCTTAGTAGCCCAGTGCATGGAATATAGTACTTCTATAACTATGCTTATGTCTGCAGTTTATATTACTGCTACTACAACTGCTACTCCTAGTAGACCAGTGCATGGCAAATACTACTACTACTACTACTTCTGCTGCTGCTGATACTACTGCTACTACTTCTGCTAGTACTAGTAGTCCAGTGCATGGCAAATACTACAACTATTACTACTACTGCTGCTGCTGATACTACTGCTACTACTACCATCAATACTACTAGCTCAGTGCATGGCAAATCTACTACTACTACTGCTATTGCTGCTACTTCCACTCCTACTACTGGCCCACTGCCAGGCAAATCTTCTACCACTTCTACTGCTGGTGCAACCACTAGTACTACTACAAATACTAGCCTATTGCATTGCAAATATTACTACTATTAACACTACTGCTGCTACTCCCACTACTGCTGCTACTCCTACTACTGCTGCTACTTGTACCCTTAGTAGCTCAGTGCATGGAGAATACTACTTGTATAACTACTCCTGTGTCTACTGTTTCTATTACTGCTACCACTGCAGCTACTACTAGTAGACCATTGCATGGCAAATACTACTACTATTACTACTGCTGCTGCTGCTGATACTTCTGCTACTACTTCTGCTAGTACTAGTAGTCCAGTGCATGGCAAATACTACTTCTATTATTACTACTGCTGCTACTGCTACTACTATCCATCCTACTAGCTCAGTGCATGGCAAATCTAGTACTAGTACTTCTATTGCTACTACTGCTACTACTCCTAATGTCACACTGCAGGGCAACTCTGGTGCTACTACTACTGCTGCTGCGGTCAATTCTAATGCTGTTGCTCCCATTATTACTACTGCTACTACTAGTAGTCCAGTGCATGGCAAATACTACTACTATTACCACAACTGCTGCTACTACTACTGCTGCTGCTATTTCTACTACTACTACTAGTCCAGTGCATGGCAAACACTAGTGCTATTACTAATACTGCTGCTGCTGCTCCTCCTACTTCTACTATTACTGCTACTACTAGCAGTCCTTTGCATTGTAAATACTACTACTATTACTACTACTGCTGCTAGTACGGCTACTACAATGATCTATAATACTAACCCAGTGCATGACAAATCTACTATTCCTACTTCTATTGCGGCTACTGCTACTACTACTGCTAGACCAGTGCATGGCAGATACTACTACTATTACCACTATTGCTTCTACTTCTAGTACTGCTGCTTCTACTACGTCTGCTGCTTCTTCTACAGCTGCTGCTGCTACTACTACTCATCCTAGCTCTGTTCGTGGAAAATACTGCTACTACAACTGATGCTGATGCTGCTGCTACTACTGCCACTACTAATACCAATACTACTCGACCAGTGCATGGTAAATCTACTACTACCCTTGCTAGTGCTGTGACTGCTCCTACTAGTAGCAGCCCAGTGAATAGCAAATACTACTACTATTACCACTACTGCTGCTGCTATTACTACTGCAGCAACTAGTAGTGCTGCTGCTGCTGCTGCTACTACTACTATCTCCGTGCATGGCAAATACTTCTACTATTACTACTACTGCTGCTGCTGCTGCTACTACTACTACTACTACTCCTGCCACTGATAGTAGTGCAGTGCATGGCAAGTACTACTACTGTTTCTACTACTGCTGCTGCCACTTTTATTGCTGTCACTACCACTACTGCTACTACTAGTACTCCAGTGTATGGCAAATACTGCTTCTATTACTACTACTGCTGCCGTTGCTGCTACTGCTACTACTACTGCTACAACTTGCACCCAGTAAATTGCAAACATTACAACTATTACTTCTACTGCTGCTGCTGCTTCTACTGATACTACTGCTACTGCTTCTACTTCTCCTGCTGCTGCTTCTACTACTACCACTACTAGTCCCAGTGCAAGGTAAATAATACGATTATTACGACTACTGCTGCTTCTGCTAGTACTGCTGCTACTACTGCTACTACTGGTAGTCCAGTGCATGAAAAATACTCTTACTACTACTGCTGCAGCTGCTGCTACTACTGCTGCTACTACTGCTACTACTAGTGATCCAGTGCATGGCAAATACAACAAATATTACTACTACTGATGTTGCCTCTACTACTGCTAATACTACTATCAATGCTACTAGCCAGTGCATGGCAAATATACTACTACTGCTGCTATTGCTGCTACTTCCACTACTACTACTGGCCCACTGCTGGGCAAATCATCTGCCACTTCTACTGCTGCTGCTGCTACAACTACTACTACTACTACTACTACTACTAGCCCATTGCATCTCAAATACTACTACTATTACCACTACTGCTGTTAGTCCTACTACTGCTGCTAGTCCTATTACAGCTGCTACTTGTACTATTACTATCCCAGTGCACGGAATGTACTACTAGTAAAGCTACTCCTACGTCTGCTTTTTCTACTACTGCTTCTGCTACTGCTACTACTAGTAGACCAGTGTGTGGCAAATACTACTACTATTACTACTACTGCTGCTGCTGCTACTACTGCTACTACTACTGCTATTACTAGTA
The DNA here is from genome assembly GCF_059928025.1 of Delphinapterus leucas. NCBI lineage: Eukaryota > Metazoa > Chordata > Mammalia > Artiodactyla > Monodontidae > Delphinapterus > Delphinapterus leucas. Next base: position 628,992 of record NW_028322261.1, read on the forward strand.
GTCCAGGGAATGGCAAATACTACTACTACTATCACTACTACTGCTGCTGCTGCTACTACTACTGCTCCTTCTACTGCAACTACTAGTAGTCCAGTCCTTGGCAAATACTACTACTATGACTATGACTGCTGCTAATGCTACCACTGCTACTACTACTAATCCTGTCCGTGGCAAATGCTACTCTATTACTACTACTGCTGCAGCAGTGGCTACTGCTACTACTAATATCAATACTACGAGCCCAGTGCATGGCAAGTCTACCTCTACTGTTACTATTGCTGCTACTGCTACTACTACTTCTTACCCAGTGCATGGCAGATACTACTTCTATTACCACTGCTGCTGCTACCTCTACTGCTGCTGCAGCTACATCTACTGCTGCTGCTATTACTATTACTACTTCTACTACTAGCACAGTGCGTGGCAAATAGTACTAATATTACTACTACCGCTGCTGCTGTTGCTATGACTTCTAGTACTACTGCTACTACTAGTAATCCAGTGTGTCGCAAATACTATTCATACTACTACTGCTGCTGTTGCTACTACTACTATCAATACTACTAGCCCAGTGCATGGCCAATATACTACTACTACTGCTATAGCTGCTACTGCTACTACTACTAGTGGCCCACTGCAGGGCATATCTGCTGCTACTCTTACTGCTGCTTATGCCATTTCTATTCCTGGTGCTACCTCTACTACTGCTGCTACTACTAGTAGTCTAGTGCATGGCAAATACTACTATTACTACTACTTCTGCTGCTGCTACTACTGCTACTACTAGTATCAATACTACTATCCCAGTGCATGGCAAATCTACTAGTACTACACCTATTAGTGCTAATGCTAATACTGCTACTTGCACACTGCAGGGCCAATCTGCTGCTACTACTACCGACGTTGCTGCTAATTCTACTTCTGCTGCTACCAATACAACTACTACTCCTAGTACCCCAGTGCATTTCAAATACTACCAATATTACCAGTACTGTTGCTACTACTACTGCTGCTGCTACTAGTACTATTACTAGCCCAGTCCATGCCAAATACTACGACTATTACCACTGCTGCTACTTCTGCTACTATTACTGCTCTTGCTCTTACGACTACTTCTGCTACTACTACTGCTACCGCTTCTAATTCTACTGTTGCTGCTACTACTACTAGCCCAGGGCATGGCAAATACTACTACTATTATTACTACTGCTGCTGCTGCTACTACTTCTACTAGTACTTCTATTACTTGTAGTCTAGTGCATGGGAAATACTACTTCTATTACTACTCCTGTTGCTGCTGCTAATACTGCTACTACTACTCCCAATACTACTAGCTTAGTGCATGGGAAATCTGCTACTACTACTGCTGTATCTGCTACCGCTACTACTACTACTACTGGCCAGCTCCAGGGCAAATCTGCTGCTACTACTTCTGTTGCTGCTGCCACTTCTACTGCTCTTGCTACAACTACTACTACTGCTACTACTAGTAGTCCAGTGTATGGTAAATCCTAATACTACTAGTACTACTGCTGATGCAGCTTCTAGTGTTACTGCTACTACTGCTACTACTGCTAGTCCAGTGTATTGCAAATATAATTCTATTACTACTACTGCTGATGCTGCTACTACTGCTACTACTAATATCAATAGTACCAGCCAATTTCATGGCAAACCTACTACTACTCTTGCTATTGCTGCTGCTGCTACTACTACTGCTAAACCAGTGCATGGCAGATGCTACTACTATTACCACTACTGCTGCTGCTGCTGCTACTACTGCTGCTAATAGTAGTCCAGTGCGTGGCAAATACTACTAATATTACCACTACTGCCGCTGCTACTACTTCTACTACTACTATGAATATTACTAGCCCATTGCAAGGCAAATCTACTATTTCTACTGCTATTCCTAACACTTTTACTACTACTACTGGCCCAGTGCAGGGAAAATCTGCTGCTACTTCTAGTGCTGCCCCTGCCACTTCTATTGCTGCTGCTACAGCTACTACTATTACAACTATTGACTAGTGCATCAACAATACTACTACTATTAATATTACTGCTGCTTCTGGTGCTACTACTGCTACTACTATTTGTCCAGTAAATGGCAAATACTACTACTCTTACTACTGCTTCTGATGCTGTTACTACTGCTACTGCTACCATAAATACTACTAGCCCAATCTATTACTCCTACTGCTATTGCTGCTTCTTGTCCTACTACTACTGCCAACTGCAGTGCAAGTTAGCTGCTACTACTACTGTTGCTGCTGTCACATCTACTGATGCTGATCCCACTACTACTACTACGACGACTAGTCCAGTGCATGGCAAATACTACTACAATTACCACTACTGGTTCTACTACAGCAGCTGCTATTTCTACTGCTGCTGCTACTACTAGTGTACTACTAGCCCAGTGCATGTCAAATATACTACTAATACTGCTATTCCTGCTTCCGCTACTATTACTACTGGCCCACTGCAGGGCAAATCTTCTGCTACTACTACTGCTTCTGCTGTCCGTTCTACTGCTGCTGCTTCCACTACTACTACAACTTCTACTAGTAGCCCAGCGCATGGCCAATACTACTACTATGATGATTACTGCTGCTACTACTAGTACTGCTGATGCTAATTTGATTGCTGCTGCTACTACTACTACTATTAGTTCAGTGTATGTCAAATGCTAGTACTATTACTACTACCGCAGCTGCTGCTACTTCTGATACTACTTCTGCTACTACAGGTAGTGCAGTGAATGGCAAATACTATTAACACTACTGCTCAGGCTGCTGCTACTACTGCTACTACTACTGCTACTACTACTAGCACTGTTGCTGCTAATTCTACTGATGCTGCTGCTCTATGTGCTGCTACTACTACTACTAGTCAATGCATGGCAAATACTACTACTATTACTGCTTCTGCTGCTACTACTTCTGCTACTACTGCTACTATTAGTAGTCCAGTGTATATCAAATACTACTAGTATCACCACGACTGCTGCTACTACTTCGACTGCCGCTGCTACTTCTCCTGCTGCTCGTATTACTACAGCTACTACTAGCCCAGTGCGTGGTAAATACTACTACTATTACTACCACTGCTGCTTCTGCAGCTACTATTGCTACTACTACAAGTCCAGTGCATTGCAAACACATTGCTATTACTAGTAGTGCATTGCATTTAAAATACTACTATAATTACTACGTCTGCTGCTACTACTGTTACTACTAGTAGTACAGTGCATGGTAAATACAACTACAATTAATACTAATGCTGCTGCTGCTACCACTGCTACTACTAGTAGTAAATTGCATGGCAAATACAACTAATATTACTACAACTGCTGTTGCTACTACTGCTACTACTAATATGAATACCACTAGGCCAGAGCATGGCAAATCTACTACTACAATTGCTATTGCTGCTACTGCTACTACTACTACTTACCCAGGGCGTGCCAAATACAACTACTGTTACCACTACTGCTGCTACTACTGCTGCAACTACTACTGCTACTGTTTCTAATTCTACTGCTTTTGCTACTACTACTACTATCCCAGGGCATGGCAAATAATACTACTATTATTACTACTGCTGCTGCTGCTGCTACTACGGCTACTACTGCTATCAATACTACTAGCCAGTGCATGGCAAGTCTACTACTACTACTGCTATTGCTGCTACTTCCACTCCTACTACTGGCCAACTGCCAGGCAAATCTTCTACCACTTCTGCTGCTGCGATCACTGGTACTACTACAAATACTAGCCTATTGCATATCAAATACTACTAGTATTAACACTACTGCTGCTACTCCTCCTACTGCTGCTACGACTACTACTGCTGCTACTTTTTCTCTTAGTAGCCCAGTGCATGGAATATAGTACTTCTATAACTATGCTTATGTCTGCAGTTTATATTACTGCTACTACAACTGCTACTCCTAGTAGAGCAGTGCATGGCAAATACTACTACTACTACTACTTCTGCTGCTGCTGATACTACTGCTACTACTTCTGCTAGTACTAGTAGTCCAGTGCATGGCAAATACTACAACTATTACTACTACTGCTGCTGCTGATACTACTGCTACTACTACCATCAATACTACTAGCTCAGTGCATGGCAAATCTACTACTACTACTGCTATTGCTGCTACTTCCACTCCTACTACTGGCCCACTGCCAGGCAAATCTTCTACCACTTCTACTGCTGGTGCGACCACTAGTACTACTACAAATACTAGCCTATTGCATTGCAAATACTACTACTATTAACACTACTGCTGCTACTCCCACTACTGCTGCTACTCCTACTACTGCTGCTACTTGTACCCTTAGTAGCTCAGTGCATGGAGAATACTACTTGTATAACTACTCCTGTGTCTACTGTTTCTATTACTGCTACCACTGCAGCTACTACTAGTAGACCATTGCATGGCAAATACTACTACTATTACTACTGCTGCTGCTGCTGATTCTACTGCTACTACTTCTGCTAGTACTAGCAGTCCAGTGCATGGCAAATACTACTTCTATTATTACTACTGCTGCTACTGCTACTACTATCCATCCTACTAGCTCAGTGCATGGCAAATCTACTACTAGTACTTCTATTGCTACTACTGCTACTACTCCTAATGTCACACTGCAGGGCAACTCTGGTGCTACTACTACTGCTGCTGCGGTCAATTCTAATGCTATTGCTCCCATTATTACTACTGCTACTACTAGTAGTCCAGTGCATGGCAAATACTACTAATATTACTACTGCTGCTGCTGCTGATTCTACTGCTACTACTTCTGCTAGTACTAGCAGTCCAGTGCATGGCAAATACTACTTCTATTATTACTACTGCTGCTACTGCTACTACTATCCATCCTACTAGCTCAGTGCATGGCAAATCTAGTACTAGTACTTCTATTGCTACTACTGCTACTACACCTAATGTCACACTGCAGGGCAACTCTGGTGCTACTACTACTGCTGCTGCGGTCAATTCTAATGCTGTTGCTCCCATTATTACTACTGCTACTACTAGTAGTCCAGTGCATGGCAAATACTACTACTATTACCACAACTGCTGCTACTACTACTGCTGCTGCTATTTCTACTACTACTACTAGTCCAGTGCATGGCAAACACTAGTGCTATTACTAATACTGCTGCTGCTGCTCCTCCTACTTCTACTATTACTGCTACTACTAGCAGTCCTTTGCATTGTAAATACTACTACTATTACTACTACTGCTGCTAGTACGGCTACTACAATGATCTATAATACTAACCCAGTGCATGACAAATCTACTATTCCTACTTCTATTGCGGCTACTGCTACTACTACTGCTAGACCAGTGCATGGCAGATACTACTACTATTACCACTATTGCTTCTACTTCTAGTACTGCTGCTTCTACTACGTCTGCTGCTTCTTCTACAGCTGCTGCTGCTACTACTACTCATCCTAGCTCTGTTCGTGGAAAATACTGCTACTACAACTGATGCTGATGCTGCTGCTACTACTGCCACTACTAATACCAATACTACTCGACCAGTGCATGGTAAATCTACTACTACCCTTGCTAGTGCTGTGACTGCTCCTACTAGTAGCAGCCCAGTGAATAGCAAATACTACTACTATTACCACTACTGCTGCTGCTATTACTACTGCAGCAACTAGTAGTGCTGCTGCTGCTGCTGCTACTACTACTATCTCCGTGCATGGCAAATACTTCTACTATTACTACTACTGCTGCTGCTGCTGCTACTACTACTACTACTCCTGCTACTGATAGTAGTGCAGTGCATGGCAAGTACTACTACTGTTTCTACTACTGCTGCTGCCACTTTTATTGCTGTCACTACCACTACTGCTACTACTAGTACTCCAGTGTATGGCAAATACTGCTTCTATTACTACTACTGCTGCCGTTGCTGCTACTGCTACTACTACTGCTACAACTTGCACCCAGTAAATTGCAAACATTACAACTATTACTTCTACTGCTGCTGCTGCTTCTACTGATACTACTGCTACTGCTTCTACTTCTCCTGCTGCTGCTTCTACTACTACCACTACTAGTCCCAGTGCAAGGTAAATAATACGATTATTACGACTACTGCTGCTTCTGCTAGTACTGCTGCTACTACTGCTACTACTGGTAGTCCAGTGCATGAAAAATACTATTACTACTACTGCTGCAGCTGCTGCTACTACTGCTGCTACTACTGCTACTACTAGTGATCCAGTGCATGGCAAATACAACAAATATTACTACTACTGATGTTGCCTCTACTACTGCTAATACTACTATCAATGCTACTAGCCAGTGCATGGCAAATATACTACTACTGCTGCTATTGCTGCTACTTCCACTACTACTACTGGCCCACTGCTGGGCAAATCATCTGCCACTTCTACTGCTGCTGCTGCTACAACTACTACTACTACTACTACTACTACTAGCCCATTGCATCTCAAATACTACTACTATTACCACTACTGCTGTTAGTCCTACTACTGCTGCTAGTCCTATTACAGCTGCTACTTGTACTATTACTATCCCAGTGCACGGAATGTACTACTAGTAAAGCGACTCCTACGTCTGCTTTTTCTACTACTGCTTCTGCTACTGCTACTACTAGTAGACCAGTGTGTGGCAAATACTACTACTATTACTACTACTGCTGCTGCTGCTACTACTGCTACTACTACTGCTATTACTAGTAGTCCAGGGAATGGCAAATACTACTACTACTATCACTACTACTGCTGCTGCTGCTACTACTACTGCTCCTTCTACTGCAACTACTAGTAGTCCAGTCCTTGGCAAATACTACTACTATGACTATGACTGCTGCTAATGCTACCACTGCTACTACTACTAATCCTGTCCGTGGCAAATGCTACTCTATTACTACTACTGCTGCAGCAGCGGCTACTGCTACTACTAATATCAATACTACGAGCCCAGTGCATGGCAAGTCTACCTCTACTGTTACTATTGCTGCTACTGCTACTACTACTTCTTACCCAGTGCATGGCAGATACTACTTCTATTACCACTGCTGCTGCTACCTCTACTGCTGCTGCAGCTACATCTACTGCTGCTGCTATTACTATTACTACTTCTACTACTAGCACAGTGCGTGGCAAATAGTACTAATATTACTACTACCGCTGCTGCTGTTGCTATGACTTCTAGTACTACTGCTACTACTAGTAATCCAGTGTGTCGCAAATACTATTCATACTACTACTGCTGCTGTTGCTACTACTACTATCAATACTACTAGCCCAGTGCATGGCCAATATACTACTACTACTGCTATAGCTGCTACTGCTACTACTACTAGTGGCCCACTGCAGGGCATATCTGCTGCTACTCTTACTGCTGCTTATGCCATTTCTATTCCTGGTGCTACCTCTACTACTGCTGCTACTACTAGTAGTCTAGTGCATGGCAAATACTACTATTACTACTACTTCTGCTGCTGCTACTACTGCTACTACTAGTATCAATACTACTATCCCAGTGCATGGCAAATCTACTAGTACTACACCTATTAGTGCTAATGCTAATACTGCTACTTGCACACTGCAGGGCCAATCTGCTGCTACTACTACCGACGTTGCTGCTAATTCTACTTCTGCTGCTACCAATACAACTACTACTCCTAGTACCCCAGTGCATTTCAAATACTACCAATATTACCAGTACTGTTGCTACTACTACTGCTGCTGCTACTAGTACTATTACTAGCCCAGTCCATGCCAAATACTACGACTATTACCACTGCTGCTACTTCTGCTACTATTACTGCTCTTGCTCTTACGACTACTTCTGCTACTACTACTGCTACCGCTTCTAATTCTACTGTTGCTGCTACTACTACTAGCCCAGGGCATGGCAAATACTACTACTATTATTACTACTGCTGCTGCTGCTACTACTTCTACTAGTACTTCTATTACTTGTAGTCTAGTGCATGGGAAATACTACTTCTATTACTACTCCTGTTGCTGCTGCTAATACTGCTACTACTACTCCCAATACTACTAGCTTAGTGCATGGGAAATCTGCTACTACTACTGCTGTATCTGCTACCGCTACTACTACTACTACTGGCCAGCTCCAGGGCAAATCTGCTGCTACTACTTCTGTTGCTGCTGCCACTTCTACTGCTCTTGCTACAACTACTACTACTGCTACTACTAGTAGTCCAGTGTATGGTAAATCCTAATACTACTAGTACTACTGCTGATGCAGCTTCTAGTGTTACTGCTACTACTGCTACTACTGCTAGTCCAGTGTATTGCAAATATAATTCTATTACTACTACTGCTGATGCTGCTACTACTGCTACTACTAATATCAATAGTACCAGCCAATTTCATGGCAAACCTACTACTACTCTTGCTATTGCTGCTGCTGCTACTACTACTGCTAAACCAGTGCATGGCAGATGCTACTACTATTACCACTACTGCTGCTGCTGCTGCTACTACTGCTGCTAATAGTAGTCCAGTGCGTGGCAAATACTACTAATATTACCACTACTGACGCTGCTACTACTTCTACTACTACTATGAATATTACTAGCCCATTGCAAGGCAAATCTACTATTTCTACTGCTATTCCTAACACTTTTACTACTACTACTGGCCCAGTGCAGGGAAAATCTGCTGCTACTTCTAGTGCTGCCCCTGCCACTTCTATTGCTGCTGCTACAGCTACTACTATTACAACTATTGACTAGTGCATCAACAATACTACTACTATTAATATTACTGCTGCTTCTGGTGCTACTACTGCTACTACTATTTGTCCAGTAAATGGCAAATACTACTACTCTTACTACTGCTTCTGATGCTGTTACTACTGCTACTGCTACCATAAATACTACTAGCCCAATCTATTACTCCTACTGCTATTGCTGCTTCTTGTCCTACTACTACTGCCAACTGCAGTGCAAGTTAGCTGCTACTACTACTGTTGCTGCTGTCACATCTACTGATGCTGATCCCACTACTACTACTACGACGACTAGTCCAGTGCATGGCAAATACTACTACAATTACCACTACTGGTTCTACTACAGCAGCTGCTATTTCTACTGCTGCTGCTACTACTAGTGTACTACTAGCCCAGTGCATGTCAAATATACTACTAATACTGCTATTCCTGCTTCCGCTACTATTACTACTGGCCCACTGCAGGGCAAATCTTCTGCTACTACTACTGCTTCTGCTGTCCGTTCTACTGCTGCTGCTTCCACTACTACTACAACTTCTACTAGTAGCCCAGCGCATGGCCAATACTACTACTATGATGATTACTGCTGCTACTACTAGTACTGCTGATGCTAATTTGATTGCTGCTGCTACTACTACTACTATTAGTTCAGTGTATGTCAAATGCTAGTACTATTACTACTACCGCAGCTGCTGCTACTTCTGATACTACTTCTGCTACTACAGGTAGTGCAGTGAATGGCAAATACTATTAACACTACTGCTCAGGCTGCTGCTACTACTGCTACTACTACTGCTACTACTACTAGCACTGTTGCTGCTAATTCTACTGATGCTGCTGCTCTATGTGCTGCTACTACTACTACTAGTCAATGCATGGCAAATACTACTACTATTACTGCTTCTGCTGCTACTACTTCTGCTACTACTGCTACTATTAGTAGTCCAGTGTATATCAAATACTACTAGTATCACCACGACTGCTGCTACTACTTCGACTGCCGCTGCTACTTCTCCTGCTGCTCGTATTACTACAGCTACTACTAGCCCAGTGCGTGGTAAATACTACTACTATTACTACCACTGCTGCTTCTGCAGCTACTATTGCTACTACTACAAGTCCAGTGCATTGCAAACACATTGCTATTACTAGTAGTGCATTGCATTTAAAATACTACTATAATTACTACGTCTGCTGCTACTACTGTTACTACTAGTAGTACAGTGCATGGTAAATACAACTACAATTAATACTAATGCTGCTGCTGCTACCACTGCTACTACTAGTAGTAAATTGCATGGCAAATACAACTAATATTACTACAACTGCTGTTGCTACTACTGCTACTACTAATATGAATACCACTAGGCCAGAGCATGGCAAATCTACTACTACAATTGCTATTGCTGCTACTGCTACTACTACTACTTACCCAGGGCGTGCCAAATACAACTACTGTTACCACTACTGCTGCTACTACTGCTGCAACTACTACTGCTACTGTTTCTAATTCTACTGCTTTTGCTACTACTACTACTACTACTATCCCAGGGCATGGCAAATAATACTACTATTATTACTACTGCTGCTGCTGCTGCTACTACGGCTACTACTGCTATTAATACTACTAGCCAGTGCATGGCAAGTCTACTACTACTACTGCTATTGCTGCTACTTCCACTCCTACTACTGGCCAACTGCCAGGCAAATCTTCTACCACTTCTGCTGCTGCGATCACTGGTACTACTACAAATACTAGCCTATTGCATATCAAATACTACTAGTATTAACACTACTGCTGCTACTCCTCCTACTGCTGCTACGACTACTACTGCTGCTACTTTTTCTCTTAGTAGCCCAGTGCATGGAATATAGTACTTCTATAACTACGCTTATGTCTGCAGTTTATATTACTGCTACTACAACTGCTACTCCTAGTAGACCAGTGCATGGCAAATACTACTACTACTACTACTTCTGCTGCTGCTGATACTACTGCTACTACTTCTGCTAGTACTAGTAGTCCAGTGCATGGCAAATACTACAACTATTACTACTACTGCTGCTGCTGATACTACTGCTACTACTACCATCAATACTACTAGCTCAGTGCATGGCAAATCTACTACTACTACTGCTATTGCTGCTACTTCCACTCCTACTACTGGCCCACTGCCAGGCAAATCTTCTACCACTTCTACTGCTGGTGCGACCACTAGTACTACTACAAATACTAGCCTATTGCATTGCAAATACTACTACTATTAACACTACTGCTGCTACTCCCACTACTGCTGCTACTCCTACTACTGCTGCTACTTGTACCCTTAGTAGCTCAGTGCATGGAGAATACTACTTGTATAACTACTCCTGTGTCTACTGTTTCTATTACTGCTACCACTGCAGCTACTACTAGTAGACCATTGCATGGCAAATACTACTACTATTACTACTGCTGCTGCTGCTGATTCTACTGCTACTACTTCTGCTAGTACTAGCAGTCCAGTGCATGGCAAATACTACTTCTATTATTACTACTGCTGCTACTGCTACTACTATCCATCCTACTAGCTCAGTGCATGGCAAATCTACTACTAGTACTTCTATTGCTACTACTGCTACTACTCCTAATGTCACACTGCAGGGCAACTCTGGTGCTACTACTACTGCTGCTGCGGTCAATTCTAATGCTATTGCTCCCATTATTACTACTGCTAGTACTAGCAGTCCAGTGCATGGCAAATACTACTTCTATTATTACTACTGCTGCTACTGCTACTACTATCCATCCTACTAGCTCAGTGCATGGCAAATCTACTACTAGTACTTCTATTGCTACTACTGCTACTACTCCTAATGTCACACTGCAGGGCAACTCTGGTGCTACTACTACTGCTGCTGCGGTCAATTCTAATGCTATTGCTCCCATTATTACTACTGCTACTACTAGTAGTCCAGTGCATGGCAAATACTACTAATATTACTACTGCTGCTGCTGCTGATTCTACTGCTACTACTTCTGCTAGTACTAGCAGTCCAGTGCATGGCAAATACTACTTCTATTATTACTACTGCTGCTACTGCTACTACTATCCATCCTACTAGCTCAGTGCATGGCAAATCTAGTACTAGTACTTCTATTGCTACTACTGCTACTACTCCTAATGTCACACTGCAGGGCAACTCTGGTGCTACTACTACTGCTGCTGCGGTCAATTCTAATGCTGTTGCTCCCATTATTACTACTGCTACTACTAGTAGTCCA